>NW_027223345.1:1311716-1718717 GCF_030449975.1 Polyergus mexicanus
ATATATATTTTTAATATATATATTTTAATATATATATATATATATATTAATTTATAAATATATATATATATATATATTTATTTATTTATTTAATAATGAAATATATATTTAACACTTTATAGAGAGTTACTAACGCTGTATTTTCACATCCTTTGTGGAATGTTTTAATTCCTCTATTATCCGCTAGAGTACCTATAAATCTTATATTTGAAGTATAATTTCCCCATAATATTTCCGTGAAATTGAGGTTAATTATATGCGTTTTACTATTACATAAATATGTTGGTTCAAAAATTTTAATTTCTCTATCATCTTCATCAAATCCTTCTAAAGATTTAATTAGCTTTATATCAGTTATGCATAGTTTTTCCGCATACAAATCTATCTTCTGCGTTAGTTGAACAATATTGATACTAGCATTGCATTCACCGTAGAATTTATTATCGTCAATATATGTTTTAAGCTTGATGTTATAATGCTCTGGTATTACATATTTCGATAAATTGTCTTCAGCAGTAACAAGAGCTGTCGTGACGATGAATGTTAAACTACAACTTAGTAGCAATTTTAGACACGCCATGTTAGTTTTTACTTTAAATATCTGCAAAAATTTTATTGAAAAAATGTATTATTAAAAAAAAAAAAATAAACAAATGAAATGCAACACAGTGTACTTTCTCTATAGTAAACAAATATGAAAGAAAGAGGGAATAAACACAAAACGTATTAAAGCCAATTATATTAAAAGAGATTGACTTACTACTTTAATAGAAAATTACTAAATTTTTGGTTAGAAAAAGAAGCAAGAGAGAGAGAGAGAGAATAAGATAAATAATGATAGTTCAAGATATAGAAATTACTACATAAAACATCAAAGGTTGAGTAAATTGCAAGCAAATGATTCATAGAAGGAAAGTACATGTAAAAATATGAGACAATATTACGTAATAAATAAATATAATAAAGTAATAAATATAAGTGTATAATATATACACATATATACATGCATACTTTGCTTTTGTGTCTAAATTTATTTCTATAAAGAATAATTATAATAATTTAATACGTATTTACTTGATTTTGTTTCTATTATGATGAATTATCTATTCTACACACAAATTTTATTATAATTTACTAGATGTTTTTATTTTACATTATAATTTTTATATTTTAAGTTAAATAGAAAGAAAGAATAAAAGTTTCAAATTTTAGAAAGTTTAAAATTTTTAAATACTTTACTTGATTTTGAAGATAAAACATAACATAATTTATATTATTTATGTTTTATATAATATACAATATAATTTAGATAATCTCAGAAGACAAATATAATAATAAACATAATAAAAAATCAGTTTTTGTTTTTATATAAACTTTATTATTATGTTAGGTACTCTTCGTATAATCTAAATCTGTTTATTTTGTTTTCTTCTTTAAACAAAACTCATGTTGCAAAAGATATAATTTCGAACAAACAGTTTCGAACACTTTACCAAATTTTACCTAAATAATAAATATTTTTTTGGTTTTTTTCTCATTTATAAATTAAACTTTACATTCTTTTACATTAAATCATAAACAAAGCTCAAATTGTTTATTTGTTACTGATTTAAAAATCCAATAAGACATTTCTCTCATCTTTAACGGAAAACCAGATTGAATTCGTAACAAATCAACTGCCTTTATACGTATCAATATTTACATATTTTTATGTGTTTCTAAAGTCATATATTGTATATATTTTGTTCCGCCTATATCTTTTCTATTATCGATACTATTCTGTGTTATATATGTGTTTAACTCTTCGTTAGTCGCAATATTTTTCATCCAAACTATTAGGATGGATAAAAGAAAGCTGAAGTGTTAGCAATATAATTTAAATGAAATGGCAAAAATGATTTTTATTTTTAAATCATTCTTATTTTAATCTGCTTTCACATCTGTACATACATTCATTGTTTAATGTTATACATATATACATCAATAACGTTGTAACGTATATATATTGGATATTGCGTCTAAGAGAGGATTAATCGTTATTATATATATCTAATTTTTTATTTGACAAAATTAAATTTATTTAATTTTTATGTCTTGCAGTATTGCCTCATAAATTAAATCATAAGTATAAATCATGCACGATTATTCTGTTTATGTTTATTTTATGTTACTTTAACTGAAGTTATATTAACGTATATACAATATACACATATTATTGATATGCGTTTGAGATCGTCTCAATGTTAAAACCATTAAAGTTAACTTGAAAAAAAACAAAAAACTATACTTGTATATTAGAATTATTTAAATTTTTCATTTTATCTTTTTCATATTTTGTTAATTTAACGACAGACATACATATATATATGTGTGTTCTATTTCTATAAACTCACCCTGTATGTTAGGATTGTATGCCACAAGTTTTATTACTCAAGTATACAATCCTTGTAAATAAATAAAATTAACTGTAGTAAATTTGACGATCTATTGTCGCTATTTATGTAATATTCAAAGTATATATAATTACAACACTTTCGAGATCTTATCACTTCGAGAGACCATCGAAGACTAACACGATACTCGGTACATGACATTACGATAAGTACGTAATATTATGTCAACACACTCTTGATCGTCGAGAAATATTTTGCTAGTCGATAAATGTTAATATAGCTATCAACATATAACCACAGAAGAGACCGCATTATTTTAAAATTTTATATAACCTATTTTGAGAAAAATACATGAAAATAGGCAAGAAAGCATATTTTATTTATATTTTTATATTTTTTTATTTAGATAGCTTTTATCGCACGGCGATTAAGTAGAACAATTTGAGTACGATTGGAATACCATAAATTTAACGGTTTTCCATATTAAATAAATTGTTATTTTTAAGTAATTGTAATTTGAATAAAAATTAAGATGTTTCTGATGATTTATATAGATATATAGTGTGAATTCGCACAAAAAGACGATTTTACCGGCAGTGTCAAGAAATAAACTTGATCCATAAAAAGTAATACTAATTTTTAAAAGTAGAAGCATTAACACTTTTTTCCCTATACAGGAGATTTCATATTCCTGCTACGGATATAAATTCCACCAAAAGTATCGGCATGATCGTCTCCTGCAAAACTTCTCTCTGGTATAATTTACATATATATATATATATATTTCTATGTAAAATAAAAAAGTAATAATGTGTTACTATATATATAATATAAAAAAATAATGATAGAAGAACACGCAAATTAATACAAAAATAAATTTTGTATAAATATTGTAATTTTCTTGAACATACCTATAATTTGTTCTATAATTTATTCTGTTAATTACTTTTTATTCTATGAATAAAAAATTTATTTGCATTTCCGGCTTTTTGACTAAAATTCTGGCTAGCGTATACCATGACTTCTAAAATATTTTTTAATACTCAAATCACGCGCTAAAACAAAAATTTCAAAAAAATATCACGATTTTTCATACGATGTATTCAGAAATGTGACAGAATATCTTCTACCAAGTAACGATAAAATCAAGACAATTAATTAATTAATGCTGCTAATAATTAAAACATTAAAAAGAAATAAAGGTTACGGACAAAATTATAGAAAAATTATAGTAGAATAGACTTCTGTGTTTCGATAGAAATCGATTTTTCGTATACCGCATCACACACCAAGATATTTCTATGTCGCGAGGAAGGTATAAAAATATTTTGGAGCATCGTATTCTTTATTTTCTCGATTACTATCTTCCTTGTTTCCATTTTATTCAAAAATATTAATATAATAAATATATAACAATTACAATATCTCTCTTATTGTTAGTGTAACTCCTCTCCTTCGACTCGTCCGGTATGGGTGACTCTACTGGTAACTATTAGCATTTTCGAATAAAACAAATTTGATTGCTTTGACAGAGATTAAATCTAATTGACCATGGATATATATTTGATCAAATAAGTTTTGAGAGAATTGGATTAATATAAATATATGATACATTAAGGGGGCATACTCGTTTGAAACTTCGAAAAATAAGTATATATCTTTTTAGATTTTTTTGTAGCGCAACAATAAAAATTTTCAATTTTTTTTGACAATATTACTAACTACTTAAATAAAAAGTTTCAGACTGAAAAAAATTTTTTTCTTCTGCGAATATTTGCAGATTTATGTTTTATTTGATTGACTTCAAATCTTACATGCGAGTTTCTAATAAAATTTTGCATCTGCCAACAAAATCTTATTTTAATCCGATTCACCATTTTTTTTGTTATAAAAAAAAAGATGGATTCAAAAAAAAAAAATCAACACACCGCCATTTTCTATTTTAAAAAATTTTAAAAAACGCTTAGATAGCAGATAGCTATTACAAAGTTTAATAAGAAAAAACTTGGATTTTTTATTTGAAATATGATCTACGTTTTCATACACACCGTATGCAGCCACCTAAAATTTAAAGAAACTCCACAAATATTCCCGTAATTAAAAAAAAATTTTTTTTTTTGGCTGAAAATTTTTATTTAAGTAGTTAATAATATTATATCAATATCGTGAAAAAATTAAAAATTTTTGTCAAGTTGTTGCGCTGCTAAAAATCTAGAAAATGTACTGTCATTTTTCGAGGTTTCAAACGGGTATGTCCCTTAATAATATAACTAATATAAAGTATATCTTCTGTTTTTGTTGCTATTTCGGCTTTAAAGGACAAGATTTTTTGCTCTGATTAATCAATCAAACGCTTATTCAAAGTATTTCATTGACAATTTAATAATGCAATATGTACCAAGTGTTCTTAAAGTGACTATCTATTTTATATGTAAATAAATAAATATATGCAGGGTGGCTCACGTAAAGTGTCGCCCTATATATATGTATATATATATTACATATTAACATACAAGTATTAATGTATGTATATTAATGATTAATTATAAATACAACATTAAAATACATGTATTAATCTACATATATTATTAGTAAAAGTAATAAAAAATATTAAAATAAATATATAAGTATTAGAGAATATTACAGATATGAAAAAAGTTAAAGACAAAAACCAAAACTTAATTTAAAATAGTTTTCGAGTAAAGTACATTTCGATACATTAATGATCGTATTATTCATATTCAGGCAACAAATTTGTTTTTATAATATTTACAGAGTATATTAATCTGCATATTGAAGAATCATACTTTCTTATTTAACATAATTAATTTTATCATTTAAATATCTCAGGATTGCCGAACGATAAGAAAATCTGTAAACTGCATGAAATATATTTGTTAATGCGATCGAGTATCATTAATGCACCTAACAATAAACATATAAAATTAAAATATTAAGTGGCGTATAAAAAAATATTTACTAAACAGATATATTTATACTGAGATAGATATATAATACTATTATCAGTTTTCATTAAATAACTATAGTACTAAATTGTCAAGATACTTTATCTGAGATTCAATTTGATGAGAACGTATATCTAGCTTGCTTTGAATTATTTTATTTTGTTTTTCCTCTTTTATCATTTGTCTTATCATTTCCGCATTAATCTAAAATAGATAGTTTTTACACAACACTGTAATAAACATGTTTTATGCAAATGAAAATAAAATTAAATAAACGATTAATAATCGAGTACATTTTAGTAATTGTATTTATAAAATTTACCTCGAGAATATTATCTAAAGGCCCTTGCAAATTTTCTTGTATTTTCCTTATTGTATAATTTCTAAATTTCTCAAAATTTTCAGTTAGAAACTTGTTCATCTGTAAAACAGATTATTTTGATGTTTATCAACTTTAAATAATAGTTTTATCTCTTGCACCATAAGAATCATATTTCAAAGCGTATACAATTTTTACCTGTTTGAGTTGTTCCTTAGAATATAAATGATTTATAAGAACTGTCAATGTTACAACCCTACTGATTTTCCTATGAGAAAACGTAATAGTAGATATATATACATATATAACGTACACATAAATTTATGAATAATATATTTATGAGAAAATTGTCAAATTACTTTGGTTTTATTTCCTTAAATTTGTTTAATATAAAGTTAAGTACTTTATCTTTCCTCGCATATTTCGCAATAGTAAGAAGAAAACAGTTAATATAATCTTGATCGCGAAAATCTTTTAGCAACATAATCGATGTTTCACTATTATTTCCTATCATATTTAGATAGTCTATTATAAAATCTGGATGCTCAGGGCAAGCCAGAAATTCTAAAACTTTAGTTTTAAATTTTTCCTTCCCCATACGATGCACTGCCCACCAAGTAGAGTTTTCGTAACTTATAATATGAGAATGGGATATAAATTTTAAACCATTACAATATGTCCATTCTTTCCACCACGGCAAGAGTCTATACGAGATCAAACAAAATAAAATTTTGTTAAATGTTTAGCATATCTTGCTTTTATATTTTGGCCAAGCAATCTATTAAACATAGGATGAAATATTTATAAGAAAGTCATGGCATGAAATATTTAGATGAAAATTGGATTAAAAAGGACTAAATATATGAGAAAAAAATACTTGTTTTCTTGGGGATTTGCGAGATGTCGTTTTAAATTAAGATTAGCTGTGTCTTTGCATATCCGATCACCAAAAAAACACGCCCATTTTGCAGCCTCTTGTCTTAAACGTTTTCTAAAATCCTCCTCATTAGAAATTTCTTCGTATACAAGTTCTTGAAGCACCTTATATAAAATACTTTGCATTCTTATCTAAAAAAAAAAAAAAAAAAAAACGATAAATAAAATAAACTTTATATTTTATAATTATATTTAATAATAGGATATATATTTAAAATTAAATAAAATTAAATAATAAAAATTAAATTAAATATAAAATGAAAGGACAATGGGTAATCTGATTTTGGCCATGGTGATGGAATCTTTCTTCAGTTAGTCTTCGAATAGATTTAATTGTGTTGGATTAGGTTGAGTGATGTTATATTGTTGGGCTGGTTTTTTATATTAAGATAAATAATGTTAGATTAAATAAGAGAAGTGGGGAGGGTAAAGTAGGAGATAGTAGAAAGAGAGAAAGAGAAGATAAGAAAATGTTATATATTCTTGGATTCAGATTTTTGCAAATCCGCTAATTTGAATGCGATTTTCGCTATTTTTTTATCATATCATTGAAACAAATGTTTGATAATGATTCAGTACATCAAAAAAATATTAGAATATATGCATAAGAAAGATTCCATCCCCACCGCCAGAATCAGATTACTTTACCCATTATCGTTTAAAAATAAAACTAATATTTTTGTCACTATAAAAAAAATTGTATAGAGGTAAAATGACGATATAGGTTAAAGATGGTAAATTGTTAATCTTTTTACATCTAAATAGTGATTATATGAGCTAATATGAAACTTATTAAAAGTTTTTGAGAATAATAAATAATCTATTATACAATATATTATACTCTTTTTTTGATAATAAATTTTTTCATCTTTGCATAAAACGTGTAATAATGTATAATATTGCTAAAAACATATATAATTACGTATTACTATACTTTCCATTTTTTCATTGCATTTCTTTTATAGTAAAAAATTAATACAATAAATGATGGCATATAGTTAAATGACGAATGTCAAGTGCGTGCAAGATGATAAATCATAAATAATTATTTCTTTTCTATCTCAATTTCTAATTTAATGTATGTAAAATAATTGTTCTTGTTTGCTTTGTTCTGTATCTTTAATTTTAATATTTAAGATTTTGTCATAAGTAAATTTGTGTTTTTATCTGTATTATGTTGTTGAAACATTCAAACGTTAATATTAAATTGATGCATATGAAATGTTTATTTTACAGTTTTATACAAAATTTTTATAAATTATATAAAAATCTTGATTATATTTATTAGGTGTACAACTTTGCTTCCGCCGTTTTCCTATAGATGGCTTTAGCGGTAAGTAGTGGTCGAAATAAATAGATTATAGACGTCATGCGATAAACTTGGGCATCTGTCAACATAACCCCATAGAAACATTAGTCGATTTGTGTCTGCATCATAAAGTTATTCTCGATTGAAAATGTCAGTTTACGAGCCAAATTCTCGTCATTTGCGGGAGGTTTTAATTTTCTGCTTCAATATGAAGAAATCTGCGGTTGAGGCTCATCGAATGCTCTCAAATACTTATGGTGAAGCCGCTATTAGCGAAAGAACGTGTCGTGAGTGGTTTCAACGCTTTAAGAACGGTGATTTTCACGTCGAAGACCGGCATAGCGGTGGAAGAAAGAAAGGTTTTCGAAGATGCAGAATTGGAAGCATTACTTAATGAAGACTCGAGTCAAAGTCAAAAAGAATTGGCACGATCATTGGGAGTGGACAATACTTTTAATCATAAATGTATAACCAGTTTTTTACAATAAAGCCTCGAATTTCGGAAAAAAAACGGCGGAAGCAAAATTGTACACCTAATATTATAAGATAATTCAGATATGCTTCAATTTTTACGAAATGTTTACGAATTTAAACGGCAAAATATTATGTACACAATATTAATTATACATAATATTAATTAATATATAAATTGACAAGAAATCTATTAATATCTACCTTAATTTTATTAGTTTCTTCCCCTAGAAGTGGAAAGACACTCGACATGTATTCCAGAGCTTTAAACATAGGATACCATGCCACAAAATCTGTTTCTTGTTCTAGATATTTTATAATGTTCCAGAATATGGAAGAATCGAGTTGTTTCGTTATCATAAAGTGAAAAGCGTCATCGATAATTTGAGCACGATTGAGAACGTGTATTTTTACATAATTCTTAGAGGCTAGATAACTTGCAATTTTTTTCCAATTATCGAAATCGTAATTGACTCGATAATATCCTGTAAACAACATATAAATTAAAAATCAGAATTATGTGTCAATTTTCATTTTTTTGTAGTATTTTGAAACACACTTGTAACAGCACAAATATTATTGTATTCTACAAAGAGAGATTGTTTGTGTCGATAGAAAATTATTCATATATTTTGTTAATAAACAAATATTTGTATATATTATCAAAGGAATTAAATTGTTAACAGTTTGATTGTAAGACAATTAATCGGTCATATTGTCATATGAGACCATATGATTTAGTACATAATGCTAAAAAATGAATTAATTCATATACATATATGTATATGTGCAAACGTAATTTATTACGAGAAAATATTAGAATTATTATATACAAATAGATATTTATAAAAATCCAAATAACTTGTTATTCATTATTGTATAAATAGTATTTAAAATATAATTTACAGTAAATTATTATATTTATATAATAAGTAGAATATTTTAAATTTTATGAAATAATACGAATAAAATAATATAAAGAGTAAAAATTATATAAAACACATAAAAAAATAATGAAAAAGAAACTGATCAATATTTACCAATTTGTTGTATGTTGAATATCACCCAACCATCTTCTCCAAATTTTATATCAGTTAAATAAGGCTCCGTTTTGTTTAGCCAATATCGAGGTACAGTATCGTTAAAATTGAGATCTTTCTGTATAGTATATGTCAGAGGTATGCAATAATGATGTGATGGATTATAATTTCCTATTAACACCATCTTGCTGTAAGGATGATCATAATCTCGCTTGACAATTATAGTAGGATAATGCTTTTGCTTTGTCCATGGATCTATTATATGAATCATATTCAATAATTCTGACTTGTGTACACTAATTGTATCAAGCTGTTTGTCATCCATACTCTTATTCAAAGATCTCACCAAATTTTTATAATCTAAATCGCTAAAGTCACAAAGTTTTTAACATCAATATAAATATGTTTTGAAGAAATTATAAAGGAATAACATTAACAGAATGTATAAAATTGTTTTATATTAATTTAAATATATATTTTACATTTCTCTTGCTTATTAATTATTATCATATATCATATCATTTAATTTTGATAAAAATTTATTAATTTCAAGCTAAAATTTATTTAGAAATAGCAGAATTAACATTGTGAAAGATGAATGGATGTATAAGTCGAAAATAATAAAATTCCAATTATATTCTGTAAACGGAATTGTGGACTACGAAGCACAATAATTTATACTTATTATATTTAACATATTTAGTTGTCTTTATAATACAGTAACTATTATAGTATAACGTTAGTATTACTCACTTGTTAATTATATATGTATGCATACCGTTCCAAAATATTTTTTCAGAAAGTACGTTTTGTAACATTCGCAACATAATAAATGCTGCAATAATTTATACCATAAAAAGTCAGATTAATTATTTGTCATTTATTACGTATATACATATATGTAATTTATCATATTTGACATAAAGTAATTACTGCATTCGTTTGTGAACATATCTGATTTGCTAGCAAAGTAATTTATAATATATGGTATATACGCAATAAATATATGTATTTAAATACGAATAAAGGAATACATATTTAAATATATCCATAATATACATTAATTATAATAAGGGTAATATATGTATGATTAAAATTTAATTAAGTTTCTTCATCACTAGCTTTTCTTATTTTTTTATAACATTTATGTTCACAGAACGGACAACTCTCAATTATACCTTTAATGCAACAGGGAAATTCAAAAAAACTGTTGAATGTAGACGTATTATAAGAAGTATCAAAATCAAGGAGTTCGTGATGAGATTGTATCACGAATAAATCCATTATCCGGTATTTTGGGAGAATCTATAAAAAGAGGTTTTGCAATAATTATAAATATCAATATGGAATAGCAAAAAATGCTCACATTCTTTAGAATAATGTGTGTTATAATTTTTTCATTAAAGATACTCTTGAAATTATTTTAAAATTATATTACAAACAATAATATACATGACAGTATTTACTGCATAGATATGAACGTATTGTTTTTCAAGTAATAATTTAAATTTAAATTTTATAATAATATTTAAAACTTTTTATTAAGATTAGCATAGCGTTTTTAACAAAATAAATTATAAAAATATAGAAAAATATTTGATATTGTCTCGATATGTATGTCGAATATTTACATGTAAAATTAGTTTTCCTAGAATTTTTTTTTTTTTTTTTGTAAAACGTCTAAATTTTTGTAGGAGAATTGATGTATATAAAAGTATATGTATGTTTTATATAAAAGATTTGAAATTATGTTATATAAAGAGCATGCAACACACATATATCTTAAAATACTGTTTTGTTTACGAATGCAACAATTAGCGCATAAAATACTTTGAAGTAACCTTATGGACAGTATATGTTCCCAAAAATCTAATAAGACAATCGTTAAACCAAAATGATTTTTTTGATGCCCAAACTAATTTATAAACATTATGAACCCATTCTTGTAGCACTTTATATCCTATTACGCGGACAACATCAATTTTACGTGCAGCGGAATCTAACTTTTCATCGTAGATAACATCTTCCTCTCTGAAAATGATGAAAAATAGTTTTTAAGTATGTTTCTTTATACAGAAAATTTGCAATGTAAAGATTATATATTTTAATATATTAGATGTATTAATACATGTACACCATATTTTATCCAAGATATTAAATTTGTACATAATCATTATTTTGTACATAAATGTAATATTAAAATCTAGCTTAAATCTTGTTTAAATAATAATACATTGAGTTATACTTGTAAATTATAAGAAAAAGAAATGTTTTTTAATTATATAAGTTCTAAATTTCTAATTGTAAATATCAAAGTAAAATTTTACTTTTTTTCATTATTATATTCGTTTTTATTTAAACAAATTTACAAATAAATTTAACATATCTATCTTAATACTGTAATTTTAAATTCTGATAATTATTTTAATAAATTAATATTTTTTTTAACCATATGCGCTTACCTATAAAGAACTAATCCTAAATTCACCATATTTTTGTCTTGGAAATTCGGAATCGCAACATGATTCACTTTTGAAATTACCCTTTGATGTTTCCATTCGGTTTTCAAGTACAATGTAACATTTTCAATAACTCTTTGTGCAAATACCATGTGCATTGCGGAGCAATTTCTATACCATACATTTGTAATCATATTTTTGGTAGAATTACGATAAAAATTAGTCACTATCCCAGTTATGAGATAAGGGGGCAGTATAGGTGTAGTTTTGAAGTGTGTGAGCGCCATGCCTACATTATTTATTTCCAGTTTTTCTACCGCCATATTTGATAAAGCCGTATAGTTACGATGATGCTTTATAGTAATGTTAAAAGTGGCTCGTAATAATTCGTAAAAGCATGGAAACACTTGTCGGGCCCCAAGTACATCGAAATGTGTTGGTATTAACCACCTATTATTATATATTTCATGTAAAAAAATCAAGCAACAGTAAATTTTCAATTATTGCGAAGAAATATTGGAGATATAATAAATATACAGATGAGACTCATAGACATAGAAATAGTAGGTAGAAAATAACATTTTAATGTTTTTTTATTACATTTTAGTACAATGTTTTGTGCTACATTGTATAATATGAAATATTCCTTTATTTATTTTAAAATAAAAAATTATATTTTTGAACTTCTAAATTTTATGTATGCGATTTTTTGAAAATTATGAAATGTATTTCAGAAAATATAAAAAAAAAAATAGAATTCGTTATATCAATTAATCAATATTAACATATAATGTGATAATATATCAATTATCTCATACATATTTTTATGTATGACAAAACCATTAATTTAAGTTCTGATTAATATATATGTATATATATGTATTTATATGCATTTATATATGTATGCAAAAAGATATATATTACATGTATGTATACGTAGGATTATTCATAATATTAGGTGTACAACTTTGCTTCCGTCGTTTTTTTTCCGAAATTCGAGGCTTTATTGTAAAAAACTGGTTAGGCGTTTTGAAATTGCTTGTTAAGTCACTCCCAATGATCGTGCTAATTCTTTTTGACTTTGACTCGAGTCTTCATTAAGTAATGCCTCCAATTCTGCATTTTCGAAAACCTTCTCTCTTCCACCGCTATGCCGGTCTTCGACGTGAAAATCACCATTCTTGAAGCGTTGAAACCACTCACGACACCTTCTTTCACTAATAGCGGCTTCACCATAAGTATTTGAGAGCATTCGATGAGCTTCAGCCGCAGATTTCTTCATATTGAAGCAGAAAATTAAAACCTCCCGCAAATGACGAGAATTTGGCTCGTAAACTGACATTTTCAATCGAGAATAACTTTATGATGCGGACACAAATCGACTAATGTTTCTATGGGGTTATGTTGACAGATGCCCAAGTTTATTGCATGACGTCTATGATCTATTTATTTCGACCACTACTTACCGCTAAAGCCATCTATAGGAAAACGGAAGCAAAGTTGTACACCTAATACATATAATATATGTATCTGCATATTAAAGATAATATAGTTTATACAAAAAGAGTGTACGTATATATATGTTTATGTGTGTAATAAATCATGTTTATAAATTAATGATATATATATATATATATATATATATATATATATATATATATATATATACAGGATGTCCCATTTTAAAGGACCCACTCAAATACCTCAGAAACATTGCGTTAAATCGAAAAATGTTTCAAACAAAAAATGGGTGGCTTCAAGTGGGCCATAAGATGGTGATAATGATTTGACCTGCGAAAATTATTTGAAGGTCATGTGAAGGTCAACTTTAAAATCTTAAATGGAAACTCCCATCTTTTAGTATTCTTGTAGCTGACATCGAGAGCTTTCCAAAACACTATAATAAAGTGTTTTTTTATTAAGTACTTTTTGAGTTATTTTATATTTTAATCTGACATATTTTGATATAAAAAATTAAATACCTCGTAAAATATTAAGTTTTTGATAATTTTACCGTAATACTTCTATGTACAGAATAATGAGACAAATCAATTAGTATAAAAAAAAAATTGTTTTTAAGAAAATTATTTACAATGTATTTTTTTAAACAATTATTTGTTTTGTTTGGCACTAATTAATTTGTCTTATTATTCTGTACACAGAAGTATTACGGTAAAATTATCGAAAACTGAATATTTTACGAAATATTTTATTTTTTATATCAAAATATGTCAGATTAAAATGTAAAATAACTCAAAAAGTACTTAATGAAAAAATACTTTATTATAGTGTTTTGGAAAGCTCTCGATATCAGCTACAAGAATACTAAATAAAAAGTGGGGATTTCCATTTAAGATTTTAAAGTTGGCCTTCACATGACCTTCAAATGATTTTCCAAGGTCAAATTATTGTCACCATCTTATGGCCCCCTTGAAGCCACACAACTTTTGTTTGAAACATTTTTCAATTTAACGCAGTGTTTCTGAGATATTTGAGTAGGTCCTTTAAAATGGGACACCCTGTATATAGCATTTTAACAAATACTTACCACTTCTGTTTGTAAAAAGTTGTTAGCTTCGTATTATCATCAATAATACCATCATATTTTATATTCAAAATGTAACGTCCCGGTGATATCTGATATATAAAAAAAATCTCGAAACTTTCATTCGTATCATTATAAAAATATTTTACCGGATAAACAATTATTTCCTTATTGTACACGTGAAATCTTGGTGGATTATCAGTCACAATTATATCATTTATACATTTACTTTTTGAATACAATGTTAAATATTGTGTTGGTACAAGAATCTTAATGCTAATATTGCATTCGCTGTAGAAAATATTTAACTCGATATCTGGTACAGTAAGTTGGACATTATAATGCTCTGATATTATATTGTTAAGATTGAGTAAATGTTTTTCATATAATTCAATATGGGCATCAGTTAGAAAAGCTTTCGCAGCAATAAATGTTAAACAGCTATTTAACAATAGTTTTAGGAATACCATGTTAATTTTTGCCTCAGATACCTGCTGAAATATTCCTTTGTTAGAAAGAGAACAAATAAGAAAACTAAACTTAGCACAGAACTTTCTTCCTTACCAAATTCATCTAATTGAGATAATATTTTCGATATATATATATCATTTATAAAATAAGCTTATATTTAGTTATAACGAAAATTTAAACAAATTATAACTATTAATTTAAAAATTGAAAACTTTTCAGCTTTAATGGAAAACCATATTGAATTTGCAACAAAGAAATTATATAATTCAATATATTATTTTATACATATTTTGAAAGTTACACGTTGTTTTGTTCCGCATGTATCTGTCCTATATGATCGATACAATTCTTAGTTTATTTATTTTATGTTATATATACGTTTGGTCGTTACTTTAGTGAGATTAAAAGTATCCAAACTTTAATACATCTTTTCATAAATAAATTGAATCAAATTAATTATTTTCTTAATTATTTCCTCAATTTTTCTTATTTTTATATTTATCACAATATATATATATATATTATATTTAACAACATATTTTAATATTTATACTAATTTATATTTTAACATTTATTCTATATGTACAATAACATATATTGTATATTTAACTATATGTTGTTATTATATAGTTATTTTGTATTTTTAATGTATTATTAAATAGCAAATAAACACCTTTTTAACATTATATTTAATCTCTGTGATGTAAAATAAATGTAATCTTAAATATATGCCAGTAGTATCAATTTCTAATAGTAATCAATTTCTGATAGTACCTCTGATGTAAAATAAATACAAATCTTAAAAAGATTTTAAGTCTAGATATTTAAACACGTATGAGAGAGAGAGAAAGAGAAGAAGAAAAGGAAGAAGATAGAAGTGTTTGATTTCTAATAACTCACCCTATATATTGAGACACATGTACCGAATTGTATGCAGATATATGTATACGTCTCTTTGTGATAATTAATTGGAATAAAACGGCGCACTACTATCTATGTGATCTCTACGATTTTACCATCCCAAAAGATTATCAAAGACTAACAGTGTTTGGTATACGACATTACAATAAATAGGTACGTTATGTCAACAACTTCTAAAATCGTTAATACGTATCTTGTTGATCAATCAAAGTTCAAATACTAAGCATATAATCAAATTCATATTTAAAATATAAATTTTGGATAATTTATTTCAAAATGCACGCAAGCTGTTAAACAAAAAATATTTTGCAGAGAGAGAGAGAGAGAGAGAGAGAGAGAGAGAGAGAGAGAGAGAGAGAGAATTTAATCTTTCTAACATACTTTTACTAATAAACAGTGTTTAATTTATCACTTTTTCTATTTTCGTCATTTTTACCAAATTTATTAAACAATTTGTGCATACTTAAGATAGAATGTGTCCAAGCAAATAATTTTCCTTAATAATAGACATTTCTCTATTAAAATTCTGTATATTTTTATATTAGTATTAACATATGATTGAACATATTTAATGTATAAAATATTAAATAAAAAAGTTTATAGATATGATAGCAGATTTCGACTGTATTTCGATTATGTTATGTATTCACGCTGCTTAAAAAAAGTAATAAAAGGAAGAAAATGTATTATTAAGAAATATATTTTTAGACATCTTAAAAGTAATACATATTTAAGGTATTAAATGTATTGGAGATGTAATCGTATAGACAAAGATATCTGAAATTCTAAATTTTTAAATATCTATAATAATTTTTTTATCATAAATAAATACTATTTGGATATAATGTATAAAAAGTAATGTAAACTGATTACCTGATTGAATTATCCAGAAATGCTATTCAGAAGAAAAGTGTATAACCACATTTCTTTATTAAATATAAGAATAAGACTCTTAATATAAAAATCTATTAAAAATGGGATATAATAGCAATAAGAGCGCAATATTAAGGGTGCATAAAAGTTTATTGTAAAAACAACTTAATGTAATATAAATTAGGGTAGAGCGGACGTTTCGGCTAATCTTTTAATCATCATCAGCGCAATTAAAATTAAAATTAATCGGAAAATAGGTATCGCAAATTTTTACAAGGAAATCTCGCGAACTCGAAAATTCTGTTTTTGATGAAACTTTACAGACATGTAGGGGGTCAATAGATGAATTTAAAAATTTCCAGTTGTTGCCCAAAAACGGTTCTAAGGGGTAAAAGTAAAGCGGCTTTTTGCTTTTCTCGATATATTTCGAAAACTATTTGAGATATCAAAAAATGTTTTACACGAAAGTTTTATGGTAAAAACAATTTTATTTAACCACATTAACAAAAATTTTAAAAAATAATTTAAAACGAAAATTTTTTCAGAAATCTTTTAAAAAAATAATGTTTTCAAATGTTTATTAATGGAGTTAAATAGAGCTGCTTTTACTATAATACTTTTGTATAGAACACTTTTTGATATCTTAAATAGTTTTTGAGATATATGGAGAAAAGCAAAAAGCCGCTCTATATATGAGGGGTGCTTTCACCTATTAGAACAGTTTTTGGGTAGCAATCAAAAATTTCTAAATTTATCTATTGACCCCCCCCCCCTACATGTCTGTAAAGTTTCAGCAAAATCAGAATTTCCGAGTTTGCGAGGTTCCCTTGTTAATCGATTAACCGCAAAAACCGTACAACCAAGATCTCTCAATCGTCATGATATATTCAGCCGCATCACTGCTGTTGATAGAATGGCCAACTCCTCCATTACTGGGACGAAAGTTAATGAATATTGATTGGATATTTTAACGATTTATCTTCCGATTAATATTAATTTTAATCCGTGCGCCGGTGATAGCTAAAACTTAGCGTACATATACTCGCACGGATTAGTCAATTTTTTAAAATTAATTTCTCATTAATTATGGCAAAATGATAGAAAACTTCCCTACTCGTCCTCAAACCCGCTGTACAGTGGTACCCGTGGTACAGTTATTATCGGACAAACAGCATATTCATATAAACAAATATATATACATCTAACTTTTATTTTGTCAAATACTTTTACACGTATTCACATTTCTATAAATATTATATATTTTTTTAATAGAAACATATTTGATTATATAATTCTTCCAATAATATTCTTTAAGTGATAATTTAATATTGATACAAAGCTATTTATTTTAGAATTCTTCGTTAATAAATGGTGCCACTTTGCCCATCATTGTAATATGAGAACCTTGTACGTAATGTATTTTCACTGCACCTTCAGTAACCTAAAAATAATTTCTCTTGTAAAAAATATCTTAAAAATGATGAAATGTGTTTGTGTACTCTTTAATCAAAAGTTTACCTTATGTAAACCATAATCCTCTTCAGGAAAAGTGATAGGCATAAGTGTAGGTTTTAACAGTATTATAGATGATTTTAAAGGTGGCAAGAAAGATATATCATAATCTTCTATAGCCAATAGATGATCGTAAATTGTTGTAAATAAGAATTTTTGATTTTCAACACTTAATACATTGGTCTTCTCCGGAAAATGAGCTGTAAATAATTCTAATTTTTCCTCCCATGTACTGCACTTATTCAGCTCTAACGCAGACTGTAAATAATATATTGTATTTTATATAAATACTAATAAAATGATAATCTACACTTAAAATTGAGACTATATTTTCACATTTCGGACAAACTACATGTTCATATTCTTATTACTTAATTACTTTTTCTGTTTTGAACAACGTAAGTCAAATTATTTTATCTTTTAATTATTAGCCATAATTTGTAGTCAAGGATTATTGTTTCAATTTGATATCCATTTTACACATGTGCTCAAAAAATAGACATTATATTTCAATCATTGTAAATATTATATAATTCTTATATACTATCATTATTATCATTCTTTCTTACTCATTGAAAACCATTTAAACGAGTCCTTCAAAGCTTCTAAAATTTGTATTATATGTAAATAAGATATTACCTTATAAAAGATATTTTATCATATAAAAGTGCATAAGGCATTCAGAATATTTAAATATTTTAATAAATAATTTTGTATACATTTTCATATATGTTAATCGTATATAAACACTATTACGTAAACCGTTTTCGTAGTAAAAAATCATAGTTTGGTCTCAATAATTGACTTACCATTTCATTGTCAGATTCGAAATACATTTTCATGAAATTAAGTAGAATGGCATTTTGTGGTTCTTGTTGTGAAGTATAATTATGAAATTCAACCAAAAATTTTAACCAATCAGGAGCTCCATCTATAAGTAATAACCGTCCAACGAAATTCTTAGCTTCTAATAATCTTGCTAACTCAATAGCAATTAAGGATCCAAATGAATAACCCACTATTAAAAATTCTTTTCGATCTTCCATTTTCTCCATTATGTACTAAAAAAATAAACATAAGCATATATAAAATAGTATATAAAGAAAAAGTGAGAGCGTGTGTATAATCAAATATTATCATTTAAATACACAGCAATTTAAGTAATGATTTCAAATAGATTATCTTATAATTACATACAGGCAGAAGATATGCTGCTGATTTCATTATTGAAAAAGTAACGTCCGGCATATTAAGTGCACCGTGTTGCAAACATATCGCCAAAGATTTAATTTCCGATTCTATCAATTTATATACGCTTGCAGATCCGTCGATTCCTGGTATAAGAAATATTATGTTTTCAGCAACTTCCCTTTTTGTATCAAGTTCTACATAAATATCTGGACTGAAATCAGAATCCTTAAGTTTTCGTGTTAATAATTCGAAACCGTCCAAATTATTTGTAGCAGCTTCAGTAGCATCGTACGTCTTGTCTTGCTCGGTTGCATTTGTCATTTTTCGAAGTCCAGCAAAGGTGAGATTTCGAATATCTTGTTCTGTCAATAAAATATCAAATTCTCTCGCCAATGTCTGTTTAATTTCTACCGCCATCATTGAATCCATGCCTAGCTCAGCCAGTATCACGTTTGGCGCAACTATGTTTATATTTGTTAATCCTATTTTAAAAATTATATATTTTGATATAATTTTAAACAAACATTATTTTATCTTAACAACTATTGAAGCCTACATTTCTTGTATCTTCTTTAATGCACTTTGTTATATCAATATAATATATTTTTAATAACATTATTGAATAAAAATTTTTTTTCTATAAATGTTTCGTCACAAATTTTTTATATTACAGTTGTTTACAAACTCACCCATAATATTTGCAACCGCTTCAAGTGGATTCATTGCTTGGTTAGAATTTTTTTTCTCAGCAACAACCATGCTGCTTACGATTGGCCGATCTTGTAGTAAAAATATTTCTAATGTGTCCAAACAAGAGGATATTGTTTGTTGCAATGTACCTCCAATAACAAGTTCTTCGTCATTTTCTTGCATATCTGCGACAAGCCCAACTTCACCAATTGCACCCCACTGTATAGCCAAACTATGTAAACCTTCCTTCATTCTTCTTTCACAAATTCTTTCCATTACGGAATTTGCCATTCCGTAATTTGTTTGGCCTGCGTTACCTCTTCCGCATGAAACGGAAGAAAAAACGACAAAATGTTGAAGCTGAGTGCATATTGTTCTCGATAATTCGTCCATCTTTTTCGTCGTCCATGCCTTTGACACGAAAGACTCTTCGAATATTTCCGGGGACTGATTCTTGAATATGCCATCTTTCAACACTACTGCGAGATTGAATATAGCATCCACAGGACCTTGTTCTTCGGCAAATTTTAATATAGATTCGCAGTCTTTATATCTCGAAGTATCAATAGCTGTAACGATTTGTACATTTATACCATAAGATTGCCATAATGTTACTCTTGATCGCTGATACCCGTTCCTTATTCCAGTTCGCGATGTCACTACAAGATTTTTTGCACCACGTAAAATCAGCCAATCAATTAATTCTAGACCAAAACCACCTAGACCACCCAAAACGATATAGCATTTATGTTCCAGGCAGTAGTACCGGGGATGTGCGAGTATAGGTGCATCCAAGAGTTCATCTTCTTTATGAATTTTTATCATTATCTGCAAATAATACTAATTTATTAGGATATTTATCCTTAAATGTATGTTCGTTATTTTTTGTAAATTCTCAAAAAAGGGTAGACAGTTTTTGTTCTCTGTATGTTGTTTTTCATATTAAATATTAATAAAAACTGTCTTTATTTTTTGTTTATGGAATATATATATATATATATATATATATATATATATATCATATTTTTTGAGAATTTAATATTTCAATTCTAGTTACTCTCTATTGTACATATACCAAAAAATGATCATACCTTGCCAATATGCTTTCCAGCAGCCATATATCTAAACGCAGCTTCTATTTCATCTCTTTCAAAGACTTTTCTGCACAATGGTTTGATAGCTCCTTGCTTTAAACCTTCTATTAATTTATTCGACAATATCATCTTACTTTCTGGTCTGGCACAAAAAGAATTGTCCAATATTATACTGTAGAAACTAATGCTTTTTGAGAAAGCAGATATTTCTAAAGGATTATTGGAAATCATATCAAACTTTCCAATTTCGAGGAAACGACCACCTTTTGCTAAGCAACGGATGGATGCTTGCAGTTTTTCTACAGATAAAGAATTCAATACGATATCTACTCCGCGACCCTCCGTCTTCTGCATAATCATTTGTTCAAAACTCGTGTCTTGAGAGTTTCCGATACGATCCTCGGAAATAGAAGGAAATGTTTCCCTTATAAAGTGTCGTTTCTTCATATTCCCAACCGTTGTAAACACCTCGCAACCTTCGTAAAGTGCAAGGTGAATTGCTGCTTGACCAACGCCTCCCGTACCAGAATGAATTAACACTTTGTCGCCTTTCTTCACTTTACCTCTCAAATACAAAGCATAATAGCATGTACTATATACGCAAGGAACCGTGGCGGCGTCTTCCATCGTCCACTCATCAGGTATGATCCAACTGAGATATTTATCAGCTTTACAAATATTTGCGAATCCACTAAAAATAGTCATTTCTATTATTATATTATTATATTAAAATTACATTTAAAAAATCTTTTTTATCTTAAACATTCTGTATGTATTGTAGTAAAGTAATACAAAGAAACTTGCAAGATATAACAATTTTTTCAATTTTTTTACTTCATCAATAGTTTCTTTAATTTAAATATAAAAAAATATGTTAAACAGTTTATTTACTAAAAATATATTAATTGACATCTGTGCGTATGACTATCTTACCCATTTGAACACAATCCCATTATTCTTTGTCCATTTTTATTAGAACCAACAAATTCCATTCCGAATAAAATGCTATTATTTTGTTCGAAAGAGGCGACAGAAGTCGAAATGAGTCTACCACTAGCTATCATGATATCTCTAAAATTGATAGACGCATAGACTATTCTTATCAGATTTTCCTCGTTATTGTTGACCAAAGATATTCTGTTTTGCACCCAACAAAAAGTGCTGAGATTACCTCGCACCTAAAATAAATAAATATAATCATTATTTTAATCCTATTAAAATTACATTAAATCATTACTCAATCATTATAAATAAAAATATCACAAAGCATTATTGCAATTTTTCTTATATACTGAATCTTTTTGACGTACCATTTGAGAAACATAAGCACTCTGTACGAGTTTTGGTTGTAGTAATGGTAATGGAAAATGCCTGTAAGAACCCCAAATGCTACCAGAACGTATAACATTGATGGGTAAATCCAGCTGTAGTTGCCTTATGTACAACGATTCTCGCAATGAAAAAGTAGGCGCATCTCTATCTTGAATGAATACACCTCTAATCATTTTACCGTCCGGTTCTTTTCGCAAACAATTTACAAGACCGATTAGTCCGCATTCGAAGTCCCCTTCTGCGACGACTATAATTCTCGTAGTTTCATTTTCCCTGTCCATGAATGATTTAAGTCTGTCTATCCATGAGAATTCATAATTGTTTACATGCACAATCTGTAGATTCCTCTTATTAATATCGTGTATTTTCCTTAATAATATAATTGTCTTATCGTTGGTGCGTTTCTCCAAAATTACTTTTAACCCATACTTATCAAGACATGAGTAGTCGTAGATAGCATTGAATTCTTCGAATGTTAGAAGAAATCCCTTTGGCATCATGACAGATAATAATTGTTCATATAATTTGTTTTTATTTTTTGTTAAAATTCCGAAACCTAGAATCATCAAACAATTTTCATTTTTCGTCAGTTTATCGAATTCTATTGTAGAAATATTGTCAGGCAAAGCGATATCTTTGAACCGCTCGTGTGTTGCTACCAGTTTGATATCGGATTGAATTTGCGGTAAATCATCTAGAACTTTATTCACAAATAAACAATTTAAATCCTCCGGCATCACTTGATCGCTATTCTCCACAAATTCGATGATTTTTACATTTATCATATTGTAACACTCGAGTGCAATATGCACCGACATTCTTGTTGTATCCTCTAAAGACATTACATCTAGATCCCGATAAGCAACAAACTTGTATTCTTCAAGAATAGGATGAATCGCTCTTTGTTGGCGAGATATAGCTGTAGCCACGACGCCGCTTACTTCAATTCCTCCGGATATCAAAGCATCTAAATGCTTATAATTTTGTACAAGGATTTCTGCAATATGACACAATAGCGCGAATTTATACATATATTTTTCGAAAAATGATATTGGGCTAAATATTGTGCTTATTTATATTACTGTAAACATACGATTTTCTTCATTTGGAAGCTTTACAATTTTTTTCATATGAGATTCTGGGTCGATTACTACTTTACGAATTCTTGTTGGTACGAAGAGACTTCTCGAATCCAGTCCTAAAATCATCATCTGTAACATGTTGTCAATAAATGTTACCCAGTTGTCAGTCCAGACAATATGACCATTCTTTCCCCTAATTGACGCGCTTTTTAATCCACGAAATTCGCCAGTATATTGATAACCACGAAGCTTCAATTCTTTATAGATATCTTTCGTACTCATCTTCTCTTCATCATTATCATTTCGATCAATAAATGTAGTACATATTTTCTCGTCTTCGATATTAATTGGAATTCGTACTGTTCCAGTAACGACAGCATTGCTTCCTTCGATTATCTCGAATTTGCCACTACCTGTAAAAATATCGATATCAATTTCTTGTAAACGCAGTTAGTGCTAATATTGCATTTCCTGCTCAAATCTGGGGTCACACTATAGATAGATTGCTCTAATGGTTTATTTATTGGATACAAATCTTACCTCAATTTATATTTTATACAATCTTATCTTTTACTTATATTTTATGTAAAAATTTTTTATTTTTTTGTATATTTCTTATTTGCAAGATTAATTAAATTATACTATTTACCTGTTTGGATCATAAGAGTTAAATCGACTGGACTTTGTTTTGATAATATTGTCGAGTGTAGAAAATTGACATCTTCAAATATAATTGGAATATCGAGATAATTTTGTTTTTTTAACCAGCCTATCATTTGCCATATAAGTAAAAGATATCCTGCAGCCGGTAATAAATTTCTTCCATTAACAACATGTCCAGTCATATATATAAAATCTTCTTCTAACACATTAATAGTAACAATTACTTCTCCTTTGTGAATTGTTCTTTGTCCGATATAACGATACGTATACCAATCTTTGGAATGATCCCATCTACAATAATTATCATTAATCAAACAATATATAAAATATTAGTTCGCGTTTCTTTTACCGTCGTTAAAAATAATATAATTTAATTTTCTGCTTTATAAAATTTCACTATTTTTCTATAACCAATATGACTGAAAAATCTTGTGTTATACTAAGTAGAATTTACCTTATAAGGTGAGAAATCATCGGTGTGCCACGACTTACAGGAAACTTAACTTCAGGATATAAATTTGCGATTTGCGGCTGCAATCCTGCGTTATAAAGTTTACCAATTCCGTATAAAAATATTTCAATATTTGGTTTGTGAGAGAATCTGTATAAGGCGACATTTGTCACTGTTGTCTCTAAGGAATCATTAAGAATGTATTGCAAAATGTCGTGCGGCGCTATCTCAATCGTCACTGCGTCGTTTGGAATAAAGCGCAGAGTTTCTGAAAATAATACCGGTGCTAGCAAATAGTTTGCATAATATTCGGCTACACTTGACTTTGGAGATGCGCCGAACCATTCATAATACTCATTCAACACACTCAACCACTTTGCGCTTGGAGACGCTTGTTGTGGCAGTATTTGATTCAAGTATTCCAAAAGTTTAACTCTTGCGGGCTCGACATAACGACTATGAAAAGGTATACGTCCGAAGGAAATTTCTTTTACAGGAATATTGTCATTCTGAATAAAAATAAACTTTATCATTTATTTGAAATTAAACATATAATTGTAAGCATACACGGAAAATAATTAGTTGCTGCAGCTAAAAACTGCACGTGGTAACTAGATTTCAGACGTAATACAATATATGTACAGCGAACATCTTAGCTGTGATACCTATTTATTAGGTACAGTAGCAAATCATTTTGCTAGAGTTTAGAAATTTATTTAGCAAATTAGCTATGGTAGCGAACATTCTTTTTCCGTGTATAGATAGATTATTTAATACTAAGCGTTTTTACAAACCTGTAACATAGCGAGGAATGTTCTTACAGAGGTCGTTGGTCCACTCACGATAAAATTACGTGAATTATTGTAACAAGCTATATCTATATCCGATGGACAGATATTTTTCATAATTTTAGAATCGACATTAATTTCAGCCATTAAGCCATCTATTATTTTTGAGTTAAGAAATGCTAAGCCGATATAATATGCCAACATGATCGTTTCTTCGGCCGTCAAACATCCATCGGCATATCCACAAATCAACTCGCCAATAGAATGACCTATTATAATATCAGGAGTGATACCAATGCTTGTTAAAAGATCAACTATTCCGATCTGTAATACGTATAATTTTTATTACAACTTTCTAATATACTTTTCTGTTGAATAATATTATAAAATATTATAAATTTAGAATTCTGAATATTATTATATACATGTAATAATCTCTCTTTGAGAAATGTCTCTTCTTGAGAGATGTCTCTCCTTCAGAGATTCTCTTTTTGATTTTAATTCTATATTTTACAAATAACTTTAGTTTTTTATAAAATATTAATCTTTAAATATAAATCTCTTTGTAAAAAATTATAGAATTAGACAATACAAAAGAATACTGCAACATATATAGACGATATATTTTATTTATAAATATACGTTTATACCTGTAATCCAATAAGGCCTACAAATAAATTGACGATGTTATCGACAATATCTTTGTCTTTATTTGTTAGAATATCTGTCACCGATATACCGTGAGGTCTCAAAATTTTATCGCAATTCTGGACTGCTTTAATGAATGCTGGAAACTTCATTAAAGCACGACCTACCAATATTTTAAAAAAATATTCGTATATAATTACATTATTTTATAATGTTGTGTAATACATTGTCTTAGATAATAATTTTATCTAATTGATTTAAACATATATATATAAAATCTTTGAAAAATTGTTTATCTTTATTTTACAAATTTTTCCTACACTATTATTACTATTTTAGTTTAGTTTAATCAAAATTTAGTTATCATACTTAATAAATGTAACTTATAAAATTACAAAATTTGCAAACTAGAGAGATATTATATACTTGTTAACTTTGTTTCATGTTTTAACAAATACTTAAGAATGTTAATATATGTGTAAATTAAAAATTGTTAAATGTTCCAAAAATGCGAGCAAACATATTGCATATTAATAATTGTTGAATATTCCATTGTAATGTGATACTTTTGTGATTTATTTACCCATGTTAAGACACTGAAATCCAATTCCAGAAAATATGAAACAAATCGGTCTTCTCGTACATACGTTGCGTTTCATTTTAATTATTGCGTTATCCGATATGTTAGATCCAGCAATCATATATCCCCTGTAGAAATGTCCTTTTATATTGTCACAATGAATATGTTGTAGCAAAGAGATATATTCTACATCTATTGGCCGGCTCTGTACCTGTAGAGATATCGTTACTAATCGTAAATATACGATAATTATTTTATATCTTAATCAAGCGACGCGGTAGCGTCGTGACGCCAAGTACATAAAAAATTCTTTCCGGCTTGACATCAGTTTTGCCTATATACAAGGGTCGCGGCGCTATCAAGTAGCTTTCAGATTACTCTTAAAGTTAATTTAAAAAAAGTTTATATATTTATACAGGATATCTGGTAAAGATTGTGCCAACATTTGTGAGCGGGTAGTAAACTCAGCACTAAGTAAACTAAGCAGAAAAGTCCTGTACCATTTTTTCCTATAACGCTTAATAAAAGAATTATTATTAAATAAAGCCTTGCTAAAAAATTTTTCACATCCGTGCATTCCGTCAAACTTTGCAATTTTCAGTATGCCAAACATTCCTTCAGATTACAGAAGTAGGGATGCATCGCAAGCAAATAATGGAGATACATTCTTAAAGTAGAAACGTTAAGCTTTTGTGGCGGCTCGAGAAACCACCACAATTACGCACGAACGACCCGGTAGACGCGCGAACGAATTCTCACGCGCGGAGCACGTGAAACCCGCGCGCGAGCACCGCGCGAGCCACGAAGGCTTACCGTGAGGCGGCCACGAGCGGGAGTGGGCGCCAGCAAGTGAAATCCAGTGAGTGGGGCTTATAAGACGGCGCACGGCGAGAAGCCTTCAATTCGCAGCCCGCTCTGACTGCGGAGAGGACCTCCTGCCCGTCAGTCAGTTCGAGCTCACGAATTCTTTTGAATTAGCGACAGCCTACGCTGCCTCCTGTAGTACCACAGGACCTGAGTCTTCCTCGACCACAGCTGCCTCCCACTTCACCCGGGACTAGTCGACAGCCCATCAGTGAGGGAGAAAAGACACCAGGACTTACAGGCAACCATACGTGTACGAGCTTCAGGGAGTGGACGCTACACCCGATAGAGCTGGCGCCTGTGGAATTCACCCGACCACCACGCTTTTTCCTGAGTCAGTGGGACATCAGGGTACGGCGATACACATCACCATCGACGCCGTGGAACCTGCCGCCACCGCTATTATCACCGCTAGCGGCCTCTCCACTTCACCATCGAGACAGTTGGACACAGTCACAACCGGCAATACGAATCCATCGCGGTACTCAATACCCCTCACGGGAAGTAGCGGACAGCGGTACTCAATCTGACAGTGTCTGGGAGACCAACACCCAGGAAGCGGCTACGCAGACAGGGACGGACCGGGAAGAGCCTGGCTATACGCACCCCAGGACTACACCAACTCTTCCATCCTCGCCCGAGCTACTGCGCATCGGTTCCCTCCACGTAACCAAAGCCGAGCCGCGTATCACTTGGCGGGAACGCACACCGCGTTAACCCGTAAACGGCCCTTTTCAGGGCCACCACAAACCAAATAACTGTAAATATACTATAAATACATTTTATCATTGACAATTAGAAAAGAAGTCTCGTGATTGACTTCACCTCTGTACGCTCGACCTATCCCTCGCGCCATCTTCTGAAGGCGAACACGCCTCTACGAATCCCCATAACTGGTGACCACCGACGCGGAAGATGCCAAGGGATCCGGAGAAGACAAGCATCGTCGACGACGACAGCACGAGCGTCAACAAGATCGGCATAAGAGTACCACCATTCTGGCCGGAGGATGCGGAGCTATGGTTCGCGCAGCTGGAAGGAACATTCATCTCATGCGACATAACAGACGACGCAACGAGATACGCATACGTCCTCTCGAGGATAGAGCCGAAGCAAGCCAGGGAAATCAAAGACATCATCACCCAGCCGCCACTAAAACAGAAATACGAAGCAATAAAGAAGGCTTTAATTCAGAGACTCACGGCATCCCAGGATCAAAGAATCAAACAGCTCCTCGAACATGAAGAGCTGGGAGATAGAAAGCCCTCGCAGTTTCTCCGCCACCTCAAAACCCTGGCCGGCATAACGGTTTCGGACGAACTACTGCGTACATTATGGCTAGGTCGATTGCCAACGCAAATGCAGGCCATTTTAGCAGTCAGGGCGCAAGACAAACTGGAAGACGTCGCAGAACAGGCCGATAGAATACATGAGATAGGCAATAGACCAATGGAGGTAGCAACCATGCAAGGGGTAGTCACGCCAGCACGAACGACATGGGAAACGCAAATAGACGCATTAAGAGATCAAGTCGCTGCCTTGACAACACAGGTCACAAAAATGACTAGGAAGTTCCAAAGAGAACAGCAAGGGAAACGACCACGAAGCCAATCGAGAGACCGACAACGTAGCAGGACACCAAGAAGAGAAGGCATCTGCTACTACCACCGACGCTTCGGAGCAGAAGCCAAGAAATGCACGACCCCGTGCTCGTTCAAAAAGGAAAACGAGGAAGCCAGTCGCTGATGGCGGCAAGCGACATAGGCTCAGAACCACGCCGCCTATATATGACGGACCGGAAGACGAAAATAAGATATTTAATCGATACCGGATCTGACATAAGCGTCTACCCACGGGCAAGAACACAAGGCCGGAAACAGGCGGAAACATATCAACTATTCGCAGCAAACGGATCAACAATATCCACCTACGGAGCAACAACCATACAACCAGACTTCGGGCTACGTAGGGCATTCCCATGGCGATTCATAATAGCCGACGTCACTCAGCCAATAATAGGGTCAGACTTCTTATCGCACTATCACCTCCTACCGGATGTAAGGAATAAGAAGCTAATCGACGGAAAAACAGGCCTCGCGGCACACGGATCAAAAGGCAACCATAAAATAAACTCCATCAAAGCAGTAGCTGGGGAAACAAAATATGACAGCATAATAAAAGAGTACCCAGGAATAACGCGACCAAACGGAAGGAGCCAGACAGTCAAACACAACACAGTCCATTACATACAAACCACCGCGGGACAACCAGAAGCATGCAGACCAAGAAGACTATCTCCAGAGAAACTACACATCGCAAGGACGGAATTCGACCTACTGCTGCAGGAAGGAATAATCCAGCCATCGAAAAGCCCATGGTCAGCACCACTTCATATGGTGCCCAAGGGAAAAGAAGCGTGGCGACCGTGCGGAGATTATAGAAGATTGAACACACGCACAATACCAGATAGTTATCCGATACCGCACATAGAGGACTTCGCGCAAACACTGCACAAGAAAAAAGTTTTTTCAACGCTCGACCTAGTAAGAGCATATAACCAAATTCCGGTACATGAAGAAGACGTGCCGAAGACAGCAATCACCACGCCATTCGGACTATACGAATTCAAATTCATGCCGTTTGGACTTCGAAATGCAGCACAAACCTTCCAAAGATTCATTAACGAAATAATAAGGGGACTAGATTTCTGCTATGCATACATAGATGACATATTGGTAGCATCAGCAACAGAAAAAGAACACGAAAAGCACATGAGGGAACTTTTCACCCGACTAGAAACCAACGGGGTGAGAATTAACCCAGCCAAGTGCACCTTCGCAGCCGCACAGGTCAAATTCTTGGGCTACCTGGTCTCAGCAGAAGGCACCGTACCGCTACCAGAGAAGGTGGAAGCAATAAAAAACTTCCCTTCTCCAAAGACGGTCAAACACATGCGACAGTTTCTGGGAACCATCAACTTCTACAGACGTTTCATCCCAGGAGCAGCAAAGGACCAAGCAACATTGAGCGAAGTATTAAGAGGACCAAAGAAGAGAGGACAACAACCAATCCAATGGACGACAGAAATGGAAGAAGCATTTGTCAATTGCAAAAACAGTCTATCTAGAGCAGCACTCCTAGCACACCCAGATCCAACAGCAGAACTGACCGTAACAACGGACGCCTCGGACATAGCACTAGGAGCGGTCATTCAACAGAAAGTTAAAGGGGAATGGCAACCACTAGCATTCCTAAGCAAAAAACTCAGCAGACCACAAACGAAGTACAGTCCATACGATCGAGAGCTACTGGCTATATACACAGCGATCAAACATTTTCGCCATATGCTAGAAGGGAGACAGTTCATTGTATACACAGACCATAAACCAATCATCTACGCATTTGACCAAGATCCGCTAAGAAGCTCACCACGCCAAGCACGACACTTGGAGTACATCGGCCAATTTACAACAGACATTCGCCACATAGCAGGGAAAGAAAACGTAATAGCCGACACACTCTCCAGAGTAGAAGCAATAGAAAAGGCAGTTAATTTCGAAGAATTGGCAGAAGCACAAGCGGAAGACACGGAAATGCAAGAGATGACGAAAAAGAAACAAAGTCTGCTGCTCACGAAAGTCGCAATACCGGGATCGACAATAACATTGTACTGCGACACGTCAACACCGATAACACGACCATACGTGCCACAACAATTCAGGAGGAGAATATTCAACTCCCTACACAGCCTAGCTCATCCAGGAGCAAAGGCATCAGCGAAACTAATAGCGCAAAGATATGTATGGCCAAGGGTACAACAAGATTGCAGCAGATGGGCCAAAACTTGCATGCAATGCCAACGAGCAAAAATCACACGACACAACATAGCACCGATAGGAGAGTTTGATCCACCAACAAGACGCTTCCAGCACATACATATGGACATAGTCGGACCAATGCCAACATCCAATAACAAACGCTACTGCCTCACCATAATAGACCGTTTCACAAGATGGCCGGAGGCGATCCCACTAACAGACATTACGGCAGAAACGATAGCAAGGCACCTGTTCATAAACTGGATTACGCGATTCGGTGCTCCGGAAAGAATCACGACCGACCAAGGAAGACAATTCGAAGCAGATCTTTTCAAACATCTAACGCAAATGACAGGCTCAAAACATATAAGGACAACAGCATACCACCCGGCAGCGAACGGGATGATAGAACGTTTCCACAGGCAATTAAAAGCAGCCATCAAATGCCATCAAACAGAAGACTGGACAGAAATTCTCCCAGTCGTATTGATGGGCATCAGGGCCGCCTGGAAGGAAGACATAAACGCAACAACGGCAGAGTTGGTCTACGGAGAACCGATGAGGTTACCTGGACAATTCTTAGCAGGAAAAAGCAATGACACAGAAGACAAAACCAGCCTCGTGAACAGACTACGAAGCATCATGACAAAACTCAGCCCAGCCATCAAAAGGCATGGACAACGAGCGACGTTCATCTACAAAGACATGGACAAAGCAGCAAAAGTTTTCGTGCGACACAACGCACCATCAGGAGCACTACAACCGCCATACGACGGACCTTATGAAGTTCTACACAGAAACGAAAAAACATACAAAATACGGATGAACAACAAAACAGTCAACGTATCAATAGACAGGCTGAAACCAGCGTATACCATGGAAGAAGAAGAAGAAGGACCACAAGCCACTAGCCAAGAAACAACAGTACGACCAGCCACGACAAGAAGCGGACGAGTATCTCGCCCGCCAATCAGGTTCAACACTTAGGAGGCTTCCATACAACCAAGGGGGTCCTGTGGCGGCTCGAGAAACCACCACAATTACGCACGAACGACCCGGTAGACGCGCGAACGAATTCTCACGCGCGGAGCACGTGAAACCCGCGCGCGAGCACCGCGCGAGCCACGAAGGCTTACCGTGAGGCGGCCACGAGCGGGAGTGGGCGCCAGCAAGTGAAATCCAGTGAGTGGGGCTTATAAGACGGCGCACGGCGAGAAGCCTTCAATTCGCAGCCCGCTCTGACTGCGGAGAGGACCTCCTGCCCGTCAGTCAGTTCGAGCTCACGAATTCTTTTGAATTAGCGACAGCCTACGCTGCCTCCTGTAGTACCACAGGACCTGAGTCTTCCTCGACCACAGCTGCCTCCCACTTCACCCGGGACTAGTCGACAGCCCATCAGTGAGGGAGAAAAGACACCAGGACTTACAGGCAACCATACGTGTACGAGCTTCAGGGAGTGGACGCTACACCCGATAGAGCTGGCGCCTGTGGAATTCACCCGACCACCACGCTTTTTCCTGAGTCAGTGGGACATCAGGGTACGGCGATACACATCACCATCGACGCCGTGGAACCTGCCGCCACCGCTATTATCACCGCTAGCGGCCTCTCCACTTCACCATCGAGACAGTTGGACACAGTCACAACCGGCAATACGAATCCATCGCGGTACTCAATACCCCTCACGGGAAGTAGCGGACAGCGGTACTCAATCTGACAGTGACTGGGAGACCAACACCCAGGAAGCGGCTACGCAGACAGGGACGGACCGGGAAGAGCCTGGCTATACGCACCCCAGGACTACACCAACTCTTCCATCCTCGCCCGAGCTACTGCGCATCGGTTCCCTCCACGTAACCAAAGCCGAGCCGCGTATCACTTGGCGGGAACGCACACCGCGTTAACCCGTAAACGGCCCTTTTCAGGGCCACCACAAACCAAATAACTGTAAATATACTATAAATACATTTTATCATTGACAATTAGAAAAGAAGTCTCGTGATTGACTTCACCTCTGTACGCTCGACCTATCCCTCGCGCCATCTTCTGAAGGCGAACACGCCTCTACGAATCCCCATACTTTATTTAAAAAAAAAATTATTTATTCTTCAGATAATTTTTCGTGAAGTGATCGACAGTGAATGTTGGTCAATTTTCGACAAATATTTTCTATGGCATAATTTTTTTAAGCAGTGTATATTATAATCATGATACATATGTATATATGGTACATATATAAATATCTTATTTTTAATTATAAATCTTTGAAATTTGCACAAAACTAATATTCTATTTTTAAACTGAATAATGGCTACATTAACTATGAATGCGTTTGCTTCAACAGATGCAATATACCTTAGATCTGTTAATAATACTCTCCTCTTTTCTCCGCTTTTACTGGTTTAAAATAAACTTGAATTTATCTTCAACTTTCACATTTAGATTCTATTATTAGAATTAATAATTTAAAATAATTAATATACTTTAATTAAATGTAATTTAAGTTATAACAATAATTTTTTTAAATTTTTTATATAAATTTAAGCAGTCTCATTAATCTTTTCTCCCTTTCATTTTATAATAATACATTTTTTATTCCTTACGTTCATTATTCAATATTTGCATATTTTTTTATAATACTAAATTATTGCTATTTTGAAGTACTACATATAAGTATTATATCGTGTAGTTTTTCTCGTACTTCTTTTTATTTTAATATATTATCTTATATATATTTTTTGCATTTAATATATTATCATAAATTTGTTTAATGTATTTGTGTTTTTGTGCGTGCAATACACGTAAAATTATTTCTTTATGATTTTTTGTTAACGAAAAGTTTAATTTTCTAAATAATTTAAAATGACAGTAATAACATACAAGCTAAGCATAAGAAAGATTAGATTATCTGTGAAAAAATTGTAATGTATACTTACGTCTTCTAATATAATTTTAACTGCTTCCTCCGTACATCCAGATATAGCTACGAGTCTAGGTAAATTATCGTCTCCTCCATTATTGACTTTAATTGTTGGATTTGATTTCAGTAATATGTGGCAATTAGCACCGCCAAATCCGAAGGAATTGATACCGATATAACCACCCTTACATTCTATCGGTTCAGTGACTACATTTATTCTTCCTTCAATGATAGCAGCCATATTTTTTCGTGGATGTTTAAAATGTATAGTAGGAGCCATTATACCAGTTTCCATCGCTATTAAAATCTTTATCCCAAAATAACATTTAAATAAAAAAAATATGTGGTACATGTGGCATTATATTATATTATGTAGTTGTATTAACCTTATTTTGCCAAATATAAAAAGTTGATATATTTGAAAATTTAAATTTAAATTCTAAAAATTTAGATGGAATTAAAAAATTAATTAAAATTAATTAATGCATTTGTATTTACTTCGTTTTATGATTTGTTTTTGTGATCTGTACGTATTTCCTCTATAATGGAAAACTTGCCAAAAATTCAAGAATTGATTGATCGGGAAACTTAAATTTGAATTTGATTTTAAAGTTTGAATTGAATTTAAAGATTAAGTAAATTTGCCGCATTAGCCTTTCTCTTATGGTACCCAGTCAGCCAGATCTGTTCTAACAGATATTGCCAAGTGCTTGCTACAAATTATTGTCAGCAAAAAGGCTACAAATTTGGTACAAGAGTTGTTATTACCGATTAAGCTGGCAGATTGCCGGCAAGAATCAAGCAAAGCTTGCTAACATAACTACACAGCAAATTGGCGGCAGAAACCGAGCAAAGCTTGCTGACATGACTGACATCAGATTGTCGGCAAAAACTGAGCAGGATCTGGAGTGCGCAATCTGATGGCAAATTGGCAGCAAAAACCGAACAAAATCTGCAGCTTATTACAAAGTATTATAAAATAGTTCAGTCGCTTATCGCTATGCGGCGCGTTATTCATTATCTATACCCGTATTCAAATTCTTGTCATGAGTGTATATAAAGCCTACAAAATGCTAATAATATTATAATATATATATTTCTATCAGTTCAATTTTTGACATAATTCTTATATAGGAAATTCAGATATTGAATTGATTTTTGGCAAATCGGACAGATAATTGTTCGGTTTTCACTTATTCAAAACAATTTCTGTCCAAAAAGATCTTTAATTTTATAAATTAAGTTATTTGAATTTACTTATATGTTTTAACATATTAATATATGATTTTATATAATGTCTAATTATCTAATGGTCATTTTATGACCAAAACTTATCATCATTTTGTTACTTAGGGTTAAGGCTTTAAATCTATTTAAATATATACTTTTATATGAATGGCCAAAAGCTGCAGAATTTGTTCGGTTTTTGCTGACAATCTGCTATCAGATTGTCTTGCGCAGATCTTGGTCGATTTTTGCCATCAATTTGGCGTCAAATCATGTCAAGCTTTGCTCGGTTTTTGCCGTCAATTTGCTGTCAGGTTATGTCAACAAGCTTTGTCACCAAAACACAAGCTTAATGCGGACACAGATGGCACTGGATTTGTTACCAAGTTTTGAGCGAATTTGATGCCAATTTGGCAACAATTTGTTATCAAATTGCTTACTGGGGTATATTTACTCTTTGACTTTTGTTTATGACCATTTTTATGACCGTTGTTATTGTGATTGTGCCGACCGTACCAACATTGGTCGTCATTATATTGTAAACAATCGATAATATACAAATGACGTTTGGACGTTGTTCACTAATTTGTACAGATTCTACGCGGGTTTTAGTGAGCCTTCCATTCTGGTTATTAATTTGGAATTTAACTGCAACAACAAATGTGGGGTATGTCGGGTTATATAATTCCAATTTAATTTCTACATATTTATATCTATGCTGAAGATGGAGCAAAAACAGTCCGACTACATTGTTAATGCACATTTGTTAATAAAACTTAACAATAATAAGTTTGCGCACCAATACCCGCGCCTTAGCTCTTATCTGTCAGTATTCCCATTTAATTGTTTGTACTCTAAGCTTATTGCTGTTATTATTAACCCTATTTTGTTGTAAATTCACCTTTGCAATTTGACAAAGACCGCTAACTGGCTCTGAATGTCCCATATTTGACTTCACTGAACCCAATAACAGAGGAAGTTGTCTTTTAGCGCATATAGCTTCATCTATGGCTCGAAGTTCCACTGGATCGCCGGCTAGAGTACCAGTTGCATGAGCCTCTATGTAAGATAATTCAAGTGGCGAAATATCACATTCTTTGTAAAATTCTTCCAATAATATTTTTTGCTTATCAAATGATGGAAAGGTAATTCCTTCTTTTTTAAAGCCATCGCAGTTGGTTTTACCATAGACAAAGGTCGCATAGATTCTTCTTGCATCCTTTGCCTTTTGTAGGTATACTACTACAGCTGCATCACTACGCATGTAACCAGAGCCTTCTTCATCGTAAGGTTTACAGTAACCATCATTAGATAAAACTCCTAAAAATAATATTAACAGTTTATGTTTATAGTTCATTGATTCAATAGATATAAAAGATATAATTATGTTTCCAGTTTCTCTAATAATATACCAAGTACTTGAAAAATTCAATGTGGATATATATATAAGCGAATTAATTGTATCATTCGAAAACAAAAACTGCTACATTCAACAAAACATGAATTAACAAACATTATTATTATATATTGTAAATATTATTATTTTTATAAATGTATTAATAAATATTTATTCTATTTAACAACGTAACACACAACTCTGAACACAATAATATTATTTTTCACATACCCAAACGAAAAAGCTGGTAAATCATATTAGGATGGGCGCACAAATTGACACTAGCGACAATAGCCGCTTCGCAAATGCCAGATCGAATCATTCTGTAAGCTTCCACCATAGCGAAATGACTCGAGCTACTTGCAGTATCGATATTATACGATGGTCCAGTAACGCCGAGCCAATAAGAAATTCTGTTTGCTATCACGCCTTTATTGCATCCAAGAATGGGTAATCCAGCAATCTATTAACAATTATGTGTGTTATGAAACAATTTTCATATAAATATTTTCCTCATATTTAGCAATAGGTTTGTATACGTATTAATATATTTATACACACACTTTTAGGAACGCGTTTGTTTTATCAATTTCTGATATTAAGTTATTTAGAGAATAACTAATGAATTTAGAGAATAACTACATACCTGAGGTTTGTCGTATACTAATCCTATATATGTATCACAAAAATTTATTGCTGTGATAACGCTTGTATTAGTTCCCTGTAATTCTATTGGATTTATACCCCCATCAATAATCGCTTCATAGGTATGCTCAAGTAACATTCTGCATCCAGGATCAATCACATCAGCTTCTTCGAGCGAAATATTAAAAAATTCTGCGTCAAATTTTTGTATATTATTCATGTTTCCTATTCGAGGAGGCATCTCGACGACATCTGTTAAAATTTAAAATAATTTGGATAAATATAATATTATTATATTGTTAAGTCATGAATAATAAATTATACTAAAATATACTTAATGACATATTTTATATATGTATGTAATTTTATTTATTTATGTAAATTATTTATTTTATATGTGGATTTTTCCAAATAATTTTGAGAAAAAATTTTATTACAGTTGTTCCAACGTTGATGATCGCTCGAACCAAGATCGATTTTATTGAAAAGATTGTCCTGAAATTCTTTTATGTTGTTAGAATTAGGAAATCGTCCGGCAATGCCAGAGATAACTATTTCTTCTTCAGCATCTACGCTGACATACGGATTGAACCGCTTGTTATTTTCCATTTTCCACAAAGTCAAGTCATTCTGAAAAAAGATATCAGAACTTTATTTCAGTGTTACATCAAACGACGCGGCAACGTCGCGACGCCAAGTATATAAAAAAATTTCTTCCGGCTTGTCAACAGTTTTGCCTGTGTACAGGGGCCGCGGTGCTATCAAGTAGCTTATCCGGAGTTTTACGTCTCAGAAACTTTCGATTAAAATTCTTCAGGAATGAAAGCCGTAATCAAAAATCTAACGGCACTTTTCTTATACAATGTGGATGCAAGGTTTCGGTTGCGTCCAATTTGAATAAGATTGGTGCAGTCAATCCTGAGGAAAGATAATCGTATACCTGAATTGATATTTCTTTCAGCTTTAAACAACTCACGTACCTATGCTCGCACGCACACACGCAAAGCGATTTTGTCCCTCAAACGATGTTCACATTGCTCATGTACGATTATTCGCTTGAATATGCAGAATGTTTTAAGAGACAAGATCATATGTGGATGCGTGTACATACGTGTGAGATAATAATAATGTATATTCATATTAAATAATGCTTCGTAATAAAAAAAATCCTTTCTAATGCTTTCTATATTTTGATATTTATTCACTTACACAATTTATATTATTATTGATTATACAGTTTGTATACAGTTTAACATCTATATTAAAATTATACCTATAAAATACCTATACAGTTTAACTTCTGGATTAAAACTATATCTGTAAAAATAAAATCATATCGTGTTTTAAAATCTGTTGAATGATTGACAATAAGAGATTGCGCATTAAGACACTTCGTGACTACGTCCGTTCAAATTCATTATAGTATATATAAGCTTTGTAAAAATATACTTACTCTTTATATAATTCCTTTCATAAAAATTTCATTTCTATTAAATAAATCTTTAAAAAAATCACATCCATGTATATACTGTATAATGTGGTAATTTATATTTTTCAGAGAAAATATGAATTTTTACAAAAAGCAGTGACGTCCCACTAAAAAAGACATTACAAAGGTAAAAAAAAATACGCCAAGTACATAAAAAATATTTCAACTTGCGTACGCAACAAAAAGCTTAAAAAATTATTTGCTTCTAAAAAACAGTTGTAGCCGCGCCTTCGATTTACACGTCCACATTAACAGAATTTATTTGTTTCGCCGATCGGAGAGATAGGACGTAATTGATTTGTCCGGGTTTAGTTTGTTGAACAGTATTTATTCCTTTCGACACCAACTCCCGGACCGTCTTAGGTAATCGCACGCGACAGCAAGATATGAGCGGACACGCGAATTATCGTTTAATTATAACTTTATGAGCGTTAGGCGTTCGGTGTGCTCCCGGTGAAGGCTTGCGACGAAGTGTCTTAACGAAAAACCTTCTCTGCGATCCACGTACAATAGTCCTGGTTGATACGGGTGCTACAAAAAAGGAGGAATTTCGATCGTTCGATTCCGAGAGCCAATCGGCTATCGACAACGAGGTGTTTGTCAGAATCGAACGATACGAAGAAACCGCAAAAACGGAATGAAAACAAGGCTTCGCACGTAACGTCTCGCTTTAGAACGTTCGAGAAACAAAATTAATAATATAATTTATAAAACGCTTACTTTCTTGAACATCCCGCTCGCCTCGTATACCGGGTAGGTTACGAAATAACTGGTTAAATTCTACCGCCATAATCGATACACGGCATCTGAATGATAATTCTCGATCAGACGGTCCGAAGAGCTCTACAGCAAAATTTTTCAACATACAATAATAGGAAAAGAGTACCGATAAAGATCGTTGGTGATTCAATCGAAATACATGAGTTAACTTAATCAGTAAATCTTAGCATAGGGTTATTTACATAGGCGTTCTTAGAATAGATATATGTACATATACAGAGCGTGACGATAATTAAAGTCAAACTTAATTATTAACGCATAAAGAAAACGCAAATTAATTTAAGAGCCAGTGTCACTTGATATCGGTAGCTGACAGATCTGCGTTATTGGTCGCTTTAGAGTGGTTTTGGCAGTACGCAATGTAACTACTCGGACATGCCCATCCGATCCCGGATGTACGTCTAATATTCGGGCAAGTTCCCATTTCGAAGGAGGTGCCAAATTATTTTTCGACAATACCAGCTCGTTAATTTTGAGCTCCGGTTTGTTTTCTTGCCATTTACGCCTTTGTTGCAATGTATGCAAATAATCAGAAGACCAAGAACGCCAGATCTGCTCTAAAATCGCACGCACTTGCTGCCATCGAGACAGCCGATTCGAATCGATATCTAAAACAGATTCTTCAGGCGGACTTACTAACGGGCGACCGACTAAAAAATGACCCGGAGTTAACGCGGAAAAGTCATTCGGATCATCATGTAACGCGGAAATCGGGCGGGAATTTAGGCAAGCCTCGATTTGACACAGCAGCGTAGCGAACTCGATCTGCGATAATGTTCGGGAACCAATCGCTCGTTTCAAATGAAACTTTAATCCTTTGACACCGGCTTCCCAAAGTCCGCCGAAATGCGGAGCAGAGGGAGGTATAAAATGCCATTTTACGTTATCATTAGCTATAGCGTCTTGTATTTGAGGGTCGGCGACAAGTCGCTGAAAGGTAGTGTTTAATTCGCGGTCCGCGCCTTGAAAATTAGTGCCGTTATCACTGTACATGTCGGATGGAAGACCGCGACGGCTTGCAAATCTCCGAAAGGCGGAGAGAAAACCGTTAGTAGCGTAATCATCTACGTATTCTAAATGGACGGCCTTTGTCGAGAGACAAATAAAAACGGCAACATAATAATTTTTGGATCGTTGACCGCGGCCGACTGACGGAATAATATTCATCGGCCCGGCGTAATCGACGCCTGTGTGCGAGAACGGAGCCGAAGGCGTGACGCGGGGCTGGGGGAGATTCCCCATCAGCTGTTGCGAGGTACGTGCGCGTTCGCGTACGCACTTTACACAACTACGTATAAGAGATTTTACACTGGTGCGCGCTGAAATTATCCAATAATTTTGGCGTAAAATTCTTAACATTAATTGAGTGCCTCCATGAAGAGAGGCTTTATGAGCTTGAGCGATTAATAAATCCGAAATTCGATGTTTCGGTAAAATTATAGGGTGCCGTTCATCATAACTGAGTGACGAATTGTCAATCCGCCCGCCAAGGCGAATTAATTTATCTTTCCCGAGAGAGGGGTAAAGCGATAACAAAGAACTGGATCTTGGCAGTAAACTTTTATCGTTTAACGCTTGAATTTCGGATGGAAAATGACGTTGTTGCACGTAACGGAGCCAAAACAAGGAAGCTTCTTTGAGTTCGACAGTGTACACATAACGACACTGACGCCAACGAAGGATAATTGAGGACAAATCGCGTTGTAATTTAGGCCTGGTCATTAAATGATTATTTAATGTAGAATCATTGCTCGTTTTGCACGACGCGTTAAATACTACGCGAAGTTTCGTCGTGCTGCTAGACTCGCGTAGTATCGGATGATGCGGTATATACACCGCTTGGTTAAGCGTCGGATTTTCGTCGGAGACAGGTTCCATATGACCCATAGATTTATATTCATTTAAGAAAGAATGATAGGGTTTCGCGAGATCCGGATTTTTTCGTAGGCGTTGTTCTAATTTCGAATAAAGAAGCGCGGCAGTTTCGCGCGAAGCTCCTATATCGAGCGGAGGGTTGGTTTTAAATGGTAACCGTATTATATAGCGGCCGTCTTCGGCACGCTGATGTGTTTCGATAAAATGTTGTTCGCATTTTTTATCTTCTTCCGACTGCTGAATTTCGGAAGAAATTTCCTCGATCTCCCAAAACTTTTGAAGGAGAGAATCGAGCGAAGGAATTGTTACGCAATTTAATGAAGTCGCGGAACCGGTAATTGAATTAGAAGTTCCGGTAGGACCGGATAATATCCATCCTAAAGCAGTAAGCTGGGCCGTCGGAGTTCCGGTCGGACCATGTTTTATCTTTTGCTTTAATAACGATCCATATAAATCTGATCCGATGAGCAGATGGATCGGATGATTGCTAAACGGATCCGGATCCGCGAGAGATAATTTCCGTAAATGCGGCCAATAATCTACGGTTTTAGTCTTTGAGCCAACGTATGACGTAATTTTTTGATATACGAAAGCAGTCAAAGAAAAGGTTGAGGAACCTCGCCCATTACAAGACTCGAGAGTAAGAGACACCTGAGATTTCGCTACGCCACTGTATCGTTCGCCGAAACACTGTACGTGGAGGCTTGCGCGAGAACGTTTCGTGCGCATAGTTTGACACAACGATTCCGAGATAAAGCTAACAGCCGAGCCTTGATCTAACAACGCACGAACTTTAAATTTACGTCCTTCGATGGTACGAAGTATTACCCATGCGGTGGCTAGTAACACGTTCGGCGGATTTTTCAGCGGCGAATGAATCGTTTGAACGGAAGCGACGGCGGTCTCGTTCTTTATCTCAGGGGCGGCTGAGCCGCTCGGTTGAGCGTTAAGCGCTTTGTTTTCCGAAACAAAATTTTCACTAATCTTCTGTACTGGTATATTCGAGTCACGATGCAAGAGCGTATGATGTGCTCGTCGGCACAAATTACAGCGTTTTTTACTCTTGCAAGAGGTCGGGAAATGGCCGACCTTTAAACAATTAAAGCAACATTTGTGTGATTTGAGAAACTGAGTTCTCTGTTCGACGGATTTACGCTTAAACTCGTCGCATAACATCAAATTATGATTGCCTTTATTTTTATGAGACGAAGTATCGGCATTTAACTTAGAATGATCGGTTAGTCCTCGAATTCGCAGCGTCATAAAATCTCGAATCTCTTCATACGTCGGAGATGCGGTTGATTTACCGCGTTGCAGATTCCACTCATTACGTGTGCGTGGACTAAATTTTTGCGCAACAATATAGACTAATAAGTCATCCCATTTTTCAACAGGTCTGCCTAAATTTGTTAACGCGGCTAATGACGCGGCAACGGTATCGCGTAAACCTTTGAGTTCGACAGCGGATTCCGTTTTCATAATAGGCAAATCAGCGAAAGCATGAATATGCGCATGAATAATCGCGTTTTGATTATCGTACTCTTCGATAAGTAATTTCCACGCACCATCGTAATTTGCGTCTGCAATCTTAACATGATTAATTAATACAGCGGCTTCGCCCGTGACACTGGCTTTTAAATAATGTAATTTCTGCGTATTCGACAGCGATTCTTTCGAGGCGACGAGCGATTCGAATATTCCGCGGAAGTTTTCCCATTCCGCGAAATTACCGGAAAATTTCGGCAACGGGATGCGTGGTAATTGCAATGAAACCGTACCAGACAATTCGCGAGAAGAAATGTCGCTTACCGTTGATGCCGCATTTGGGTCGCACCGGGAGAATTTACCTATCACGTCTGCGAGGTAGTCCGCCGCTTCGTGGTAGACGTCCTCGGCCGTAAAGAATTCCTCCTCGGTGAAGTATGGGACTGTACGCTGTTCGTCGGCCGTTGCTATTTGCTGAAGCTGGACGTTGAGACGTTGACACCTTTCCCATAATGTCTCCAAGGCGTCCAGTCGACTCTTCGCCTTGTATTGCGTGACGTTGGCCTTGCCCATTTTCTTAAAGTTGGGGAACACTCGCTTCATCGAGCTTATTGTAATAGATTGCTCGATGAGGAGGCCCTGCAGCGAGTCCGTCATGATGGTAGTCATATAAGATGAAGCCTTTCAGCAACAATTTACCACCTGGTGGTTGTAGAGATGCTGAGGCGTGACGACTGGTCCGTCGCACGCGGATGTGCGAAGACGCACTATAATTTTCACTTAACCGTGCCGCGCGCTAAAGCGTGCGACAACTATGTGTGACTGCGGATTACGCAGGTCGCACTCTGAGGTGCGGAGTGCTAAAGAGCATAAAGATTGCACTTAAGCTGTGCAAAGCGCTAAGAAGCACGAGATTTGCGCGGCACTGCGGATTACGCAGGACGCACTTTGATGTGCGGAGTGCTAAAGAGCACAAAGATTGCACTTAAGCTGTGCAAAGCGCTAAGAAGCGCGAGATTTGCGCGGCACTGCGGATTACGCAGGGCGCAAATAATGATGATACGTTGTGCTTAAGAGCACAACTTTAATAATGCAAAGGGATGCAAAGTTGACTTCGCTCACTTTATTTTCCCGGAAGTCCTTTCAACGCACTCGCGTTATTATTTACGGCAGCGGAATGCGGATAGATGTTTTGATATCGCGCACCGTCTCCGTCTCGCGATAGTTTTTATAAGTGCTGTTACCTTAGCGTGTCAGCGTTCTCACTCGCACTCCGCGAACTGATTACCGGATCACTATCTGTTTTTCCAAAATCCGGCTCGAAGGACCATTTAATGTAGCCGCGCCTTCGATTTACACGTCCACATTAACAGAATTTATTTGTTTCGCCGATCGGAGAGATAGGACGTAATTGATTTGTCCGGGTTTAGTTTGTTGAACAGTATTTATTCCTTTCGACACCAACTCCCGGACCGTCTTAGGTAATCGCACGCGACAGCAAGATATGAGCGGACACGCGAATTATCGTTTAATTATAACTTTATGAGCGTTAGGCGTTCGGTGTGCTCCCGGTGAAGGCTTGCGACGAAGTGTCTTAACGAAAAACCTTCTCTGCGATCCACGTACAATAGTCCTGGTTGATACGGGTGCTACAAAAAAGGAGGAATTTCGATCGTTCGATTCCGAGAGCCAATCGGCTATCGACAACGAGGTGTTTGTCAGAATCGAACGATACGAAGAAACCGCAAAAACGGAATGAAAACAAGGCTTCGCACGTAACGTCTCGCTTTAGAACGTTCGAGAAACAAAATTAATAATATAATTTATAAAACGCTTACTTTCTTGAACATCCCGCTCGCCTCGTATACCGGGTAGGTTACGAAATAACTGGTTAAATTCTACCGCCATAATCGATACACGGCATCTGAATGATAATTCTCGATCAGACGGTCCGAAGAGCTCTACAGCAAAATTTTTCAACATACAATAATAGGAAAAGAGTACCGATAAAGATCGTTGGTGATTCAATCGAAATACATGAGTTAACTTAATCAGTAAATCTTAGCATAGGGTTATTTACATAGGCGTTCTTAGAATAGATATATGTACATATACAGAGCGTGACGATAATTAAAGTCAAACTTAATTATTAACGCATAAAGAAAACGCAAATTAATTTAAGAGCCAGTGTCACTTGATATCGGTAGCTGACAGATCTGCGTTATTGGTCGCTTTAGAGTGGTTTTGGCAGTACGCAATGTAACTACTCGGACATGCCCATCCGATCCCGGATGTACGTCTAATATTCGGGCAAGTTCCCATTTCGAAGGAGGTGCCAAATTATTTTTCGACAATACCAGCTCGTTAATTTTGAGCTCCGGTTTGTTTTCTTGCCATTTACGCCTTTGTTGCAATGTATGCAAATAATCAGAAGACCAAGAACGCCAGATCTGCTCTAAAATCGCACGCACTTGCTGCCATCGAGACAGCCGATTCGAATCGATATCTAAAACAGATTCTTCAGGCGGACTTACTAACGGGCGACCGACTAAAAAATGACCCGGAGTTAACGCGGAAAAGTCATTCGGATCATCATGTAACGCGGAAATCGGGCGGGAATTTAGGCAAGCCTCGATTTGACACAGCAGCGTAGCGAACTCGATCTGCGATAATGTTCGGGAACCAATCGCTCGTTTCAAATGAAACTTTAATCCTTTGACACCGGCTTCCCAAAGTCCGCCGAAATGCGGAGCAGAGGGAGGTATAAAATGCCATTTTACGTTATCATTAGCTATAGCGTCTTGTATTTGAGGGTCGGCGACAAGTCGCTGAAAGGTAGTGTTTAATTCGCGGTCCGCGCCTTGAAAATTAGTGCCGTTATCACTGTACATGTCGGATGGAAGACCGCGACGGCTTGCAAATCTCCGAAAGGCGGAGAGAAAACCGTTAGTAGCGTAATCATCTACGTATTCTAAATGGACGGCCTTTGTCGAGAGACAAATAAAAACGGCAACATAATAATTTTTGGATCGTTGACCGCGGCCGACTGACGGAATAATATTCATCGGCCCGGCGTAATCGACGCCTGTGTGCGAGAACGGAGCCGAAGGCGTGACGCGGGGCTGGGGGAGATTCCCCATCAGCTGTTGCGAGGTACGTGCGCGTTCGCGTACGCACTTTACACAACTACGTATAAGAGATTTTACACTGGTGCGCGCTGAAATTATCCAATAATTTTGGCGTAAAATTCTTAACATTAATTGAGTGCCTCCATGAAGAGAGGCTTTATGAGCTTGAGCGATTAATAAATCCGAAATTCGATGTTTCGGTAAAATTATAGGGTGCCGTTCATCATAACTGAGTGACGAATTGTCAATCCGCCCGCCAAGGCGAATTAATTTATCTTTCCCGAGAGAGGGGTAAAGCGATAACAAAGAACTGGATCTTGGCAGTAAACTTTTATCGTTTAACGCTTGAATTTCGGATGGAAAATGACGTTGTTGCACGTAACGGAGCCAAAACAAGGAAGCTTCTTTGAGTTCGACAGTGTACACATAACGACACTGACGCCAACGAAGGATAATTGAGGACAAATCGCGTTGTAATTTAGGCCTGGTCATTAAATGATTATTTAATGTAGAATCATTGCTCGTTTTGCACGACGCGTTAAATACTACGCGAAGTTTCGTCGTGCTGCTAGACTCGCGTAGTATCGGATGATGCGGTATATACACCGCTTGGTTAAGCGTCGGATTTTCGTCGGAGACAGGTTCCATATGACCCATAGATTTATATTCATTTAAGAAAGAATGATAGGGTTTCGCGAGATCCGGATTTTTTCGTAGGCGTTGTTCTAATTTCGAATAAAGAAGCGCGGCAGTTTCGCGCGAAGCTCCTATATCGAGCGGAGGGTTGGTTTTAAATGGTAACCGTATTATATAGCGGCCGTCTTCGGCACGCTGATGTGTTTCGATAAAATGTTGTTCGCATTTTTTATCTTCTTCCGACTGCTGAATTTCGGAAGAAATTTCCTCGATCTCCCAAAACTTTTGAAGGAGAGAATCGAGCGAAGGAATTGTTACGCAATTTAATGAAGTCGCGGAACCGGTAATTGAATTAGAAGTTCCGGTAGGACCGGATAATATCCATCCTAAAGCAGTAAGCTGGGCCGTCGGAGTTCCGGTCGGACCATGTTTTATCTTTTGCTTTAATAACGATCCATATAAATCTGATCCGATGAGCAGATGGATCGGATGATTGCTAAACGGATCCGGATCCGCGAGAGATAATTTCCGTAAATGCGGCCAATAATCTACGGTTTTAGTCTTTGAGCCAACGTATGACGTAATTTTTTGATATACGAAAGCAGTCAAAGAAAAGGTTGAGGAACCTCGCCCATTACAAGACTCGAGAGTAAGAGACACCTGAGATTTCGCTACGCCACTGTATCGTTCGCCGAAACACTGTACGTGGAGGCTTGCGCGAGAACGTTTCGTGCGCATAGTTTGACACAACGATTCCGAGATAAAGCTAACAGCCGAGCCTTGATCTAACAACGCACGAACTTTAAATTTACGTCCTTCGATGGTACGAAGTATTACCCATGCGGTGGCTAGTAACACGTTCGGCGGATTTTTCAGCGGCGAATGAATCGTTTGAACGGAAGCGACGGCGGTCTCGTTCTTTATCTCAGGGGCGGCTGAGCCGCTCGGTTGAGCGTTAAGCGCTTTGTTTTCCGAAACAAAATTTTCACTAATCTTCTGTACTGGTATATTCGAGTCACGATGCAAGAGCGTATGATGTGCTCGTCGGCACAAATTACAGCGTTTTTTACTCTTGCAAGAGGTCGGGAAATGGCCGACCTTTAAACAATTAAAGCAACATTTGTGTGATTTGAGAAACTGAGTTCTCTGTTCGACGGATTTACGCTTAAACTCGTCGCATAACATCAAATTATGATTGCCTTTATTTTTATGAGACGAAGTATCAGCATTTAACTTAGAATGATCGGTTAGTCCTCGAATTCGCAGCGTCATAAAATCTCGAATCTCTTCATACGTCGGAGATGCGGTTGATTTACCGCGTTGCAGATTCCACTCATTACGTGTGCGTGGACTAAATTTTTGCGCAACAATATAGACTAATAAGTCATCCCATTTTTCAACAGGTCTGCCTAAATTTGTTAACGCGGCTAATGACGCGGCAACGGTATCGCGTAAACCTTTGAGTTCGACAGCGGATTCCGTTTTCATAATAGGCAAATCAGCGAAAGCATGAATATGCGCATGAATAATCGCGTTTTGATTATCGTACTCTTCGATAAGTAATTTCCACGCACCATCGTAATTTGCGTCTGCAATCTTAACATGATTAATTAATACAGCGGCTTCGCCCGTGACACTGGCTTTTAAATAATGTAATTTCTGCGTATTCGACAGCGATTCTTTCGAGGCGACGAGCGATTCGAATATTCCGCGGAAGTTTTCCCATTCCGCGAAATTACCGGAAAATTTCGGCAACGGGATGCGTGGTAATTGCAATGAAACCGTACCAGACAATTCGCGAGAAGAAATGTCGCTTACCGTTGATGCCGCATTTGGGTCGCACCGGGAGAATTTACCTATCACGTCTGCGAGGTAGTCCGCCGCTTCGTGGTAGACGTCCTCGGCCGTAAAGAATTCCTCCTCGGTGAAGTATGGGACTGTACGCTGTTCGTCGGCCGTTGCTATTTGCTGAAGCTGGACGTTGAGACGTTGACACCTTTCCCATAATGTCTCCAAGGCGTCCAGTCGACTCTTCGCCTTGTATTGCGTGACGTTGGCCTTGCCCATTTTCTTAAAGTTGGGGAACACTCGCTTCATCGAGCTTATTGTAATAGATTGCTCGATGAGGAGGCCCTGCAGCGAGTCCGTCATGATGGTAGTCATATAAGATGAAGCCTTTCAGCAACAATTTACCACCTGGTGGTTGTAGAGATGCTGAGGCGTGACGACTGGTCCGTCGCACGCGGATGTGCGAAGACGCACTATAATTTTCACTTAACCGTGCCGCGCGCTAAAGCGTGCGACAACTATGTGTGACTGCGGATTACGCAGGTCGCACTCTGAGGTGCGGAGTGCTAAAGAGCATAAAGATTGCACTTAAGCTGTGCAAAGCGCTAAGAAGCACGAGATTTGCGCGGCACTGCGGATTACGCAGGACGCACTTTGATGTGCGGAGTGCTAAAGAGCACAAAGATTGCACTTAAGCTGTGCAAAGCGCTAAGAAGCGCGAGATTTGCGCGGCACTGCGGATTACGCAGGGCGCAAATAATGATGATACGTTGTGCTTAAGAGCACAACTTTAATAATGCAAAGGGATGCAAAGTTGACTTCGCTCACTTTATTTTCCCGGAAGTCCTTTCAACGCACTCGCGTTATTATTTACGGCAGCGGAATGCGGATAGATGTTTTGATATCGCGCACCGTCTCCGTCTCGCGATAGTTTTTATAAGTGCTGTTACCTTAGCGTGTCAGCGTTCTCACTCGCACTCCGCGAACTGATTACCGGATCACTATCTGTTTTTCCAAAATCCGGCTCGAAGGACCATTTAATGTAGCCGCGCCTTCGATTTACACGTCCACATTAACAGAATTTATTTGTTTCGCCGATCGGAGAGATAGGACGTAATTGATTTGTCCGGGTTTAGTTTGTTGAACAGTATTTATTCCTTTCGACACCAACTCCCGGACCGTCTTAGGTAATCGCACGCGACAGCAAGATATGAGCGGACACGCGAATTATCGTTTAATTATAACTTTATGAGCGTTAGGCGTTCGGTGTGCTCCCGGTGAAGGCTTGCGACGAAGTGTCTTAACGAAAAACCTTCTCTGCGATCCACGTACAATAGTCCTGGTTGATACGGGTGCTACAAAAAAGGAGGAATTTCGATCGTTCGATTCCGAGAGCCAATCGGCTATCGACAACGAGGTGTTTGTCAGAATCGAACGATACGAAGAAACCGCAAAAACGGAATGAAAACAAAGCTTCGCACGTAACGTCTCGCTTTAGAACGTTCGAGAAACAAAATTAATAATATAATTTATAAAACGCTTACTTTCTTGAACAACAGTTTATAAAAAAAATTTTTTTTTTTAAATAAAAAATTTGAAAAATAGCTTATAAAAAATTTTCCTCTAAAAAATAAAAAACCTTAAAAATTAAAAAATAAATATTAAAACGGAACGAAAAGGATTAAAGTTAAAGTGACATATAGAAACTTGGCGTGCCCAGGTTGCATTATAAATCATATATTGTATTTTTATTAATATATTGATAATGATTTCTGATAATCTTTTGCAAATTTTTATTTCAGATCGGGCACGCCAAGTTTCTATATGTCACTTTAACTTTAATCCTTTTCGTTCCGGGCCTATCTGATAAAGCTTATGATTAATTTCAAAACAAATCGATCAGTTTGGCAAGGGGCATTTTTAAATTTGAAATTGGGCTCGATGTGATCGAAATTATTGCAATAGGAGTTAAGTAGTTATATGATTTACTATCTGTAATAAAATCTGCAATATAATAGTGTTATTTTATATATTATACAAAATATTAATTTGGAAGGGGAACATAGGTAAACATAATAATGTAATTTTTTAATAAAAATATAATGCATTTTAATTTTCCCCAGAGGATCTATAATATTTCTATAAATGCAAGATTGATTTTATGACAAATACTATTTCAATTTACAAATCTTCCCAAACTGAATTACTCCTAAGTACTTGGCTAATTAATTATTGATTTCATATTTAGTTTTTATTGTTTATTTTTTAGGGATATACATATATATATGTATTTAGAATAACAGAAAATAAAATTTTAAAAACTGTTTTTGAAACAACGGAAAATTTAGCATAAAATGTATAGAAAAAGAGAATAGTCGTACAATTTTAAATTGCTTATGGTTTTCCAAGTAAATATATGGACCGTTTATTTTGAAAGTGGTGTAAGTCCTTTTTTTTAAAAAATGAGATATGACGTAATTTATGCTTAATTTAGTGTAAACTTTTTGTTTATAACTAGTTAGTATTTAATATCTTAAAAAATACCAATGCTTTGTTCAATTTAAAATTGGCCGGTAAAAGAAATTGCGTAACCATTGATTATGAAAGTGGTGTAAGTCCAATTTCCATCACGATGCCAGGCCTATTACATACGAAAAATATAAGGATATGCAGCAGCTATTACGTTATATACCTCCTGTGCATCATGAATATTTCAAAACACTGCCACATGAAGAGCATAAATAATTAATAATACCAATATCTTGTGTTAAGTTTAACAATATATAAATATAATTAACGTTCAAAATAAAAAATACTAATTCTATTTTATTTTTTGTTATTATTTATAAACAAAATTGGATTAATATGAAATATATTTTAAGTGATATTTGTTATTTCAAAATTGAAATTAAATGATATTTACAATTGACTAATTATGAAAGTGGCGTAAGTCCATTTGCAGCCTGAAAATATATATTATTTTAGTTAAATTCGCCTAAAAGAAATTTATATAATCAAATTACATATTGATAAATTTTAGTACAAACATTCCCAGACTTCACATAATTAACCTATATTTTTTAATTGTCAGATCTGCTAACATTTAATTTTCTCGAAACAAAAGAAAATGGACTTGCACCACTTTCAAAATAAACGGTCCATATATAAAATAAAAGTTTTTTAAAGTTTTCTAATCAATGACTTAATAGTAGTATAACAAGATGGGTTAATTATTCATAAATTCAACATCATTATTTAGGAATTTGCCGATAAAGAAAAAGTTCTTTCTCTAAAATAAATTATGACTATACAAATGTATCATTATTATGTAAGAATAATTATTAAAAGACATAAAGTGTAGCATTATTATCAAGAAACAAAAAAGATTACCAAATTTTGAATTTTAAGATACAGAAAAGCAGATTTGAACAAAATAATTAGCAGAATGAAAACATAGCACAGATATTTAGAATATTTAAAGCGAAAAGAAGACCGTTAAAACTATAAACTTTATTTCAAGTTTGCTCAAATTGTGCGCACTATATTATGTACATAATTCAGTTATATATAGAAATAATCTTTGAGATCATTTACTTAAAAATTAAAAAATATATTTATGAAAAAAAAAACAAGAAAAATTTATACTCACCACGTTGAATTTCTAAATAATTTTTTTTTCTTTTTTAACTAACAGTAACTCTATTAAAAACAGAACTTTATAAACTTGACTAATATAATGACAACCTATACAACAGAGCAAAACATGCCATACTATCCGTAAAATCAGATATGAACTGTGTGATAATCACTCAATATATAACAGATTCACTTCCGGGGAAAAAAACAGAAATCAGTACAATTATACATTCAACTCACTTTACATATTGTGTTAAAGTTCAGCGGCTACGCAATCACAAACGTGCGAGTTAATATATTTTAAAAATTATATTCAAATGCGGGATGCATTGTTTGTTCAAACTTATGCGCAGTTATAAAACATATGCGCAGTTATAAAAAAATCAAAAAAATACGCAATAAATTTTTTTTGCGTTGAAAATATTAAGTTATTCATTAAATAATATTTTTGGTAACAAATTTTATTGCATTTAAAGCTTTTAATAGTTTTGCACATTTTTCAAAATTATCATATTTTTATTAAATATCTCGTTTGTTAATTATTTTTAAGGAAAAAGATTTAAAAATCATAAAAATGTAAAAATTAAAAAACATATAACGCGTTTAAAGATATATCTATTTATACATACACATGCAGAGTGTGCACGGGCAGTAATAATCGTATCACCGTATGCGAATTAAACGCGAGTGGAGATAATTATATGGCCCCGATTAAGAACTGATTAGACAAGCCTTAATTAGTGATCGAATCTTGATGAGAGTACATCCGATCAGGATCTGAGTTGTTTGGTAACGCAATGTCCATATCGGGAATTGATCTGAGGATCTTACCGGAAATCTGGTTTACCATGGTACATAATCGAGATTCTTATCGGGTGATTATGAGGTATAAGTTTATTCATTATATAATGCAAGTAAATGTAATACAAATAATTTTGATAAAGTTTATATATATTTATATAATCTAGCAATGGATATTGATTTAACATGTTTCATAAATGTAATAAAACGGAACAAACATAAACAAAGTAATACCTTTTAGTACGTACAATCCTTCATTATTGTACATTATAGAGTTTTGAATATCTCTTTTTAATGGTAAAAAATTATCTTTTTTAAAAGAATGCGAGATAACATCTGAAACACCTCAATAAATTTTTATATTCACATTATGGCATTCCTGAGAAGATCCTTATTAAATCCCGACCAAAATGATTTCGTTAGCTGGTAATAAAAAAAAGTTTATTTGGACCCGTTCATGCCCTATTCGGGCCAAACCTACTAGACCCGAAGAAAACCTTATCAAGGTACATCGGATATACTTCTACTCGGATAGATCGAGTAGGAAAATTCTGTACTATTCTGCAAGTTTTGCAATAATTATAGAGAAATTAATTTTAAAACAACTGCCAATTCGCGCGAGGACAAGCACATGCCGAGAAGAGACATTTTAGGCCCAATTGCACCGATGTTACTTTGGCTATAAGCAAGCCTTAAAACATTTGGTTTTGGTCTGTGATAATAACTAATATTATTTGGCTTTTGTTTTTAGATTTTAGACTATAATTTAATCATGGATTTACTTATATTTAATAACATTTTTTTTTCATTACTGTAATGCATACCTAATCACTGATCAAATTTTATCCCTTATTTTAGCTATCGTGTATATGTGTAGTAAAACTATTAATTTTAAGAATCTTGATTCTTAATTTTTTGCAATAGAAAATGCAATATAAAATAGATTATTCATTCATTTAAATTAGCATGTTACACGTGGTATCAAGGTCTATCGGATGCACATATTTTTTAAATATTTAAATAAATCAAAGTAAATATGATAAGTATAATATCCTTAATACGTTGGGCTCTTACACTGGGCCATTATATCCCATTCTTAATAGACATCACTTTATATTAGCAAATTTGTGGAAATATTTAAATTAGATTAATAATTTTGAATCTTATATGTATATTAAAACTAAAACAAAATATTAATTATTATTAATAATTAATAATTAATAATAATAAATTAATAATCAAGTTTAATTATGTATTGCGTCTAGCAATCTCGTAAAATTGGAAAATGTTCTTTTTCGCCGCGTACTTATACTCGCACGGATTAGTCAATTTTTTAAAATTAATTTCTCATTAATTATGGCAAAATGATAGAAAACTTCCCTACTCGTCCCGCTGTACAGTGGTACCCGTGCTACAGTTATTATCGGACAAACAGCATACTCATATAAACAAATATATATACATCTAACTTTTATTTTGTCAAATACTTTTACACGTATTCACATTTCTACAAATATTATATATTTTTTTAATAGAAACATATTTGATTATATAATTCTTCCAATAATATTCTTTAAGTGATAATTTAATATTGATACAAAGCTATTTATTTTAGAATTCTTCGTTAATAAATGGTGCCACTTTGTCCATCATTGTAATATGAGAACCTTGTACGTAATGTATTTTCACTGCACCTTCAGTAACCTAAAGATAATTTCTCTTGTAAAAAATATCTTAAAAATGATGAAATGTGTTTGTGTACTCTTTAATCAAAAGTTTACCTTATGTAAACCATAATCCTCTTCAGGAAAAGTGATAGGCATAAGTGTAGGTTTTAACAGTATTATAGATGATTTTAAAGGTGGCAAGAAAGATATATCATAATCTTGTATAGCCAATAGATGATCGCAAACTGTTGTAAATAAGAATTTTTGATTTTCAACACTTAATACATTGGTCTTCTCCGGAAAATGAGCTGTAAATAATTCTAATTTTTCCTCCCATGTACTGCACTTATTCAGCTCTAACGCAGACTGTAAATAATATATTGTATTTTATATAAATACTAATAAAATGATAATCTACACTTAAAATTGAGACTATATTTTCACATTTCGAACAAACTATATGTTCATATTCTTATTACTTAATTACTTTTTCTGTTTTGAACAACGTAAGTCAAATTATTTTATCTTTTAATTATTAGCCATAATTTGTAGTCAAGGATTATTGTTTCAATTTGATATCCATTTTACACATGTGCTCAAAAAATAGACATTATATTTCAATCATTGCAAATATTATATAATTCTTATATACTATCATTATTATCATTCTTTCTTACTCATTGAAAACTATTTAAACGAGTCCTTCAAAGCTTCTATAATTTGTATTATATGTAAATAAGATATTACCTTATAAAAGATATTTTATCATATAAAAGTGCATAAGGCATTCAGAATCTTTAAATATTTTAATAAATAATTTTTTATACATTTTCATATATGTTAATCGTATATAAACACTATTACGTAAACCGTTTTCGTAGTAAAAAATCATAGTTTGGTCTCAATAATTGACTTACCATTTCATTGTCAGATTCGAAATACATTTTCATGAAATTAAGTAGAATGGCATTTTGTGGTTCTTGTTGTGAAGTATAATTATGAAATTCAACCAAAAATTTTAACCAATCAGGAGCTCCATCTATAAGTAATAACCGTCCAACGAAATTCTTAGCTTCTAATAATCTTGCTAACTCAATAGCAATTAAGGATCCAAATGAATAACCCACTATTAAAAATTCTTTTCGATCTTCCATTTTCTCCATTATGTACTAAAAAAATAAACATAAGCATATATAAAATAGTATATAAAGAAAAAGTGAGAGCGTGTGTATAATCAAATATTATCATTTAAATACACAGCAATTTAAGTAATGATTTCAAATAGATTATCTTATAATTACATACAGGCAGAAGATATGCTGCTGATTTCATTATTGAAAAAGTAACGTCCGGCATATTAAGTGCACCGTGTTGCAAACATATCGCCAAAGATTTAATTTCCGATTCTATCAATTTATATACGCTTGCAGATCCGTCGATTCCTGGTATAAGAAATATTATGTTTTCAGCAACTTCCCTTTTTGTATCAAGTTCTACATAAATATCTGGACTGAAATCAGAATCCTTAAGTTTTCGTGTTAATAATTCGAAACCGTCCAAATTATTTGTAGCAGCTTCAGTAGCATCGTACGTCTTGTCTTGCTCGGTTGCATTTGTCATTTTTCGAAGTCCAGCAAAGGTGAGATTTCGAATATCTTGTTCTGTCAATAAAATATCAAATTCTCTCGCCAATGTCTGTTTAATTTCTACCGCCATCATTGAATCCATGCCTAGCTCAGCCAGTATCACGTTTGGCGCAACTATGTTTATATTTGTTAATCCTATTTTAAAAATTATATATTTTGATATAATTTTAAACAAACATTATTTTATCTTAACAACTATTGAAGCCTACATTTCTTGTATATTCTTTAATGCACTTTGTTATATCAATATAATATATTTTTAATAACATTATTGAATAAAAATTTTTTTTCTATAAATGTTTCGTCACAAATTTTTTATATTACAGTTGTTTACAAACTCACCCATAATATTTGCAACCGCTTCAAGTGGATTCATTGCTTGGTTAGAATTTTTTTTCTCAGCAACAACCATGCTGCTTACGATTGGCCGATCTTGTAGTAAAAATATTTCTAATGTGTCCAAACAAGAGGATATTGTTTGTTGCAATGTACCTCCAATAACAAGTTCTTCGTCATTTTCTTGCATATCTGCGACAAGCCCAACTTCACCAATTGCACCCCACTGTATAGCCAAACTATGTAAACCTTCCTTCATTCTTCTTTCACAAATTCTTTCCATTACGGAATTTGCCATTCCGTAATTTGTTTGGCCTGCGTTACCTCTTCCGCATGAAACGGAAGAAAAAACGACAAAATGTTGAAGCTGAGTGCATATTGTTCTCGATAATTCGTCCATCTTTTTCGTCGTCCATGCCTTTGACACGAAAGACTCTTCGAATATTTGCGGGGACTGATTCTTGAATATGCCATCTTTCAACACTACTGCGAGATTGAATATAGCATCCACAGGACCTTGTTCTTCGGCAAATTTTAATATAGATTCGCAGTCTTTATATCTCGAAGTATCAATAGCTGTAACGATTTGTACATTTATACCATAAGATTGCCATAATGTTACTCTTGATCGCTGATACCCGTTCCTTATTCCAGTTCGCGATGTCACTACAAGATTTTTTGCACCACGTAAAATCAGCCAATCAATTAATTCTAGACCAAAACCACCTAGACCACCCAAAACGATATAGCATTTATGTTCCAGGCAGTAGTACCGGGGATGTGCGAGTATAGGTGCATCCAAGAGTTCATCTTCTTTATGAATTTTTATCATTATCTGCAAATAATACTAATTTATTAGGATATTTATCCTTAAATGTATGTTCGTTATTTTTTGTAAATTCTCAAAAAAGGGTAGACAGTTTTTGTTCTCTGTATGTTGTTTTTCATATTAAATATTAATAAAAACTGTCTTTATTTTTTGTTTATGGAATATATATATATATATATATATATATATATATATATATATATATCATATTTTTTGAGAATTTAATATTTCAATTCTAGTTACTCTCTATTGTACATATACCAAAAAATGATCATACCTTGCCAATATGCTTTCCAGCAGCCATATATCTAAACGCAGCTTCTATTTCATCTCTTTCAAAGACTTTTCTGCACAATGGTTTGATAGCTCCTTGCTTTAAACCTTCTATTAATTTATTCGACAATATCATCTTACTTTCTGGTCTGGCACAAAAAGAATTGTCCAATATTATACTGTAGAAACTAATGCCTTTTGAGAAAGCAGATATTTCTAAAGGATTATTGGAAATCATATCAAACTTTCCAATTTCGAGGAAACGACCACCTTTTGCTAAGCAACGGATGGATGCTTGCAGTTTTTCTTCAGATAAAGAATTCAATACGATATCTACTCCGCGACCCTCCGTCTTCTGCATAATCATTTGTTCAAAACTCGTGTCTTGAGAGTTTCCGATACGATCCTCGGAAATAGAAGGAAATGTTTCTCTTATAAAGTGTCGTTTCTTCATATTCCCAACCGTTGTAAACACCTCGCAACCTTCGTAAAGTGCAAGGTGAATTGCTGCTTGACCAACGCCTCCCGTACCAGAATGAATTAACACTTTGTCGCCTTTCTTCACTTTACCTCTCAAATACAAAGCATAATAGCATGTACTATATACGCAAGGAACCGTGGCGGCGTCTTCCATCGTCCACTCATCAGGTATGATCCAACTGAGATATTTATCAGCTTTACAAATATTTGCGAATCCACTAAAAATAGTCATTTCTATTATTATATTATTATATTAAAATTACATTTAAAAAATCTTTTTTATCTTAAACATTCTGTATGTATTGTAGTAAAGTAATACAAAGAAACTTGCAAGATATAACAATTTTTTCAATTTTTTTACTTCATCAATAGTTTCTTTAATTTAAATATAAAAAATATGTTAAACAGTTTATTTACTAAAAATATATTAATTGACATCTGTGCGTATGACTATCTTACCCATTTGAACACAATCCCATTATTCTTTGTCCATTTTTATTAAAACCAACAAATTCCATTCCGAATAAAATGCTATTATTTTGTTCGAAAGAGGCGACAGAAGTCGAAATGAGTCTACCACTAGCTATCATGATATCTCTAAAATTGATAGACGCATAGACTATTCTTATCAGATTTTCCTCGTTATTGTTGACCAAAGATATTCTGTTTTGCACCCAACAAAAAGTGCTGAGATTACCTCGCACCTAAAATAAATAAATATAATCATTATTTTAATCCTATTAAAATTACATTAAATCATTACTCAATCATTATAAATAAAAATATCACAAAGCATTATTGCAATTTTTCTTATATACTGAATCTTTTTGACGTACCATTTGAGAAACATAAGCACTCTGTACGAGTTTTGGTTGTAGTAATGGTAATGGAAAATGCCTGTAAGAACCCCAAATGCTACCAGAACGTATAACATTGATGGGTAAATCCAGCTGTAGTTGCCTTATGTACAACGATTCTCGCAATGAAAAAGTAGGCGCATCTCTATCTTGAATGAATACACCTCTAATCATTTTACCGTCCGGTTCTTTTCGCAAACAATTTACAAGACCGATTAGTCCGCATTCGAAGTCCCCTTCTGCGACGACTATAATTCTCGTAGTTTCATTTTCCCTGTCCATGAATGATTTAAGTCTGTCTATCCATGAGAATTCATAATTGTTTACATGCACAATCTGTAGATTCCTCTTATTAATATCGTGTATTTTCCTTAATAATATAATTGTCTTATCGTTGGTGCGTTTCTCCAAAATTACTTTTAACCCATACTTATCAAGACATGAGTAGTCGTAGATAGCATTGAATTCTTCGAATGTTAGAAGAAATCCCTTTGGCATCATGACAGATAATAATTGTTCATATAATTTGTTTTTATTTTTTGTTAAAATTCCGAAACCTAGAATCATCAAACAATTTTCATTTTTCGTCAGTTTATCGAATTCTATTGTAGAAATATTGTCAGGCAAAGCGATATCTTTGAACCGCTCGTGTGTTGCTACCAGTTTGATATCGGATTGAATTTGCGGTAAATCATCTAGAACTTTATTCACAAATAAACAATTTAAATCCTCCGGCATCACTTGATCGCTATTCTCCACAAATTCGATGATTTTTACATTTATCATATTGTAACACTCGAGTGCAATATGCACCGACATTCTTGTTGTATCCTCTAAAGACATTACATCTAGATCCCGATAAGCAACAAACTTGTATTCTTCAAGAATAGGATGAATCGCTCTTTGTTGGCGAGATATAGCTGTAGCCACGACGCCGCTTACTTCAATTCCTCCGGATATCAAAGCATCTAAATGCTTATAATTTTGTACAAGGATTTCTGCAATATGACACAATAGCGCGAATTTATACATATATTTTTCGAAAAATGATATTGGGCTAAATATTGTGCTTATTTATATTACTGTAAACATACGATTTTCTTCATTTGGAAGCTTTACAATTTTTTTCATATGAGATTCTGGGTCGATTACTACTTTACGAATTCTTGTTGGTACGAAGAGACTTCTCGAATCCAGTCCTAAAATCATCATCTGTAACATGTTGTCAATAAATGTTACCCAGTTGTCAGTCCAGACAATATGACCATTCTTTCCCCTAATTGACGCGCTTTTTAATCCACGAAATTCGCCAGTATATTGATAACCACGAAGCTTCAATTCTTTATAGATATCTTTCGTACTCATCTTCTCTTCATCATTATCATTTCGATCAATAAATGTAGTACATATTTTCTCGTCTTCGATATTAATTGGAATTCGTACTGTTCCAGTAACGACAGCATTGCTTCCTTCGATTATCTCGAATTTGCCACTACCTGTAAAAATATCGATATCAATTTCTTGTAAACGCAGTTAGTGCTAATATTGCATTTCCTGCTCAAATCTGGGGTCACACTATAGATAGATTGCTCTAATGGTTTATTTATTGGATACAAATCTTACCTCAATTTATATTTTATACAATCTTATCTTTTACTTATATTTTATGTAAAAATTTTTTATTTTTTTGTATATTTCTTATTTGCAAGATTAATTAAATTATACTATTTACCTGTTTGGATCATAAGAGTTAAATCGACTGGACTTTGTTTTGATAATATTGTCGAGTGTAGAAAATTGACATCTTCAAATATAATTGGAATATCGAGATAATTTTGTTTTTTTAACCAGCCTATCATTTGCCATATAAGTAAAAGATATCCTGCAGCCGGTAATAAATTTCTTCCATTAACAACATGTCCAGTCATATATATAAAATCTTCTTCTAACACATTAATAGTAACAATTACTTCTCCTTTGTGAATTGTTCTTTGTCCGATATAACGATACGTATACCAATCTTTGGAATGATCCCATCTACAATAATTATCATTAATCAAACAATATATAAAATATTAGTTCGCGTTTCTTTTACCGTCGTTAAAAATAATATAATTTAATTTTCTGCTTTATAAAATTTCACTATTTTTCTATAGCCAATATGACTGAAAAATCTTGTGTTATATTAAGTAGAATTTACCTTATAAGGTGAGAAATCATCGGTGTGCCACGACTTACAGGAAACTTAACTTCAGGATATAAATTTGCGATTTGCGGCTGCAATCCTGCGTTATAAAGTTTACCAATTCCGTATAAAAATATTTCAATATTTGGTTTGTGAGAGAATCTGTATAAGGCGACATTTGTCACTGTTGTCTCTAAGGAATCATTAAGAATGTATTGCAAAATGTCGTGCGGCGCTATCTCAATCGTCACTGCGTCGTTTGGAATAAAGCGCAGAGTTTCTGAAAATAATACCGGTGCTAGCAAATAGTTTGCATAATATTCGGCTACACTTGACTTTGGAGATGCGCCGAACCATTCATAATACTCATTCAACACACTCAACCACTTTGCGCTTGGAGACGCTTGTTGTGGCAGTATTTGATTCAAGTATTCCAAAAGTTTAACTCTTGCGGGCTCGACATAACGACTATGAAAAGGTATACGTCCGAAGGAAATTTCTTTTACAGGAATATTGTCATTCTGAATAAAAATAAACTTTATCATTTATTTGAAATTAAACATATAATTGTAAGCATACACGGAAAATAATTAGTTGCTGCAGCTAAAAACTGCACGCGGTAACTAGATTTAAGACGTAATACAATATATGTACAGCGAACATCTTAGCTGTGATACCTATTTATTAGGTATAGTAGCAAATTATTTTGTTAGAGTTTAGAAATTTATTTAGCAAACCATGATTAGCTATGGTAGCGAACATTCTTTTTCCGTGTATAGATAGATTATTTAATACTAAGCGTTTTTACAAACCTGTAACATAGCGAGGAATGTTCTTACAGAGGTCGTTGGTCCACTCACGATAAAATTACGTGAATTATTGTAACAAGCTATATCTATATCCGATGGACAGATATTTTTCATAATTTTAGAATCGACATTAATTTCAGCCATTAAGCCATCTATTATTTTTGAGTTAAGAAATGCTAAGCCGATATAATATGCCAACATGATCGTTTCTTCGGCCGTCAAACATCCATCGGCATATCCACAAATCAACTCGCCAATAGAATGACCTATTATAATATCAGGAGTGATACCAATGCTTGTTAAAAGATCAACTATTCCGATCTGCAATACGTATAATTTTTATCACAACTTTCTAATATACTTTTCTGTTGAATAATATTATAAAATATTATAAATTTAGAATTCTAAATATTATTATATACATGTAATAATCTCTCTTTGAGAAATGTCTCTTCTTGAGAGATGTCTCTCCTTCGGAGATTCTCTTTTTGATTTTAATTCTATATTTTACAAATAACTTTAGTTTTTTATAAAATATTAATCTTTAAATATAAACCACTTTGTAAAAAATTAGAGAATTAGACAATACAAAAGAATACTGCAGCATATATAGACGATATATTTTATTTATAAATATACGTTTATACCTGTAATCCAATAAGGCCTACAAATAAATTGACGATGTTATCGACAATATCTTTGTCTTTATTTGTTAGAATATCTGTCACCGATATACCGTGAGGTCTCAAAATTTTATCGCAATTCTGGACTGCTTTAATGAATGCTGGAAACTTCATTAAAGCTCGACCTACCAATATTTTTAAAAAATATTCGTATATAATTACATTATTTTATAATGTTGTGTAATACATTGTCTTAAATAATAATTTTATCTAATTGATTTAAACATATATATATAAAATCTTTGAAAAATTGTTTATCTTTATTTTACAAATTTTTCCTACACTATTATTACTATTTTAGTTTAGTTTAATCAAAATTTAGTTATCATACTTAATAAATGTAACTTATAAAATTACAAAATTTGCAAACTAGAGAGATATTATATACTTGTTAACTTTGTTTCATGTTTTAACAAATACTTAAGAATGTTAATATATGTGTAAATTAATTTTGTTAAATGTTCCAAAAATGCGAGCAAACATATTGCATATTAATAATTGTTGAATATTCCATTGTAATGTGATACTTTTGTGATTTATTTACCCATGTTAAGACACTGAAATCCAATTCCAGAAAATATGAAACAAATCGGTCTTCTCGTACATACGTTGCGTTTTATTTCAATTATTGCGTTATCGGATATGTTAGATCCAGCAATCATATATCCCCTGTAGAAATGTCCTTTTATATTGTCACTATGAATATGATGTAGCAAAGAGATATATTCTACATCTATTGGCCGGCTCTGTACCTGTAGAGATATCGTTACTAATCGTAAATATACGATAATTATTTTATATCTTAATCAAGCGACGCGGTAGCGTCGCGACGCCAAGTACATAAAAAATTCTTTCCGGCTTGACATCAGTTTTGCCTATATACAAGGGTCGCGGCGCTATCAAGTAGCTTTCAGATTACTCTTAAAGTTAATTTAAAAAAAGTTTATATATTTATACAGGATATCTGGTAAAGATTGCCAACATTTGTGAGCGGGTAGTAAACTCAGCACTAAGTAAACTAAGCAGAAAAGTCCTGTACCATTTTTTCCTATAACGCTTAATAAAAGAATTATTATTAAATAAAGCCTTGCTAAAAAATTTTTCACATCCGTGCATTCCGTCAAACTTTGCAATTTTCAGTATGCCAAACATTCCTTCAGATTACAGAAGTAGGGATGCATCGCAAGCAAATAATGGAGATACATTCTTAAAGTAGAAACGTTAAGCTTTATTTAAAAAAAAAATTATTTATTCTTCAGATAATTTTTCGTGAAGTGATCGACAGTGAATGTTGGTCAATTTTCGACAAATATTTTCTATGGCATAATTTTTTTAAGCAGTGTATATTATAATCATGATACATATGTATATATGGTACATATATAAATATCTTATTTTTAATTATAAATCTTTGAAATTTGCACAAAACTAATATTCTATTTTTAAACTGAATAATGGCTACATTAACTATGAATGCGTTTGCTTCAACAGATGCAATATACCTTAGATCTGTTAATAATACTCTCCTCTTTTCTCCGCTTTTACTGGTTTAAAATAAACTTGAATTTATCTTCAACTTTCACATTTAGATTCTATTATTAGAATTAATAATTTAAAATAATTAATATACTTTAATTAAATGTAATTTAAGTTATAACAATAATTTTTTTAAATTTTTTATGTAAATTTAAGCTGTCTCATTAATCTTTTCTCCCTTTCATTTTATAATAATACATTTTTTATTCCTTACGTTCATTATTCAATATTTGCATATTTTTTTATAATACTAAATTATTGCTATTTTGAAGTACTACATATAAGTATTATATCGTGTAGTTTTTCTCGTACTTCTTTTTATTTTAATATATTATCTTATATATATTTTTTGCATTTAATATATTATCATAAATTTGTTTAATGTATTTGTGTTTTTGTGCGTGCAATACACGTGAAATTATTTCTTTATGATTTTTTGTTAACGAAAAGTTTAATTTTCTAAATAATTAAAAATGACAGTAATAACATACAAGCTAAGCATAAGAAAGATTAGATTATCTGTGAAATAAATTGTAATGTATACTTACGTCTTCTAATATAATTTTAACTGCTTCCTCCGTACATCCAGATATAGCTACGAGTCTAGGTAAATTATCGTCTCCTCCATTATTGACTTTAATTGTTGGATTTGATTTCAGTAATATGTGGCAATTAGCACCGCCAAATCCGAAGGAATTGATACCGATATAACCACCCTTACATTCTATCGGTTCAGTGACTACATTTATTCTTCCTTCAATGATAGCAGCCATATTTTTTCGTGGATGTTTAAAATGTATAGTAGGAGCCATTATACCAGTTTCCATCGCTATTAAAATCTTTATCCCAAAATAACATTTAAATAAAAAAAATATGTGGTACATGTGGCATTATATTATATTATGTAGTTGTATTAACCTTATTTTGCCAAATATAAAAAGTTGATATATTTGAAAATTTAAATTTAAATTCTAAAAATTTAGATGGAATTAAAAAATTAATTAAAATTAATTAATGCATTTGTATTTACTTCGTTTTATGATTTGTTTTTGTGATCTGTACGTATTTCCTCTATAATGGAAAACTTGCCAAAAATTCAAGAATTGATTGATCGGGAAACTTAAATTTGAATTTGATTTTAAAGTTTGAATTGAATTTAAAGATTAAGTAAATTTGCCGCATTAGCCTTTCTCTTATGGTATGTATATTTACTCTTTGACTTTTGTTTATGACCATTTTTATGACCGTTGTTATTGTGATTGTGCCGACCGTACCAACATTGGTCGTCATTATATTGTAAACAATCGATAATATACAAATGACGTTTGGACGTTGTTCACTAATTTGTACAGATTCTACGCGGGTTTTAGTGAGCCTTCCATTCTGGTTATTAATTTGGAATTTAACTGCAACAACAAATGTGGGGTATGTCGGGTTATATAATTCCAATTTAATTTCTACATATTTATATCTATGCTGAAGATGGAGCAAAAACAGTCCGACTACATTGTTAATGCACATTTGTTAATAAAACTTAACAATAATAAGTTTGCGCACCAATACCCGCGCCTTAGCTCTTATCTGTCAGTATTCCCATTTAATTGTTTGTACTCTAAGCTTATTGCTGTTATTATTAACCCTATTTTGTTGTAAATTCACCTTTGCAATTTGACAAAGACCGCTAACTGGCTCTGAATGTCCCATATTTGACTTCACTGAACCCAATAACAGAGGAAGTTGTCTTTTAGCGCATATAGCTTCATCTATGGCTCGAAGTTCCACTGGATCGCCGGCTAGAGTACCAGTTGCATGAGCCTCTATGTAAGATAATTCAAGAGGCGAAATATCACATTCTTTGTAAAATTCTTCCAATAATATTTTTTGCTTATCAAATGATGGAAAGGTAATTCCTTCTTTTTTAAAGCCATCGCAGTTGGTTTTACCATAGACAAAGGTCGCATAGATTCTTCTTGCATCCTTTGCCTTTTGTAGGTATACTACTACAGCTGCATCACTACGCATGTAACCAGAGCCTTCTTCATCGTAAGGTTTACAGTAACCATCATTAGATAAAACTCCTAAAAATAATATTAACAGTTTATGTTTATAGTTCATTGATTCAATAGATATAAAAGATATAATTATGTTTCCAGTTTCTCTAATAATATACCAAGTACTTGAAAAATTCAATGTGGATATATATATAAGCGAATTAATTGTATCATTCGAAAACAAAAACTGCTACATTCAACAAAACATGAATTAACAAACATTATTATTATATATTGTAAATATTATTATTTTTATAAATGTATTAATAAATATTTATTCTATTTAACAACGTAACACACAACTCTGAACACAATAATATTATTTTTCACATACCCAAACGAAAAAGCTGGTAAATCATATTAGGATGGGCGCACAAATTGACACTAGCGACAATAGCCGCTTCGCAAATGCCAGATCGAATCATTCTGTAAGCTTCCACCATAGCGAAATGACTCGAGCTACTTGCAGTATCGATATTATACGATGGTCCAGTAACGCCGAGCCAATAAGAAATTCTGTTTGCTATCACGCCTTTATTGCATCCAAGAATGGGTAATCCAGCAATCTATTAACAATTATGTGTGTTATGAAACAATTTTCATATAAATATTTTCCTCATATTTAGCAATAGGTTTGTATACGTATTAATATATTTATACACACACTTTTAGGAACGCGTTTGTTTTATCAATTTCTGATATTAAGTTATTTAGAGAATAACTAATGAATTTAGAGAATAACTACATACCTGAGGTTTGTCGTATACTAATCCTATATATGTATCACAAAAATTTATTGCTGTGATAACGCTTGTATTAGTTCCCTGTAATTCTATTGGATTTATACCCCCATCAATAATCGCTTCATAGGTATGCTCAAGTAACATTCTGCATCCAGGATCAATCACATCAGCTTCTTCGAGCGAAATATTAAAAAATTCTGCGTCAAATTTTTGTATATTATTCATGTTTCCTATTCGAGGAGGCATCTCGACGACATCTGTTAAAATTTAAAATAATTTGGATAAATATAATATTATTATATTGTTAAGTCATGAATAATAAATTATACTAAAATATACTTAATGACATATTTTATATATGTATGTAATTTTATTTATTTATGTAAATTATTTATTTTATATGTGGATTTTTCCAAATAATTTTGAGAAAAAATTTTATTACAGTTGTTCCAACGTTGATGATCGCTCGAACCAAAATCGATTTTATTGAAAAGATTGTCCTGAAATTCTTTTATGTTGTTAGAATTAGGAAATCGTCCGGCAATGCCAGAGATAACTATTTCTTCTTCAGCATCTACGCTGACATACGGATTGAACCGCTTGTTATTTTCCATTTTCCACAAAGTCAAGTCATTCTGAAAAAAGATATCAGAACTTTATTTCAGTGTTACATCAAACGACGCGGTAACGTCGCGACGCCAAGTATATAAAAAAATTTCTTCCGGCTTGTCAATAGTTTTGCCTGTGTACAGGGGCCGCGGTGCTATCAAGTAGCTTATCCGGAGTTTTACGTCTCAGAAACTTTCGATTAAAATTCTTCAGGAATGAAAGCCGTAATCAAAAATCGAACGGCACTTTTCTTATACAATGTGGATGCAAGGTTTCGGTTGCGTCCAATTTGAATAAGATTGGTGCAGTCAATCCTGAGGAAAGATAATCGTATACCTGAATTGATATTTCTTTCAGCTCTAAACAACTCACGTACCTATGCTCGCACGCACACACGCAAAGCAATTTTGTCCCTCAAACGATGTTCACATTGCTCATGTACGATTATTCGCTTGAATATGCAAAATGTTTTAAGAGACAAAATCATATGTGGATGCGTGTATATACGTGTGAGATAATAATAATGTATATTCATATTAAATAATGCTTCGTAATAAAAAAAATCCTTTCTAATGTTTTCTATATTTTGATATTTATTCACTTACACAATTTATATTATTATTGATTATACAGTTTGTATACAGTTTAACATCTATATTAAAATTATACCTTGTAACCGTATATTTCTTTTTAAATTATTTAATTAATAATTATTGATTCGGCGGGCGGTTCTCCGATGCCCACGGTACACCTTCGGCGCGTATTTCGAATATCGATCTCGCAATCCACAAAAATTCCCGGAATCACAAATAAACCAAGTTGGGCGCCAGGTACGGCAGGCCGCACCATTCACGAAAAACGCAACACCAAAAGATAATCGCGCGACCGATAATTAACGCGACGGCAAAATTACGCGGCTATTCAGTATACCTGAAATGGTAGAGGGGGGGGGGGGGTTCGGGGAAGACGGGAGAAATCTTGAGAGTCGAGAACACGGGAGCCAAAATGAGCATTCGGTCGGTTAAAACAAAGATAACAATAATATATTTAAAACGAAAGAAACAAGCGTATAGAGCCGTTCGTATAAATAATAGCCTTTGGTGACAGTAATTATTTTACAGGCGAATAAGATATATTATTTCCACGGAGACCGACACGACCGTGCGCAACAGTATCAAATTACCGGGCGTCTTACGCGCTTTAACTCGACTTTTCGGCCGCGAGGATTTCCGCTGTACGAGACTTAATTAGGCCGCGACAGCTAAAGAAATCTCTCGAATACGCCGGTAACTACTCTACGCACGCTCGTGAATCCGCTTCGATATAATAAAAAATACTAGATTGCACGACTCAAATCGGTCCGTTGGTCCGGCTCGCGGTAAGCCGATATACGTCTCAATAACAATGACGGTGACCTTTGCGTTGAAATGCCTAATCTCTAGCTCGAATGACTCGCAGAAACTAACAGCGGGCTCCAAGACACCCGATAGATTTATTGTACGAAATTTTAGGATTTCGCTTCCTTCTGACTCTAATTTCTTACAATACTCACAAAACACGCGCTAACAATACACAGAAACAATACGGAAACTATCGATAACGACTGTGGTGTACGAGTCGCACGGCGCAATACTTTGCGCGAGTCGGAATATCGATCGCGTGAACGCAAAAATCCCGATAATTCACAACATATTATACAGACAAACGCGAAAATAACACTAATGACTGTCGGCGGCGGCGAAGTGAATAGAGAGAGCCTATTTTACCTAATTCGGATGAGCGACATTTGCCCGTCGGCCGTGCGACTTAATTTACCAAAAATATTCACCAAGTTAATCCACCAAAACGCGTGGCTCGACAACTATTAAGGACGCGACTCATCCGAATTAATTACCTACAATTATTCGGCAACCAAATCGGTCGACGAGTCCCACCGGCAGGAAGTTCTCGGTGCTTCCCTTAATCGGTTCGGTATTTCGCTCGCTCCTGGGAAAACCTGCGTCGTCTCTAAAGGCTCGCCGAACAGTGCCGAGCGAGAGTCCTGCAGGAGACACGTCGGCGCGATAAATCGCTATCGCGCCACTTGTGGCGCTTTCGCGTTACGCAGAGCCGTCCTGCGGTCCTCGCGATCCTTGTTGTCATCACGGCCGTGTTGGTGGGTTCATCGCCCCGGAATTTCCCAGATTTTCTTGTTCGGCTTAAAGGTGTGGGCTTACGGCTGCGCCCGATCGGCTCTCTTCCCTATTTGATGGAATAGGTTCCGGAGAGTCCGCTCGTCGCCCCGTCCTTGGGACTCCCTCGCTTCGTGCGGGTGGAGTGGCCTCCCCTTTGGCCGGATTATTCCGGCCCTCCGCTCTCCTTTCCTGCCGTAAGAAATATACATTACTGGCAGCGATGTTTACTAGCCACCAAAAGTGTCTTTTAATAGTTAACAAATACGACCTGACGTCTCCTGTGTCCTTGGTGTCCTGGACTCCCGCTCTTCTCTCCTCCTCTCCTTCCGCCGGATGGAATCCCGCCGCTCGACCTCGTGCCGACAACCAATTCGCGGGCTCCTCTCGAGCTTACATTTTCGATTTTTCTAACCGAAAGTCAGATCCCGCTGATCTGACCATCGGGCCATTCTCTCCCTAAATTAGGAAGACGCAGGCCCCCGAAAAACCGCCCCCGATCGGGCCATTCGGCCCTTGTGACGGGCGTCCCAAAAACGTCATGTCACAACCTATAAAATACCTATACAGTTTAACTTCTGGATTAAAACTATATCTGTAAAAATAAAATCATATCGTGTTTTAAAATCTGTTGAATGATTGACAATAAGAGATTGCGCATTAAGACACTTCGTGACTGCGTCCGCTCAAATTCATTATAGTATATATAAGCTTTGTAAAAATATATTTACTCTTTATATAATTCCTTTCATAAAAATTTCATTTCTATTAAATAAATCTTTAAAAAAATCACATCCATGTATATACTGTATAATGTGGTAATTTATATTTTTCAGAGAAAATATGAATTTTTACAAAAAGCAGTGACGTCCCACTAAAAAAGACATTACAAAGGTAAAAAAAAATACGCCAAGTACATAAAAAATATTTCAACTTGCGTACGCAACAAAAAGCTTAAAAAATTATTTGCTTCTAAAAAAGTTTATAAAAAAATTTTTTTTTTTAAATAAAAAATTTGATAAATAGCTTATAAAAAATTTTCCTCTAAAAAATAAAAAACTTTAAAAATTAAAAAATAAATATTAAAACGGAACGAAAAGGATTAAAGTTAAAATGACATATAGAAACTTGGCGTGCCCAGGTCGCATTATAAATCATATATTGTATTTTTATTAATATATTGATAATGATTTCTGATAATCTTTTGCAAATTTTTATTTCAGATCGGGCACGCCAAGTTTCTATATGTCACTTTAACTTTAATCCTTTTCGTTCCGGGCCTATCTGATAAAGCTTATGATTAATTTCAAAACAAATCGATCAGTTTGGCAAGGGGCATTTTTAAATTTGAAATTGGGCTCGATGTGATCGAAATTATTGCAATAGGAGTTAAGTAGTTATATGATTTACTATCTGTAATAAAATCTGCAATATAATAGTGTTATTTTATATATTATACAAAATATTAATTTGGAAGGGGAACATAGGTAAACATAATAATGTAATTTTTTAATAAAAATATAATGCATTTTAATTTTCCCCAGAGGATCTATAATATTTCTATAAATGCAAGATTGATTTTATGACAAATACTATTTCAATTTACAAATCTTCTCAAACTGAATTACTCCTAAGTACTTGGCTAATTAATTATTGATTTCATATTTAGTTTTTATTGTTTATTTTTTAGGGATGTACATATATATATGTATTTAGAATAACAGAAAATAAAATTTTAAAAACTGTTTTTGAAACAACGGAAAATTTAGCATAAAATGTATAGAAAAAGAGAATAGTCGTACAATTTTAAATTGCTTATGGTTTTCCAAGTAAATATATATAAAATAAAAGTTTTTTAAAGTTTTCTAATCAATGACTTAATGGTAGTATAACAAGATGGGTTTAATTATTCATAAATTCAACATCATTATTTAAGAATTTGCCGATAAAGAAAAAGTTCTTTCTCTAAAATAAATTATGACTATACAAATGTATCATTATTATGTAAGAATAATTATTAAAAGACATAAAGTGTAGCATTATTATCAAGAAACAAAAAAGATTACCAAATTTTGAATTTTAAGATACAGAAAAGCAGATTTGAACAAAATAATTAGCAGAATAAAAACATAGCACAGATATTTAGAATATTTAAAGCAAAAAGAAGACCGTTAAAACTATAAACTTTATTTCAAGTTTGCTCAAATTGTGCGCACTATATTATGTACATAATTCAGTTATATATAGAAATAATCTTTGAGATCATTTACTCAAAAATTAAAAAATATATTTAGAAAAATTTATACTCACCACGTTCAATTTCTAAATAATTTTTTTTTCTTTTTTAACTAACAGTAACTCTATTAAAAACAGAACTTTATAAGCTTGGCTAATATAATGACAACCTATACCACAGAGCAAAACATGCCATACTATTTGTAAAATCAGATATGAACTGTGTGATAATCAATCATAACAATATAATATATAACAGATTCACTTCCCGGGAAAAAACAGAAATCAATACAATTATACATTCAACTCACTTTACATATTCTGTTAAAGTTCAGCGGTTACGCAATCACAAACGTGCGAGTTAATATATTTTAAAAATTATATTCAATGCGGGATGCATTGTTTGTTCAAACTTATACGCAGTTATAAAACATATGCGCAGTTATAAAAAAATCAAAAGAATACGCAATAAATTTTTTTTGCGTTGAAAATATTAAGTTATTCATTAAATAATATTTTTGGTAACAAATTTTATTGCATTTAAAGCTTTTAATAGTTTTGCACATTTTTCAAAATTATCATATTTTTATTAAATATCTCGTTTGTTAATTATTTTTAAGGAAAAAGATTTAAAAATCATAAAAATTTAAAAATTTAAAAACATATAACGCGTTTAAAGATATATCTATTTATACATACACATGCAGAGTGTGCACGCGCGGTAATAATCGTATCAACATATGCGGATTAAACGCGAGTGGAGATAATTATATGGTCCCGATTAAGAACTGATTAGACAAGCCTTAATTAGTGATCGGATCATGATGAGAGTACATCCGATCAAGATCTGAGATGTTTGGTAACGCAATGCCCCTATCGAGAATTGATCTGAGGATCTTACCGGGAATCTAGTTTATATAATCGAGATTCTTATCGGGTGATTATGAGATATAAGTTTATTCATTATATAACGCAAGTGAATGTAATACAAATAATTTTGATAAAGTTTATATATATTTATATAATCTAGCAATGCATATTGATTTAACATGTTTCATAAATGTAATAAAACGGAACAAACATAAACAAAGTAATACCTTTTAGTACGTACAATCCTTCACATTATTGAACATTATAGAGTTTCGAATATCTCTTTTTGATGGTAAAAAATTATATTTTTTAAAAGAATGCGAGATAACATCTGAAACACCTCAATGAATTTTCATATTCACATTAAGGCATTCCTGAGAAGGTTCTTATTAAATCCCGACCAAAATGACTTCGTTAACTGGTAATAAAAAAAAGTTTATTTGGTCCCGTTCATGCCCTATTCGGGCCAAACCTACTAGACCAAAAGAAAACCTTATCAAGGTACATCGGATATACTTCTACTCGGATAGATCGAGTAGGAAAATTCTGTATTATTCTGCGATTTTTGCAATAATTATAGAGACATTAATTTTAAAACAACTACCAATTCGCGCGAGTACAAGCGCATACCGAGAAGAGACATTTTAGGTCCAATTGCACCGATGTTACTTTGGCTATAAGCAAGCCTTAAAATATTTGGTTTTGGTCTGTAATAATAACCAATATTATTTGGCTTTTGTTTTTAGACTTTAGACTATAATTTAATCATCAATTTACTTATATTTAATAACATTTTTTTTCCATTACTATAATGCATACCTAATCATTGATCAAATTTTATCCTTTATTTTAGCAATCATGTATATGTGTAGTAAAACTACTAATTTTAAGAATCTTGATTCTTAATTATTTGCAATAGAAGATGCAATATAAAAAAGATTATTCATTCATTTAAATTAGCATGTTACACGTGGTATCAAGATTTATCGGATGCACATATTTTTTAAATATTTAAATAAATCAAAGTAAATATGATTCGAAGTAGAGAATGTAATATAAAATACATTATTCATTCAATTTAAATTAGCATGTTACACGTGGAATCACGATTTATAGGATATACGCATTTTGAATATTTAATTAGATCAAAATAAATACAATGATGAAAGAGTATATTTCAATGTTGCAACACGCACTTCTATTGTGTTTCAAGGAAATATTTTAGATCATATATCTTGATTAAATTATAATATGTAAAACTATTATAAATTGTAAAGCATCACGAAATTATATTATTATTTATATGTACATATAAAATATATATCTTATTATTGCATTTGCTGATCGAATCGTTTTAAAGAAATATAGCATCTCGTTGAAAAATGGTAAAAATTGTTTTCTTGTAATAAATGTCGGTAAACCTATGGAAAACTCATCCATATGAAATAATGGATAAGAATACCCAATTCTTATGTATTTTTGCCTCCTGAACACGAATATAAAACTTAAAAATGGCGTTCGAACTCGCAATTCGACGAAAAACGCAAAAATCCAACCAAACGCGAAAATCCAATCTATGTCCGAGGGATGCATTTTTATTGGTAATAATTCATACCTGGAATATAGGTTTGGGTTAGGTTATATCTTCCAGAACTGGTGCCCACTCGTTGGGTGGGGGGGGGGGGGGAAGGGCGAAACCCACTCTATCCATGCATATACTTTACAACGCGACGCAAAGTCCACCCCACAATGTTGCGTGGATGGAAAAGTGTATGCGTAGATGCAGTGGCTTCCATCCTTCCCCCTCCTTTACGGGGGGCTTCCGAAATATAACCCAAACCTATATCCCAGGAGTAAATTATTACTAATAAAAATGCATCCCTCGGACATGAGTTGAATTTTCGAGTTTGGTTGGACTTCTGCGTTTCTCTTCGATTTGCGAATCCGATCGCTATTTTTAAGTTTCATATTCGTGTTCAAGAGGCAAAAATAGATAAGAATTGGGTATTCTTACCCATTATTTCATATAGGTGGGTTTTCCGAAGGTTTACCTAAATGTCATTTATTCATCGAATCAAATAACAATTTAAACAGAAATTTTTCTTATGTTTAATACTTTTTACCTTAATACTTTTCAGAATTCAGAATCAGATTTTTGGAATTATAATATGATTTAAGAATACTTTTATTTGTTTTTCTTTGATTTGTTAAGTAAGTTCAGTTGATTCATAAGATTTACAATATTTATAATTAGTTAAATAATTATAACTATTATAATGTTTTACAAATTATTGAACATTTTAATAAAAGGAATCATATTAATTCACAGTTCCATATAGGTTTCCAACTTCCCATGCGAGGCGAGGTCCACTACATATCACTTTCGGTACGAAACGAGGTCTATTATCGTACTGTTTCACGTAGTTTATATTAAAAAAATAAAAAATATTATTTGAACATAGGTTGTACATATAGTACAATTCTTAATAAGATACAAGCATTTTTATAAATCTTTATATACTATTTAAGGGGATCCAAAAGTGACGAGCGAACTCTGATGAGTTAGCGCAAATTCATCTAAACAAAACTAAAATTGTCGGTATTATCGACACAATTATCGATAATACCGACAATTTTGGTTCTGCTGTTACCGATACTAATATTTATGCATGATTTATGCGTGTTATTAAAAGCAACTTCGCGTTGTATTCAATATTTTTGACAAACCAAAACAAGACAAATGTTTGCTAAACAATTGTTGTCAAAATTAAAGCACACCTTGTCGCAAAGCTTTGGCAAAACGTGATTTTAACATTCTTGGCTATCTGGGTGTATGTATACAGACGTGTCTACCTTTATCACATATTTGAACACAATTTCATATTGTTCATACGGGCTATGTGTCTTCCCATATATCTTCCAAGAGAAATAATATTTGGCTGTGTATATAATTTGTATATATATAATATGTACATAGACGTATACAGATGTATGTGTATGATATATACAATATATCAGGTTAGGTTAGGTTAGATTAGGTTAGGTGCTAACGTGTTGGGAACTAACGCGTTACCGTTACAGTTTTTTTTGGTAACGGATTGGCAACGGTGTTACTTTTCGTTGTCAGTAACGGTAACGGTAACGCCGTTACATTTTTTCAATAATGAGTAACGATTTTAACAGTTACTTTTATCATTACTTTGTTTTTACTAATGGCTCTGGAACATAGAACGCGTCACGCGTTACGCATGATAAGAATGCCATAGCCAATCAATCGTCTCCTTATATTAAAGCCGCAAAGATGTCATCTAAATGATGATACCGTGGAGCATCAACTTCTCTTAAAAATAAATAAAACATTTTGATAAAATTTATTTGATAAAGAAAAGATTGTGATTTACCTTAAGAAATTAAGAATTTATATTATTATATAGTTTATTGTATGGTTTATACATATTATAAATTAATAAAGAAGTATAAAAATGTATAAACTTGGTATTTCTATATTAATATTAAGAATTCATGTATTATATTAGTATTAATTATAATATACTAATTTAATATTATTAGGTGTACAACTTTGCTTCCGCCGTTTTTTTTCCGAAATTCGAGGCTTTATTGTAAAAAAACTGGTTATACATTTATGATTCAAAGTATTGTTCATCGCTGGCCACTTTTTGACTTTGACTCAAGTCTTCATTAAGTAATGCCTCCAATTCTGCATCTTCGAAAACCTTCTCTCTTCCACCGCTATGCCCGGTCTTCGACGTGAAAATCACCATTCTTGAAGCGTTGAAACCACTCACGACACCTTCTTTCACTAATAGCGGCTTCACCATAAATATTTGAGAGCATTCGATGAGCTTCAACCGCAGATTTCTTCATATTGAAGCAGAAAATTAAAACCTCCCGCAAATGACGAGAATTTGGCTCGTAAACTGACATTTTCAATCGAGAATAACTTTATGATGCGGACACAAATCGACTAATGTTTCTATGGGGTTATGTTGACAGATGCCCAAGTTTATTGCATGACGTCTATGATCTATTTATTTCGACCACTACTTACCGCTAAAGCCATCTATAGGAAAACGGAAGCAAAGTTGTACATCTAATACATATAATATATGTATCTGCATATTAAAGATAATATAGTTTATACAAAAAGAGTGTACGTATATATATGTTTATGTGTGTAATAAATCATGTTTATAAATTAATGATATATATATATATATATATATATATTGTGACGTGACGTTTTTGGGACGTCCGTCACAAGGGCCGAATGGCCCGATCGGGGGCGGTTTTTCGGGGGCCTGCGTCTTCCTAATTTAGGGAGAGAGCGGCCCGATGGTCAGATCAGCGCGATCTGACTTTCGGGTGGAAGAATCGCAAATGTAAGCTCGAGATGAGCCCGCGAGTTAGTTGTCGGCACGAGGTCGAGCGGCGGGATCCCATCCGGCGGAAGGAGAGGAAGGAGAGGAAGAGAGAAGAGAGACGGCCAAGAGCGGGAGTCCAGGACACAGGAGACATCAGGTCGTAGTCTTTCAATATTAAGTACATTCCTGGTGGCTAATATACCTCGCTACCGATAATTTAATATTACTAAGACAGGGACAGAAGCGAAGGACCGGAAGGAACCGGCCGAAGGGGCGGCCACTCCACCCGCGCGAAGCGAGGGAGTCCCAAGGACGGAGCGGCGGGAGGATTCTTCACCATGGACCTATCTTTCAAAATAGGAGAGAGAACCGCTCGGACGCTGCCGAAGTTCCGCATCTGCCGGTCAGACAACAACGGATTTAGGAAATTTCGGGGCGAGGATCCACCAACACGGCCGTGATGACAACAAGGATCGCGAGGACCGCAGGACGGCCCTGCGTAACGCGAAAGCGCCACAAGTGGCGCGATAGCGATTTATCGCGCCGACGTGTCTCCTGCAGGACTCTCGCTCGGCACTGTTCGGCGAGCCGTTAGAGAGGACGCAGGCTTTTCCAGGAGCGAGCGAAAGACCGAACCGCTTAAGAGAAGCACCGAGAACTTCCGGCCGGTGGGACGAGCGTCGTCGACCCGATTTTGTTGCCGAATAACTGTAGGTAATTAATTCGGATGAGTCGCGCCCTAAATAGTTGTCGAGCCACGCGTTTTAGTGGATTAATTTGGTGAATATTTTTGGTAAATTAAGTCGCACGGCCGACGGGCACATGTCGCTCATCCGAATTAGATAAAATAGGCTCTCTCTATTCACTTCGCTGCCGCCGACAGTCATTAGTGTTATTTTCGCGTTAGTCTGTATAATACGTTGTAAATTATCGGGATTTTTGCGTTCACGCGATCGATATTCCGACTCGCGCAAAGTATTGCGCCGCACGACTCGTACACCACTGTCGTTATCGATAGTTTCCGTATTGTTTCTGTGTATTGTTAGCGCGTGTTTGTAAGTATTGTAAGAAATTAGAGTCAGGAGGAAGCGAAATCCTAAAAATTCGTACAAGAAATCTATCGGGTGTCTTTGAGCCCGCTATTAGTTTCCGCGAGTCATTCGAGCTAGAGATTAGGCATTTCAACGCAAAGGTCACCGTCATTGTTATCGAGACATATATCGGCTTACCGCGAGCCGGACCAACGGACCGATTTGAGTCGCGTAATCTAGTATTTTCTATTATATCGAAGCGGATTCACGAGCGTGCGTAAAGTAGTTACCGGCGTATTCGAGAGATTTCTTTAGCTGTCGCGGCCTAATTAAGTCTCGTACGGCGGAAATCCTCGCGGCCGAAGAGTCGAGTTAAAGCGCGTAAGACGCCCGGTAATTTGATACTGTTGCGCACGGTCGTGCCGATCTCCGCGGAGATAATATATCTTATTCGCCTGTAACATACTTACTGTCATTCCAAGCTATTATTTATACGAACTACTCTATACTCTTGTTTCTTTCATTTTAAATATATTATTGTTATCTTTGTTTTAACCGACCGAATGCTCATTTTGGCTCCCATGTTCTCGACTCTCAAGATTTCTCCCGTCTTCCCCGAACCCCCCCCCTCTACCATTTCGGGTATACTGAATAGCCGCGGAATTTTGCCGCCGCGTTAATTATCGATCGCGCGATTATTTTTGGTGTTGCGTTTTTCGTGAATGGTGCGGCCTGCCGTACCTGGCGCCCAACTTAGTTTATTTGTGATTCCGGGAATTTTTGTGGATCGCGAGATCGATATTCGGAATACGCGCCGAAGGTGTACCGTGGGCATCGGAGAACCGCCCGCCGCATAGATAATTATTAATTAAATAATTTTAAAAGAAATATACGGTTACAAATTGGCGCCCAACGTGGGGCGCACACGAAAACGGGAAGCAAGAGGTCGAGATCGACGGAGCTTTTGAAATAATATTGAGCAGTATTATATTTGTGTATGGAAAGGAATTTTTTTTGTCTGTAAGGAGAACAGCTCCTACCATTATTTGAAGCGACGATTAGATGATTGACGGCATGTCGAGCATTTCCTTGTAGTTATCAAAGCCTGAATAATTTTTCACGGATTTAACGTGAAAATTTGTATTATTTCCTTGGAGTACTTTAGTAACCAGTATATGGAATATTTATTTGAATTGTTTGAAGAGAAATATTATTTCTGGCTTTTGTATTTAATTTCTTTTGTTGTCGGGCTACGTGGCAGTTTTCTTTTGAAAAGAATATTCACCTTATACGACTTGCGGTGTTGATATTTTGAGATCGGTGTGCCCGTGCCTAAGAATAATACAGATAATATTTTGAATCGAAATTGATTGTGTTTGCTCGACATCGCCGATCACATTTATCTTGCTTATTTTATTATGTTTAATATTTATATGATGTGTCTCGCTATTTATCTATATTGAAATGTTATCTATTATGAATGTTGGAAAGTTTCTTCTGTATATTTGTGCTAATCATATTTTTTTCAGTTTTGTTGCGAGTAGCCACATTTGGCTATTAATTATAATAATTACCAGCGGGTAAATTAGTAATAGGGGGAATCCGTGAAGTTTCGGACATTGGGCTTTCGTGTAACTATCGAATAGTATCGAGACGGAGAATTTCCGTTATTTGGCTGCTTCTGAGATTCGTTCGTTCGAGAATCGTGTTGGGTGACCGCGTATAGTTGACGGTTACAATAGACGTACGTTTTTGTTTTTTGGTTGGGCTAACTATTGCGTAGTTGTCGTGTGTGTCGGGTGCCTAAGCGGTTTGCGCCCTAGGGGATTCGCGTATACCCGGATAAAATTTTTGGCTGTCGCGTAATTAGGCTTAGGGAATTCGTTGCACGGTTTTTCATATTGAATAATTAAACGAAAACGGTTTCCGAGATGGATTCGGTGGATACGCTTACACGCGAATGGGTCTATAAACTCTCGATGGAGCAACTCCGGCGAGAGCTGACAAAGCGTGGTCAAGACCCGGAGGGTACCGTATCCGCGTTACGGTCGCGCCTAATTAAATTCGAGAGTGACGCATGGCAGGGGGGTGATTTTCCCCGCGCCGCGACGCCCACGAAGGGCCCGTCCGAGTTACCGGGCCCGGGGCAGGAGGCGTCCGCGCGACCCGATAGCCCGATCGAGATGGGCTTTAGATTGGCCGACGACGGGGAGGCCGATGCGGGAGGGGCGCGCCTCCGGCCACCGCGGGTAGATTTACCGCCCCACGGGGCCGAGCCACGAGGGCCCGTACGCGCTACCTCGTCGGCCCTCGACGCGTATCAGCTGATGCGTCGGTGGAATTTACAATTTTCGGGTGCGCGCGGTAGTGACGCGGAGGCATTCCTCACACATATAGAGGAGGGACGCGCTTTAGTTCCCGTTAACGACCACGAAATATTCAAGTGCATCCCGTTCTTTTTATCGGGCATCGCACTGTATTGGTACCGTAACGAGCGCAGACAGTGGCGTAATTGGCGGGAGTTTGAGTCGGCATGGCGTGCGCGATTCGGTAACCCAGACTTCCAATTCGCGTTGCGGGATGAGATTATACGCCGCACGCAGGGGGAACACGAGCCCATTGCAGATTTTCTGACGTGTATAAGGGCATTGTTTGAACGATTAAGACCCCCGTGGAGTCTAGACGAGCAGTTAAATTATGCGCATCGGAATATGCTGCCGCATTTACAGATCGCTGTACACCGACGCGATATATACGATTTCCATTCGCTGGAAAACTTAGTCTCACGAGTGGAACGTAGTTATGAGGCAGTAAACCAATATCGAGCGCCGCCACCGCCGGAACAATCGATTTTTCCGGATCTCGCATATCGCCCGCCGCGTAAGACTCACAGAAACCCGATCGCTCTAGCAGCCGCGGGGTTTGAGGAGACGACGCCGAAAATAGGGAATGGCGCGAAAAATCGAGCGCGGGGAAGTACCAACGCGCCCGCCACCGCTTCGGTTGCCGCTGCGAGTCCGCCGAGCTCCTCAACTGCGGTAAAATCCGCCAATTCCTCCAACCCTAGTTCTGGTTCGAACACCAAGTGCTGGAATTGCGGAAAAATCGGGCATTTCGCGAGAGAATGCGAAGAAAGAAAACGCGTTCATTGTTATCGGTGTGGCAAACCGAGCGTTACCGTACGAACGTGTCCGGCGTGTGCGGGAAACGAGGAGGGGAGTCGATAAAACGGGCCTCAACGACTCCCAAAATCTTAAAGGTGGGCCCCGTCACACCCGAAGGCCGGGAAGCCTCAAGTCTCTCGTATACTGCGCTTAATCCCGTAAAGTCTTTAGGGTTGCCGTCACTTTGTTATTTCGAGATCTTTATACACGGCGAACCGTTAAGAGCATTAGTCGATTCAGGATCGAATCGTACGATCCTTGGGGCCGACGGTATACGAATAATACAGCAGTTAGGGGTGCCGACGCGTAAAAATTATGTTACGCGGATTCGCACGGCCAACGGACAACTAGCGGAGGTACGGGAAGAGGTGGATGTCCCGTTTACATTGAAAGATCAGAGTCGCCTGATTTCGACTTGTTTGTTGCCGGATTTAGCAGTCTCGTGTATTGTAGGGATGGATTTTTTGTGTAAGTTCGGTATTGGACTAGACTTCGCGACGACCGAGTGGTCCTTTGCGAAGAAGCCCGCGGTGAGGTATAATTTTGAGTCACAGAGCGATGCGCCAATCGTGTACAGTGGACTCCCTGATTTAACGCCCTCACAGACCGAACAATTGGAAAAATTTTTAAGGGGTAGAATTCCGGAAACGGTCGCTAACCCCGGTGTCACTTCTCTAACAGAGCATGAAATAGATGTCGGGCCGAACCGACCTATTAAACAAAGGTGTTATTTAGTTTCGCCTAAAGTACAGGAAGCGATTCGTGATGAAGTCGATAAGATGTTAGGTGCCGGTATTATAGAACCTTCGTATAGTGAATGGTCGAATCCGATCGTGATGGTGAAAAAGCCGAACGGAAAATATAGATTTTGCTTAGATTTCCGAAAAGTAAATAGTGTTTCGAAAAAGGACGCGTATCCGCTGCCAAATATGAATGGTATATTAGACAAGTTAAGATCAGCTCGGTATATTTCCACGATTGATTTAAGCCAGGCGTACTTCCAAATACCCCTGGCAAAGGGAAGTCGGGAAATCACTGCCTTTAGCGTCCCGGGGAAAGGCTTATATCACTTCACGCGGATGCCATATGGATTAACGGGAGCGCCCGCGACTTTCCAGCGCTTATTAGATAAAATAATCGGGCCGGAGATGGAGCCTCACGCGTTCGCATATCTCGACGATATCGTGATAGTAACGCCAACTTTTGAAGAACATTTAGAATGGCTCGAGCGCGTACTAACGAAGATCTTTGCGGCCGGTCTCACGATAAATCCGGAGAAGTGTGAGTTTTGTCGCTCGCAGGTTCGATATCTTGGATTTGTCGTACAACGAGACGGGCTTATGGTAGACACGGACAAGGTTCAGCCAATACTGGACTATCCGGCTCCGCGCAATATCAAGCAAGTACGTAGATTTTTGGGCATGTCGTCTTGGTATCGTCGGTTTATACCACAGTTCGCAACCATTAGCGAACCGATAACCCGGCTTTTGAAAAAGGGTCAGCGCTGGGAGTGGGGGGATGCACAGTGTCGCGCTTTTGAGAAAATTCGGTCACACTTAGTTACCGCACCTACGTTATCGTGTCCGGATTTTAACGTTCCGTTTGTTTTGCAGACAGACGCGAGTTCGGTGGGAATAGGAGCCGTGTTAACCCAAAAGATAGGTGGGACCGAACATGTCGTAGCTTTCGCGAGTCGAGCTCTAGCAGACCCCGAGAAAAAGTACTCGGTTACAGAACAAGAGTGTTTAGCGGTCGTATGGGCCATTAAGAAGTTTAGGCCGTATTTAGAGGGATACAAATTTACGGTCGTGACAGACCACAGTAGCTTACGTTGGCTACATAATCTTAAAAATCCGACGGGCAGGCTCGCGAGATGGGCTCTAGAACTTTTGGAGTACGATTATGAAATAGTCCATCGTAAAGGTGCATTGCATCACGTACCGGATGCGTTATCACGTATGTATGAGAAGGACACCGAGGTGAAAATAATGGTTGCCGTAGAAGCAGACATTATCGCGAATACGACCGATGCTTGGTATCGTAAGCGTTGCGGAGAGGTCGCGAACGGACCTCGACGTTTTACCGATTGGCGAATAGTAGATAACCAATTATATTATTGCAGGCCCAAAGCTATTGTATCGGATATTGTGGAGGACTTAGATCGATGGAAACTAGTACTGCCGAAGGAATTGAGGGAAACAGCGCTTAGAGAGGCACACGACACACCGCAGTCGGGACATTTAGGGGTGGAGAAGACATTCCACCGACTAGCAGTCGCGTATTATTGGCCGAATATGTTTCGGGATACCGCGAAGTACGTTAGGCAATGCGACGTTTGCCAACGTACTAAGGTCGAGCAAGCCAACCCGGTGGGTCTCATGGGTCACCGCGTAGTGGAAGGCCTATGGATCATGGTGGCTGCCGACATAATGGGTCCGTTTCCGAAAAGCAAGGCGGGTTTTGCGTACGTTTTAGTAGTGCAAGATCTATTCACAAAGTGGATGGAATGTTTTGCGTTAAGGGCCGCTAACGGCAAGAAAATTTGTGAGGCTTTGAGAGAAGTCATCTCGCGTTGGGGTACGCCAAAATTTTTGCTGACGGATAACGGCACGGAATTCGCAAATCAGACGTTGCGAACGTTTTCGGAGGAACACGGGATAACCCACACGACAATTTCGCCATACCACCCGCAGGCTAATCTAGTAGAGCGCGTCAATAGGGTCTTGAAGACCATGATAGTTGCCTTTTTAGAGAGAGATCATAGGGAATGGGATGAGCATTTGCGAGATTTTCGATTCGCGTATAACACCGCTCACCATTCATCTATCGGCACGTCACCGGCGCTTTTAAATCTCGGACGGGAACTAACACCGATACAATCGATACGCGAGCGATGCGCGAACGTTGGGAAGGTGGAACCGCGCGATCCGGCGGAATGGTCCGAGAGAATGCGAAAAATGCAGGCTTTGCACGATTGGGTGAAGGAAAATCTCGAGCGAGCCTATCAGAAGCAGTTTACTTATTATAATTTGAGACATCGCGATGTTGTGTATAATCTTGGAGATCTAGTGCTGAAAAGGCAGCATGTGTTGTCATCTGCGACGCATAATATTGCGGCCAAATTGGCACCGAAATTTCACGGCCCCTTTAGAATTAATAAAATATTGTCGAACGTGGTGTACGAGCTCGCGGATTTGGGGGGAAATATCGTGGGTAAAACGCACGCAAAAGACCTCAAATCCTATCACCTTTCACCCCATAGATAGCTGCCGACGGCCTCCCTTCTTCCCCCCCCCCCGCCCAGCAGACAGGCGAAACTGTAAGCTGAGAGAGTAAAACCGGAGATTGAGGGATGGAAAACGGGTGTTATGTTTATGACCATCCTAACTCCCTCCTCCTTGGTCCGGCGAGGTCTCTTTTTGTGGAATGCGTGCGCTCCTTTCTGTTTTGTCGGCTGAATGCTTTCGGTTGGTGGACGTGGCGGTGAGTTGTTGGAGAGAAGATCGGGACAAAGGCTCGAATGTTTTTTTCCGGCTCGGATTGGTGATTACGGAGAAGTTGGTGGCTGTCGACGCTCGTCGCCAGCCGAGACCTCCTCGGTCCTCTCCTGGGAAGGGGGAATTGTGACGTGACGTTTTTGGGACGTCCGTCACAAGGGCCGAATGGCCCGATCGGGGGCGGTTTTTCGGGGGCCTGCGTCTTCCTAATTTAGGGAGAGAGCGGCCCGATGGTCAGATCAGCGCGATCTGACTTTCGGGTGGAAGAATCGCAAATGTAAGCTCGAGATGAGCCCGCGAGTTAGTTGTCGGCACGAGGTCGAGCGGCGGGATCCCATCCGGCGGAAGGAGAGGAAGGAGAGGAAGAGAGAAGAGAGACGGCCAAGAGCGGGAGTCCAGGACACAGGAGACATCAGGTCGTAGTCTTTCAATATTAAGTACATTCCTGGTGGCTAATATACCTCGCTACCGATAATTTAATATTACTAAGACAGGGACAGAAGCGAAGGACCGGAAGGAACCGGCCGAAGGGGCGGCCACTCCACCCGCGCGAAGCGAGGGAGTCCCAAGGACGGAGCGGCGGGAGGATTCTTCACCATGGACCTATCTTTCAAAATAGGAGAGAGAACCGCTCGGACGCTGCCGAAATTCCGCATCTGCCGGTCAGACAACAACGGATTTAGGAAATTTCGGGGCGAGGATCCACCAACACGGCCGTGATGACAACAAGGATCGCGAGGACCGCAGGACGGCCCTGCGTAACGCGAAAGCGCCACAAGTGGCGCGATAGCGATTTATCGCGCCGACGTGTCTCCTGCAGGACTCTCGCTCGGCACTGTTCGGCGAGCCGTTAGAGAGGACGCAGGCTTTTCCAGGAGCGAGCGAAAGACCGAACCGCTTAAGAGAAGCACCGAGAACTTCCGGCCGGTGGGACGAGCGTCGTCGACCCGATTTTGTTGCCGAATAACTGTAGGTAATTAATTCGGATGAGTCGCGCCCTAAATAGTTGTCGAGCCACGCGTTTTAGTGGATTAATTTGGTGAATATTTTTGGTAAATTAAGTCGCACGGCCGACGGGCACATGTCGCTCATCCGAATTAGATAAAATAGGCTCTCTCTATTCACTTCGCTGCCGCCGACAGTCATTAGTGTTATTTTCGCGTTAGTCTGTATAATACGTTGTAAATTATCGGGATTTTTGCGTTCACGCGATCGATATTCCGACTCGCGCAAAGTATTGCGCCGCACGACTCGTACACCACTGTCGTTATCGATAGTTTCCGTATTGTTTCTGTGTATTGTTAGCGCGTGTTTGTAAGTATTGTAAGAAATTAGAGTCAGGAGGAAGCGAAATCCTAAAAATTCGTACAAGAAATCTATCGGGTGTCTTTGAGCCCGCTATTAGTTTCCGCGAGTCATTCGAGCTAGAGATTAGGCATTTCAACGCAAAGGTCACCGTCATTGTTATCGAGACATATATCGGCTTACCGCGAGCCGGACCAACGGACCGATTTGAGTCGCGTAATCTAGTATTTTCTATTATATCGAAGCGGATTCACGAGCGTGCGTAAAGTAGTTACCGGCGTATTCGAGAGATTTCTTTAGCTGTCGCGGCCTAATTAAGTCTCGTACGGCGGAAATCCTCGCGGCCGAAGAGTCGAGTTAAAGCGCGTAAGACGCCCGGTAATTTGATACTGTTGCGCACGGTCGTGCCGATCTCCGCGGAGATAATATATCTTATTCGCCTGTAACATACTTACTGTCATTCCAGGCTATTATTTATACGAACTACTCTATACTCTTGTTTCTTTCATTTTAAATATATTATTGTTATCTTTGTTTTAACCGACCGAATGCTCATTTTGGCTCCCGTGTTCTCGACTCTCAAGATTTCTCCCGTCTTCCCCGAACCCCCCCCCCTCTACCATTTCGGGTATACTGAATAGCCGCGGAATTTTGCCGTCGCGTTAATTATCGATCGCGCGATTATTTTTGATGTTGCGTTTTTCGTGAATGGTGCGGCCTGCCGTACCTGGCGCCCAACTTAGTTTATTTGTGATTCCGGGAATTTTTGTGGATCGCGAGATCGATATTCGGAATACGCGCCGAAGGTGTACCGTGGGAATCGGAGAACCGCCCGCCGCATAGATAATTATTAATTAAATAATTTTAAAAGAAATATACGGTTACAATATATATATATATATACAGGATGTCCCATTTTAAAGGACCCACTCAAATACCTCAGAAACATTGCGTTAAATCGAAAAATGTTTCAAACAAAAAATGGGTGGCTTCAAGTGGGCCATAAGATGGTGATAATGATTTGACCTGCGAAAATTATTTGAAGGTCATGTGAAGGTCAACTTTAAAATCTTAAATGGAAACTCCCATCTTTTAGTATTCTTGTAGCTGACATCGAGAGCTTTCCAAAACACTATAATAAAGTGTTTTTTTATTAAGTACTTTTTGAGTTATTTTATATTTTAATCTGACATATTTTGATATAAAAAATTAAATACCTCGTAAAATATTTAGTTTTTGATAATTTTACCGTAATACTTCTATGTACAGAATAATGAGACAAATCAATTAGTATAAAAAAAAAATTGTTTTTAAGAAAATTATTTACAATGTATTTTTTTAAACAATTATTTGTTTTGTTTGGCACTAATTAATTTGTCTTATTATTCTGTACACAGAAGTATTACGGTAAAATTATCGAAAACTGAATATTTTACGACATATTTTATTTTTTATATCAAAATATGTCAGATTAAAATATAAAAGAACTCAAAAAGTATTTAATGAAAAAATACTTTATTATAGTGTTTTGGAAAGCTCTCGATATCAGCTACAAGAATACTAAATAAAAAGTGGGGATTTCCATTTAAGATTTTAAAGTTGACCTTCACATGACCTTCAAATGATTTTCCAAGGTCAAATCATTGTCACCATCTTATGGCCCCCTTGAAGCCACACAACTTTTGTTTGAAACATTTTTCAATTTAACGCAGTGTTTCTGAGATATTTGAGTGGGTCCTTTAAAATGGGACACCCTGTATATAGCATTTTAACAAATACTTACCATTTCTGTTTGTAAAAAGTTGTTAGCTTCGTATTATCATCAATAATACCATCATATTTTATATTCAAAATGTAACGTCCCGGTGATATCTGATATATAAAAAAAATCTCGAAACTTTCATTCGTATCATTATAAAAATATTTTACCGGATAAACAATTATTTCCTTATTGTACACGTGAAATCTTGGTGGATTATCAGTCACAATTATATCATTTATACATTTACTTTTTGAATACAATGTTAAATATTGTGTTGGTACAAGAATCTTAATGCTAATATTGCATTCGCTGTAGAAAATATTTAGCTCGATATTTGGTACAGTAAGTTGGACATTATAATGCTCTGATATTATATTGTTAAGATTGAGTAAATGTTTTTCATATAATTCAATATGGGCACCAGTTAGAAAAGCTTTCGCAGCAATAAATGTTAAACAGCTATTTAACAATAGTTTTAGGAATACCATATTAATTTTTGCCTCAGATACCTGCTGAAATATTCCTTTGTTAGAAAGAGAACAAATAAGAAAACTAAACTTAGCACAGAACTTTCTTCCTTACCAAATTCATCTAATTGAGATAATATTTTCGATATATATATATATATCATTTATAAAATAAGCTTATATTTAGTTATAACGAAAATTTAAACAAATTATAACTATTAATTTAAAAATTGAAAACTTTTCAGCTTTAATGGAAAACCATATTGAATTTGCAACAAAGAAATTATATAATTCAATATATTATTTTATACATATTTTGAAAGTTACACGTTGTTTTGTTCCGCATGTATCTGTCCTATATGATCGATACAATTCTTAGTTTATTTATTTTATGTTATATATACGTTTGGTCGTTACTTTAGTGAGATTAAAGGTATCCAAACTTTAATACATCTTTTCATAAATAAATTGAATCAAATTAATTATTTTCTTAATTATTTCCTCAATTTTTCTTATTTTTATATTTATCACAATATATATATATATATATATATATATATATATATATATATATTATATTTAACAACATATTTTAATATTTATACTAATTTATATTTTAACATTTATACTATATGTACAATAACATATATTGTATATTTAACTATATGTTGTTATTATATAGTTATTTTGTATTTTTAATGTATTATTAAATAGCAAATAAACACCTTTTTAACATTATATTTAATCTCTGTGATGTAAAATAAATGTAATCTTAAATATATGCCAGTAGTATCAATTTCTAATAGTAATCAATTTCTGATAGTACCTCTAATGTAAAATAAATACAAATCTTAAAAAGATTTTAAGCCTAGATATTTAAACACGTATGAGAGAGAGAGAAAGAGAAGAAGAAAAGGAAGAAGATAGAAGTGTTTGATTTCTAATAACTCACCCTATATATTGAGACACATGTACCGAATTGTATGCAGATATATGTATACGTCTCTTTGTGATAATTAATTGGAATAAATCGGTGCACTACTATCTATGTGATCTCTACGATTTTACCATCCCAAAAGATTATCAAAGACTAACAGTGTTTGGTATACGACATTACAATAAATAGGTACGTTATGTCAACAACTTCTAAAATCGTTAATACGTATCTTGTTGATCAATCAAAGTTCAAATACTAAGCATATAATCAAATTCATATTTAAAATATAAATTTTGGATAATTTATTTCAAAATGCACGCAAGCTGTTAAACAAAAAATATTTTGCAGAGAGAGAGAGAGAGAGAGAGAGAGAGAGAGAGAGAGAGAGAGAGAGAGAGAGTTTAATCATTCTAACATACTTTTACTAATAAACAGTGTTTAATTTATCACTTTACATATTTTCGTCATTTTTACCAAATTTATTAAACAATTTGTGTATACTTAAGATAGAATGTGTCCAAGCAAATAATTTTCCTTAATAATAGACATTTCTCTATTAAAATTCTGTATATTTTTATATTAGTATTAACATATGATTGAACATATTTAATGTATAAAATATTAAATAAAAAAGTTTATAGATATGATAGCAGATTTCGACTGTATTTCGATTATGTTATGTATTCACGCTGCTTAAAAAAAGTAATAAAAGGAAGAAAATGTATTATCAAGAAATATATTTTTAGACATCTTAAAAGTAATACATATTTAAGGTATTAAATGTATTGGAGATGTAATCGTATAGACAATGATATCTGAAATTCTAAATTTTTAAATATCTATAATAATTTTTTTATCATAAATAAATACTATTTGGATATAATGTATAAAAAGTAATGTAAACTGTTTACCCGATTGAATTATCCAGAAATGCTATTCAGAAGAAAAGTATATAACGACATTTCTTTATTAAATATAAGAATAAGACTCTTAATATAAAAATCTATTAAAAATGGGATATAGCAATAAGAGCGCAATATTAAGGGTGCATAAAAGTTTATTGTAAAAACAACTTAATGTAATATAAATTAGGGTAGAGCGGACGTTTCGGCTAATCTTTTAATCATCATCAGCGCAATTAAAATTAAAATTAATCGGAAAATAGATATCGCAAATTTTTACAAGGAAATCTCGCGAACTCGAAAATTCTGTTTTTGATGAAACTTTACAGACATGTAGGGGGTCAATAGATGAATTTAAAAATTTCCAGTTGTTGCCCAAAAACGGTTCTAAGGGGTAAAAGTAAAGCGGCTTTTTGCTTTTCTCGATATATTTCGAAAACTATTTGAGATATCAAAAAACTATTTGAGATATCAAAAAATGTTTTACACGAAAGTTTTATGGTAAAAACAATTTTATTTAACCACATTAACAAAAATTTGAAAAAATAATTTAAAACGAAAATTTTTTCAGAAATCTTAAAAAAAAATAATTTTTTCAAATGTTTATTAATGGAGTTAAATAGAGCTGCTTTTACTATAAAACTTTTGTATAGAACACTTTTTGATATCTTAAATAGTTTTTGAGATATATGGAGAAAAGCAAAAAGCCGCTCTATATATGAGGGGTGCTTTCACCTATTAGAACAGTTTTTGGGTAGCAACCAAAAATTTCTAAATTTATCTATTGACCCCCCCACATGTCTGTAAAGTTTCAGCAAAATCAGAATTTTCGAGTTTGCGAGGTTCCCTTGTTAATCGATTAACCGCAAAAACCGTACAACCAAGATCTCTCAATCGTCATGATATATTCAGCCGCATCACTGCTGTTGATAGAATGGCCAACTCCTCCATTACTGGGACAAAAGTTAATGAATATTGATTGGATATTTTAACGATTTATCTTCCGATTAATATTAATTTTAATCCGTACGCCGGTGATAGCTAAAACTTAGCGTACATATACTCGCACGGATTAGTCAATTTTTTAAAATTAATTTCTCATTAATTATGGCAAAATGATAGAAAACTTCCCTACTCGTCCTCAAACCCGCTGTACAGTGGTACCCGTGGTACAGTTATTATCGGACAAACAGCATACTCATATAAACAAATATATATAGATCTAACTTTTATTTTGTCAAATACTTTTACACGTATTCACATTTTTACAAATATTATATATTTTTTTAATAGAAATATATTTGATTATATAATTCTTCCAATAATATTCTTTAAGTGATAATTTAATATTGATACAAAGCTATTTATTTTAGATTTCTTCGTTAATAAATGGTGCCACTTTGTCCATCATTGTAATATGAGAACCTTGTACGTAATGTATTTTCACTGCACCTTCAGTAACCTAAAAATAATTTCTCTTGTAAAAAATATCTTAAAAATGATGAAATGTGTTTGTGTACTCTTTAATCAAAAGTTTACCTTATGTAAACCATAATCCTGTTCAGGAAAAGTGATAGGCATAAGTGTAGGTTTTAACAGTATTATAGATGATTTTAAAGGTGGCAAGAAAGATATATCATAATCTTGTATAGCCAATAGATGATCGCAAACTGTTGTAAATAAGAATTTTTGATTTTCAACACTTAATACATTGGTCTTCTCCGGAAAATGAGCTGTAAATAATTCTAATTTTTCCTCCCATGTACTGCACTTATTCAGCTCTAACGCAGACTGTAAATAATATATTGTATTTTATATAAATACTAATAAAATGATAATCTACACTTAAAATTGAGACTATATTTTCACATTTCGGACAAACTACATGTTCATATTCTTATTACTTAATTACTTTTTCTGTTTTGAACAACGTAAGTCAAATTATTTTATCTTTTAATTATTAGCCATAATTTGTAGTCAAGGATTATTGTTTCAATTTGATATCCATTTTACACATGTGCTCAAAAAATAGACATTATATTTCAATCATTGTAAATATTATATAATTCTTATATACTATCATTATTATCATTCTTTCTTAGTCATTGAAAACCATTTAAACGAGTCCTTTAAAGCTTCTATAATTTGTATTATATGTAAATAAGATATTACCTTATAAAAGATATTTTATCATATAAAAGTGCATAAGGCATTCAGAATATTTTAATATTTTAATAAATAATTTTTTATACATTTTCATATATATTAATCGTATATAAACACTATTACGTAAACCGTTTTCGTAGTAAAAAATCATAATTTGGTCTCAATAATTGACTTACCATTTCATTGTCAGATTCGAAATACATTTTCATGAGATTAAGTAGAATGGCATTTTGTGGTTCTTGTTGCGAAGTATAATTATGAAATTCAACCAAAAATTTTAACCAATCAGGAGCTCCATCTATAAGTAATAACCGTCCAACGAAATTCTTAGCTTCTAATAATCTTGCTAACTCAATAGCAATTAAGGATCCAAATGAATAACCCACTATTAAAAATTCTTTTCGATCTTCCATTTTCTCCATTATGTACTAAAAAAATAAACATAAGCATATATAAAATAGTATATAAAGAAAAAGTGAGAGCGTGTGTATAATCAAATATTATCATTTAAATACACAGCAATTTAAGTAATGATTTCAAATAGATTATCTTATAATTACATACAGGCAGAAGATATGCTGCTGATTTCATTATTGAAAAAGTAACGTCCGGCATATTAAGTGCACCGTGTTGCAAACATATCGCCAAAGATTTAATTTCCGATTCTATCAATTTATATACGCTTGCAGATCCGTCGATTCCTGGTATAAGAAATATTATGTTTTCAGCAACTTCCCTTTTTGTATCAAGTTCTACATAAATATCTGGACTGAAATCAGAATCCTTAAGTTTTCGTGTTAATAATTCGAAACCGTCCAAATTATTTGTAGCAGCTTCAGTAGCATCGTACGTCTTGTCTTGCTCGGTTGCATTTGTCATTTTTCGAAGTCCAGCAAAGGTGAGATTTCGAATATCTTGTTCTGTCAATAAAATATCAAATTCTCTCGCCAATGTCTGTTTAATTTCTACCGCCATCATTGAATCCATGCCTAGCTCAGCCAGTATCACGTTTGGCGCAACTATGTTTATATTTGTTAATCCTATTTTAAAAATTATATATTTTGATATAATTTTAAACAAACATTATTTTATCTTAACAACTATTGAAGCCTACATTTCTTGTATCTTCTTTAATGCACTTTGTTATATCAATATAATATATTTTTAATAACATTATTGAATAAAAATTTTTTTTCTATAAATGTTTCGTCACAAATTTTTTATATTACAGTTGTTTACAAACTCACCCATAATATTTGCAACCGCTTCAAGTGGATTCATTGCTTGGTTAGAATTTTTTTTCTCAGCAACAACCATGCTGCTTACGATTGGCCGATCTTGTAGTAAAAATATTTCTAATGTGTCCAAACAAGAGGATATTGTTTGTTGCAATGTACCTCCAATAACAAGTTCTTCGTCATTTTCTTGCATATCTGCGACAAGCCCAACTTCACCAATTGCACCCCACTGTATAGCCAAACTATGTAAACCTTCCTTCATTCTTCTTTCACAAATTCTTTCCATTACGGAATTTGCCATTCCGTAATTTGTTTGGCCTGCGTTACCTCTTCCGCATGAAACGGAAGAAAAAACGACAAAATGTTGAAGCTGAGTGCATATTGTTCTCGATAATTCGTCCATCTTTTTCGTCGTCCATGCCTTTGACACGAAAGACTCTTCGAATATTTCCGGGGACTGATTCTTGAATATGCCATCTTTCAACACTACTGCGAGATTGAATATAGCATCCACAGGACCTTGTTCTTCGGCAAATTTTAATATAGATTCGCAGTCTTTATATCTCGAAGTATCAATAGCTGTAGCTTGTACATTTATACCATAAGATTGCCATAATGTTACTCTTGATCGCTGATACCCGTTCCTTATTCCAGTTCGCGATGTCACTACAAGATTTTTTGCACCACGTAAAATCAGCCAATCAATTAATTCTAGACCAAAACCACCTAGACCACCCAAAACGATATAGCATTTATGTTCCAGGCAGTAGTACCGGGGATGTGCGAGTATAGGTGCATCCAAGAGTTCATCTTCTTTATGAATTTTTATCATTATCTGCAAATAATACTAATTTATTAGGATATTTATCCTTAAATGTATGTTCGTTATTTTTTGTAAATTCTCAAAAAAGGGTAGACAGTTTTTGTTCTCTGTATGTTGTTTTTCATATTAAATATTAATAAAAACTGTCTTTATTTTTTGTTTATGGAATATATATATATATATATATATATATATATATATATATATATATATATATCATATTTTTTGAGAATTTAATATTTCAATTCTAGTTACTCTCTATTGTACATATACCAAAAAATGATCATACCTTGCCAATATGCTTTCCAGCAGCCATATATCTAAACGCAGCTTCTATTTCATCTCTTTCAAAGACTTTTCTGCACAATGGTTTGATAGCTCCTTGCTTTAAACCTTCTATTAATTTATTCGACAATATCATCTTACTTTCTGGTCTGGCACAAAAAGAATTGTCCAATATTATACTGTAGAAACTAATGCTTTTTGAGAAAGCAGATATTTCTAAAGGATTATTGGAAATCATATCAAACTTTCCAATTTCGAGGAAACGACCACCTTTTGCTAAGCAACGGATGGATGCTTGCAGTTTTTCTACAGATAAAGAATTCAATACGATATCTACTCCGCGACCCTCCGTCTTCTGCATAATCATTTGTTCAAAACTCGTGTCTTGAGAGTTTCCGATACGATCCTCGGAAATAGAAGGAAATGTTTCCCTTATAAAGTGTCGTTTCTTCATATTCCCAACCGTTGTAAACACCTCGCAACCTTCGTAAAGTGCAAGGTGAATTGCTGCTTGACCAACGCCTCCCGTACCAGAATGAATTAACACTTTGTCGCCTTTCTTCACTTTACCTCTCAAATACAAAGCATAATAGCATGTACTATATACGCAAGGAACCGTGGCGGCGTCTTCCATCGTCCACTCATCAGGTATGATCCAACTGAGATATTTATCAGCTTTACAAATATTTGCGAATCCACTAAAAATAGTCATTTCTATTATTATATTATTATATTAAAATTACATTTAAAAAATCTTTTTTATCTTAAACATTCTGTATGTATTGTAGTAAAGTAATACAAAGAAACTTGCAAGATATAACAATTTTTTCAATTTTTTTACTTCATCAATAGTTTCTTTAATTTAAATATAAAAAAATATGTTAAACAGTTTATTTACTAAAAATATATTAATTGACATCTGTGCGTATGACTATCTTACCCATTTGAACACAATCCCATTATTCTTTGTCCATTTTTATTAGAACCAACAAATTCCATTCCGAATAAAATGCTATTATTTTGTTCGAAAGAGGCGACAGAAGTCGAAATGAGTCTACCACTAGCTATCATGATATCTCTAAAATTGATAGACGCATAGACTATTCTTATCAGATTTTCCTCGTTATTGTTGACCAAAGATATTCTGTTTTGCACCCAACAAAAAGTGCTGAGATTACCTCGCACCTAAAATAAATAAATATAATCATTATTTTAATCCTATTAAAATTACATTAAATCATTACTCAATCATTATAAATAAAAATATCACAAAGCATTATTGCAATTTTTCTTATATACTGAATCTTTTTGACGTACCATTTGAGAAACATAAGCACTCTGTACGAGTTTTGGTTGTAGTAATGGTAATGGAAAATGCCTGTAAGAACCCCAAATGCTACCAGAACGTATAACATTGATGGGTAAATCCAGCTGTAGTTGCCTTATGTACAACGATTCTCGCAATGAAAAAGTAGGCGCATCTCTATCTTGAATGAATACACCTCTAATCATTTTACCGTCCGGTTCTTTACGCAAACAATTTACAAGACCGATTAGTCCGCATTCGAAGTCCCCTTCTGCGACGACTATAATTCTCGTAGTTTCATTTTCCCTGTCCATGAATGATTTAAGTCTGTCTATCCATGAGAATTCATAATTGTTTACATGCACAATCTGTAGATTCCTCTTATTAATATCGTGTATTTTCCTTAATAATATAATTGTCTTATCGTTGGTGCGTTTCTCCAAAATTACTTTTAACCCATACTTATCAAGACATGAGTAGTCGTAGATAGCATTGAATTCTTCGAATGTTAGAAGAAATCCCTTTGGCATCATGACAGATAATAATTGTTCATATAATTTGTTTTTATTTTTTGTTAAAATTCCGAAACCTAGAATCATCAAACAATTTTCATTTTTCGTCAGTTTATCGAATTCTATTGTAGAAATATTATCAGGCAAAGCGATATCTTTGAACCGCTCGTGTGTTGCTACCAGTTTGATATCGGATTGAATTTGCGGTAAATCATCTAGAACTTTATTCACAAATAAACAATTTAAATCCTCCGGCATCACTTGATCGCTATTTTCCACAAATTCGATGATTTTTACATTTATCATATTGTAACACTCGAGTGCAATATGCACCGACATTCTTGTTGTATCCTCTAAAGACATTACATCTAGATCCCGATGAGCAACAAACTTGTATTCTTCAAGAATAGGATGAATCGCTCTTTGTTGGCGAGATATAGCTGTAGCCACGACGCCGCTTACTTCAATTCCTCCGGATATCAAAGCATCTAAATGCTTATAATTTTGTACAAGGATTTCTGCAATATGACACAATAGCGCGAATTTATACATATATTTTTCGAAAAATGATATTGGGCTAAATATTGTGCTTATTTATATTACTGTAAACATACGATTTTCTTCATTTGGAAGCTTCTCAATTTTTTTCATATGAGATTCTGGGTCGATTACTACTTTACGAATTCCTGTTGGTACGAAGAGACTTCTCGAATCCAGTCCTAAAATCATCAACTGTAAAATGTTGTCAATAAATGTTACCCAGTTGTCAGTCCAGACAATATGACCATTCTTTCCCCTAATTGACGCGCTTTTTAATCCACGAAATTCGCCAGTATATTGATAACCGCGAAGCTTCAATTCTTTATAGATATCTTTCGTACTCATCTTCTCTTCATCATTATCATTTCGATCAATAAATGTAGTACATATTTTCTCGTTTTCGATATTAATTGGAATTCGTACTGTTCCAGTAACGACAGCATTGCTTCCTTCGATTATCTCGAATTTGCCACTACCTGTAAAAATATCGATATCAATTTCTTGTAAACGCAGTTAGTGCTAATATTGCATTTCCAGTTCAAATATGCGGTGACACTATTGACAGATTGCTCTTATTTATTGGATACAAATCTTATCTCAATTTATATTTTATAAAATCTTATTTCTCATTTGTATTTGATGCAAAAACTTTTTATTTCCTTGTATATTTCTTATTTGCAAGATTAATTTAATTGTACAATTTACATTTCTGAATCATAAGAGTTAAATCGACTGGACTTTGTTTTGATAATATTGTCGAGTGTAGAAAATTGACGTCTTCAAATATAATTGGTATATCGAGATAATGTTGCTTCTTTAACCAGCCGATCATTTTCCATATAAGTAAAAGATATCCTGTAGCCGGTAATAAATTTTTTCCATTAATAACATGTCCAGTCATATATATAAAATCTTCCTCTACATTAATAGTAGCAATTACTTCTCCTTTGTCAATTGTTCCTTGTCCGACATAACGGTACGTATACCAATCTTTGGAATGATCCCATCTACAATAATTATCATTAATCAAACAATATATAAAATATTAGTTCGCGTTTTTGCCTTTTAAAATTTCACTATTTTTCTATAGCAAATATGACTGAAAAATCTTGTGTTATATTAAGTAGAATTTACCTTATAAGGTGTGAAATCATCGGTGTACCACGACTTACAGGAAACTTAACTTCCGGATATAAATTTGCTATTTGCGGCTGCAATCCTGCATTATAAAGTTTACCAATTCCGTATAAAAATAATTCAATATTTGGTTTGTGAGAGACTTTGTATAAGGCGACATTTGTCACTGTTGTCTCTAAGGAATCATTAAGAATGTATTGCAAAATGTCGTGCGGCGCTATCTCAATCGTCACTGCGTCGTTTGGAATAAAGCGCAGAGTTTCTGAAAATAATACCGGTGCTAGCAAATAGTTTGCATAATATTCGGCTACACTTGACTTTGGAGATGCGCCGAACCATTCATAATACTCATTCAACACGCTCAACCACTTTGCGCTTGGAGACGCTTGTTGTGGCAGTATTTGATTCAAGTATTCCAAAAGTTTAACTCTTGCGGGCTCGACATAACGACTATGAAAAGGAATACGTCCGAAGGAAATTTCTTTTACAGGAATATTGTCATTCTGAATAAAAATAAACTTTATCATTTATTTGAAATTAAACATATAATTATAAGCATACACGGAAAATAATTAGTTGCCGCAGCTAAAAACTGCATGAAACACTAGATTTAAGACGTAATACAATATATGTACAGCGAACATCTTAGCTGTGATACCTATTTATTAGGTATAGTAGCAAATCATTTTGCTAGAGTTTAGAAATTTATTTAGCAAACCATGATTAGCTATGGTAGCGAACATTCTTTTTCCGTGTATAGATAGATTATTTAATACTAAGCGTTTTTACAAACCTGTAACATAGCGAGGAATGTTCTTACAGAGGTCGTTGGTCCACTCACGATAAAATTACGTGAATTATTGTAACAAGCTATATCTATATCCGATGGACAGATATTTTTCATAATTTTAGAATCGACATTAATTTCAGCCATTAAGCCATCTATTATTTTTGAGTTAAGAAATGCTAAGCCGATATAATATGCCAACATGATCGTTTCTTCGGCCGTCAAACATCCATCGGCATATCCACAAATCAACTCGCCAATAGAATGACCTATTATAATATCAGGAATGATACCAATGCTTGTTAAAAGATCAACTATTCCGATCTGCAATACGTATAATTTTTATCACAACTTTCTAATATACTTTTCTGTTGAATAATATTATAAAATATTATAAATTTAGAATTCTAAATATTATTATATACATGTAATAATCTCTCTTTGAGAAATGTCTCTTCTTGAGAGGTGTCTCTCCTTCGGAGATTCTCTTTTTGATTTTAATTCTATATTTTACAAATAACTTTAGTTTTTTATAAAATATTAATCTTTAAATATAAAACACTTTGTAAAAAATTAGAGAATTAGACAATACAAAAGAATACTGCAGCATATATAGACGATATATTTTATTTATAAATATACGTTTATACCTGTAATCCAATAAGGCCTACAAATAAATTGACGATGTTATCGACAATATCTTTGTCTTTATTTGTTAGAATATCTGTCACCGATATACCGTGAGGTCTCAAAATTCTATCGCAATTCTGGACTGCTTTAATGAATGCTGGAAACTTCATTAAAGCTCGACCTACCAATATTTTAAAAAAATATTCGTATATAATTACATTATTTTATAATGTTGTGTAATACATTGTCTTAAATAATAATTTTATCTAATTGATTTAATTTAAACATATATATATAAAATCTTTGAAAAATTGTTTATCTTTATTTTACAAATTTTTCCTACACTATTATTACTATTTTAGTTTAGTTTAATCAAAATTTAGTTATCATACTTAATAAATGTAACTTATAAAATTACAAAATTTGCAAACTAGAGAGATATTATATACTTGTTAACTTTGTTTCATGCTTTAACAAATACTTAAGAATGTTAATATATGTGTAAATTAAAAATTGTTAAATGTTCCAAAAATGCGAGCGAACATGTTGCATATTAATAATTGTTAAATATTACATTGTAATGTGATATTTTTGTGATTTATTTACCCATGTTAAGACACTGAAATCCAATTCCAGAAAATATGAAACAAATCGGTCTTCTCGTACATACGTTGCGTTTCATTTCAATTATTGCGTTATCGGATATGTTAGATCCAGCAATCATATATCCCCTGTAGAAATGTCCTTTTATATTGTCACAATGAATATGTTGTAGCAAAGAGATATATTCTACATCTATTGGCCGGCTCTGTACCTGTAGAGATATCGTTACTAATCGTAAATATACGATAATTATTTTATATCTTAATCAAGCGACGCGGTAGCGTCGTGACGCCAAGTACATAAAAAATTCTTTCCGGCTTGACATCAGTTTTGCCTATATACAAGGGTCGCGGCGCTATCAAGTAGCTTTCAGATTACTCTTAAAGTTAATTTAAAAAAAGTTTATATATTTATACAGGATATCTGGTAAAGATTGTGCCAACATTTGTGAGCGGGTAGTAAACTCAGCACTAAGTAAACTAAGCAGAAAAGTCCTGTACCATTTTTTCCTATAACGCTTAATAAAAGAATTATTATTAAATAAAGCCTTGCTAAAAAATTTTTCACATCCGTGCATTCCGTCAAACTTTGCAATTTTCAGTATGCCAAACATTCCTTCAGATTACAGAAGTAGGGATGCATCGCAAGCAAATAATGGAGATACATTCTTAAAGTAGAAACGTTAAGCTTTATTTAAAAAAAAAATTATTTATTCTTCAGATAATTTTTCGTGAAGTGATCGACAGTGAATGTTGGTCAATTTTCGACAAATATTTTCTATGGCATAATTTTTTTAAGCAGTGTATATTATAATCATGATACATATGTATATATGGTACATACAGGGTGATTCAAAACAACCTTCTGTCCTTACAATGTCATATACTTGACACTATTCTAAGACGATTTTTCCTTTGCCAAAATTTTTTTCGAGGCTTAGTTTTTAAATTATAAGCCGAAATAGTTAACGAATTACGGGCCGCGTACGCGAGGCAGGCAGGGGTGGCGCAACTCACCGTCCGATGCTGGTGATTACGTGAGGCGCTCGCTGCGATCAACTGTTTGCTACATACGATGGAGTGTATGTGTGAGAGAGAACGTATACGCGTATACACACACATACACATTCTCTCTCTCTCTCTTTTTCTCCCTCTCTGTCTCTTTTACACCCATCGTATGTAGCAAACAGCTGATCGCACACACGCACTCTCTTTCTCTCTTCTTTGTCTTTCTCCTTTATATTCATCGCGTATAGCAAACAGCTGATCGCACACACGCACTCTCTTTCTCTCTCTCTCTCTCTCTATCTTTCTCTTTTACATCTATCGCGTGTAGCAAACAGTTTATCGCACACATGCACTCTGTCTCTCTCTCTCTCTCTCACATTGATTTTTACCTTTTATGTAGTAATTCGTTGCCCTCATACGACTCAATAAGTAATATTTCCGTATGATAGAACGAGTAACTAGCAAACTTTTTTCACTCATAAATTGTACCACTTATAGAACTTTTACGAATTAATCTACGCACTTTATCGATAAATTGAATTTATTAACGATTATAACGGTTAATCACAATCTACCGATTACTACCGATTAATTATTAAAATATCTCGAAGAAAGAAACGCGTTATTCGATGCGGAAATTGCGCGACGACAACAAGCAAGTTATACTAGCGTTGCCGGCTGCCGGCTGCCGAACAACTGAATGTATCACATTACGCGTGATCGACGCGGACGCTATCATGTGTCCCGTGATCGGCTAAAGCCTCCGACATTGTAAATTCGATAGTTTCGAAAACATAAAACTATAAAATATGAAAATATAATGACGTATAATAACATCGTTTTTTTTAATAAATTCAGTTTATCGATAAAGTGCGTGGATTAATACGTAAAAGTTCGATAAGTGGTACAATTTGTGAGTGAAAAAAAGTTTGCTAGTTACTCGTTGTATCACACGGAAATATTACTTATTGAGTCGTATAAGGGCAACGAATCTCTACATACAAGGTAAGAGTCAGTGAGTGAGAAAGAGAGAATGTGTATTTGTGTGTATATGCGTATACGTTCTCTCTCACACATACACCCCATGTAGCAAATAGTTAATTGCAGCGAGCGCCTCACGTAATCACCAGTATGAGACGGTGAGTTGCTCCGCTCCTGCTTGCCTACGGGCCTACGCGGCCCGTAATTCGTTAACTATTTTGGCTTATAATTTAAAAACTAAGCCTCGGAAAAAATTTTGGCAAAGAAAAAATCGTCTTAGAATAGTGTCAAGTATATGACATTGTAAGGACAGAAGGTTGTTTTGAATCACCCTGTATATAAATATCTTATTTTTAATTATAAATCTTTGAAATTTGCACAAAACTAATATTCTATTTTTAAACTGAATAATGGCTACATTAACTATGAATGCGTTTGCTTCAACAGATGCAATATACCTTAGATCTGTTAATAATACTCTCCTCTTTTCTCCGCTTTTACTGGTTTAAAATAAACTTGAATTTATCTTCAACTTTCACATTTAGATTCTATTATTAGAATTAATAATTTAAAATAATTAATATACTTTAATTAAATGTAATTTAAGTTATAACAATAATTTTTTTAAATTTTTTATATAAATTTAAGCAGTCTCATTAATCTTTTCTCCCTTTCATTTTATAATAATACATTTTTTATTCCTTACGTTCATTATTCAATATTTGCATATTTTTTTATAATACTAAATTATTGCTATTTTGAAGTACTACATATAAGTATTATATCGTGTAGTTTTTCTCGTACTTCTTTTTATTTTAATATATTATCTTATATATATTTTTTGCATTTAATATATTATCATAAATTTGTTTAATGTATTTGTGTTTTTGTGCGTGCAATACACGTAAAATTATTTCTTTATGATTTTTTGTTAACGAAAAGTTTAATTTTCTAAATAATTTAAAATGACAGTAATAACATACAAGCTAAGCATAAGAAAGATTAGATTATCTGTGAAAAAATTGTAATGTATACTTACGTCTTCTAATATAATTTTAACTGCTTCCTCCGTACATCCAGATATAGCTACGAGTCTAGGTAAATTATCGTCTCCTCCATTATTGACTTTAATTGTTGGATTTGATTTCAGTAATATGTGGCAATTAGCACCGCCAAATCCGAAGGAATTGATACCGATATAACCACCCTTACATTCTATCGGTTCAGTGACTACATTTATTCTTCCTTCAATGATAGTAGCCATATTTTTTCGTGGATGTTTAAAATGTATAGTAGGAGCCATTATACCAGTTTCCATCGCTATTAAAATCTTTATCCCAAAATAACATTTAAATAAAAAAAATATGTGGTACATGTGGCATTATATTATATTATGTAGTTGTATTAACCTTATTTTGCCAAATATAAAAAGTTGATATATTTGAAAATTTAAATTTAAATTCTAAAAATTTAGATGGAATTAAAAAATTAATTAAAATTAATTAATGCATTTGTATTTACTTCGTTTTATGATTTGTTTTTGTGATCTGTACGTATTTCCTCTATAATGGAAAACTTGCCAAAAATTCAAGAATTGATTGATCGGGAAACTTAAATTTGAATTTGATTTTAAAGTTTGAATTGAATTTAAAGATTAAGTAAATTTGCCGCATTAGCCTTTCTCTTATGGTACCCAGTCAGCCAGATCTGTTCTAACAGATATTGCCAAGTGCTTGCTACAAATTATTGTCAGCAAAAAGGCTACAAATTTGGTACAAGAGTTGTTATTACCGATTAAGCTGGCAGATTGCCGGCAAGAATCAAGCAAAGCTTGCTAACATAACTACACAGCAAATTGGCGGCAGAAACCGAGCAAAGCTTGCTGACATGACTGACATCAGATTGTCGGCAAAAACTGAGCAGGATCTGGAGTGCGCAATCTGATGGCAAATTGGCAGCAAAAACCGAACAAAATCTGCAGCTTATTACAAAGTATTATAAAATAGTTCAGTCGCTTATCGCTATGCGGCGCGTTATTCATTATCTATACCCGTATTCAAATTCTTGTCATGAGTGTATATAAAGCCTACAAAATGCTAATAATATTATAATATATATATTTCTATCAGTTCAATTTTTGACATAATTCTTATATAGGAAATTCAGATATTGAATTGATTTTTGGCAAATCGGACAGATAATTGTTCGGTTTTCACTTATTCAAAACAATTTCTGTCCAAAAAGATCTTTAATTTTATAAATTAAGTTATTTGAATTTACTTATATGTTTTAACATATTAATATATGAGAGAGTAGTTATAGAAGGAAGGAAAGTGAGGTGATAATTGTGGAAGGAAGAGGAGAAAAACGGAGAATAGGGTGAAGTGAGAGAGAGGGTGACAAAAGGAAAGCAAGGAAGTGGAGGGAAAAGAGGAGGTGAAAGAAGAGCAGAGAAGAAAAGAGGAAAGTAGGGAAGGCGGTTTTAGGTTAGGACAGCAACCATTAAGGTGGAGGAGTGCGAGAAGCGGGAGCAGTAAAGAAGGTCGGAGTGCGTAGAGGAAGAGATAGATGGCAGCTAAGGTAGGTAGGCCCACGGGAAGTAAAAATAAACAAAAAGAAAAAACACTAGAAAATTTCGGAATGAGCAGAGATCCGGAGAAGGAAATGGAAAGGAGAATAGAAGGTATAATGAGGATTTGTAAACAGGAAACAGTGTCAGAAATGAGAGAACACTGTGAGAAACTAATGGAGAAACTAATGGGAAATATATTAAAGGAAATGCAAGAAGAAAGAGAGGCGAGAGAAGAGGAAAGAAGGAAGTGGAAAGAAGAAAGGAAAGAGATGCTAGAAAGAATACAAAATTTAGAGATGGTACAAGAAAAGAAGGAAAGAGAAGAAAGGAAGAAGAACATAGTTATAAGAGGAATAAATATTGAAAAAACAAATATAGAGAAAAGAATAGAAGAATTTGTAAAGGAAAAATTGGGAGTAGAAATAAAGGTAGAGAAAGCATATGAGATAAAGGAGAGAGAAGGAAAGAAAGGGATAGTAGTGACAGTAGAGGAATGGGAGATGAAAAGAAACATAATGGTGAGGAAAAAGAATCTGGATAGAGGAATATATATAGACGATGACCTAACCAGGAGGGAAAGAGAGATCCAAGGAAGATTAAGAAGGAGGGCCAGAGAGGAGAAAGAAAAAGGAAAGGAAGTGAAAATAGGGTACAAGAAAATAAGTGTAAATGGAAAATGGTTTAAATGGAACGAAAAGGAAGATTGTTTAAATGAAGAGAAAGAGGAAGAGAAAGAAAGAAGAGGAAGGCAATAGGAAAAAGAGAAAAAAGAGAGAAGAGGAGAAAAAGGGGCAAGAATGTGTTTTTGGAATATAGCAGGAGTTACAAATAAAGATAAAGAGGTGTGGGAATACTTAAGCGGATTTGAGATGGTAGGGTTGATGGAAACGTGGATAGAGGAAGAGGGATGGAATAAAATAAAGGACAAACTGCCGAAAAATCTGGAATGGAAGTGTAGACCAGCAAAGAGAGAAAACAAAAAAGGGAGAGCAAAAGGAGGCATTATAACAGGAATAAGTAAAAGGATAACGACCTTGGAATACAAAGAATGGAGTGACAACATAGTGGAAAGGAGAATAAGATATGACGGGAGAGAGTGGAGAGTGATGACAGTGTACAGTCAGAATGTAAAAGAAACAATGCACACAATTTCAGAAGGAATGGAAGGGAACGAGGAAGGCGTATTGTTAATAGGAGGAGACTGGAACGCCAGAACAGGGGAGGAAGGAGGTTGGATAAACGAAGCGGTAAAAAAGGAGAGAGAAAGAAAATCGAAGGACAAGGTAATAAACGGAGAAGGAAGAAGACTAATAAGTGAAATTGAAGAAAGAGGATGGGTGATTTTAAATGGAAGCAAAGGAGAAGAAGGAGAATGGACATATATAGGAGAAAACGGAACATCAGTTATCGATTATATAATAGGAAACCAAGAGGCTACAGAGGAAGTAGAGAGTCTGAAAATAGGAGAAAGAACGGACTCAGATCACGTACCGTTGGAAGCGACATTATATGGAACAAGGGAAGAAGAAAAAGAAATAGAAGAGGAGAAAGAAATAGAAAGAAGAGAATGGAAAGAAGAAACAAAGGAAGAATACTTGAGGAGCTGTGAGGAGTGGACCAGTAAAGAAGAGGGGATTGAAGAATTATGGAAGGAAATAAAAGAGAAAGTAGAGGAAGCAATACCAAAGAAGAAGAAGAAGAGACATAAATGGAAGATAGGAGATAGAATATGGCATGACAAGGAATGGAAAAACAAAAAGAGAGAATTAAGAAGGAGAATGAGAAAATGGAGGAAGGGAGAATGCGAAACGGAGGAATATATAAAGATGAGAAAAGAGTACAAAGAATGGTGCAAAGAAAAGAAAAAAGAATATGAGAAACAGGAAGAGGAAAAAATAGGGAAGATCAAGTCAGAACAAGAGGCATGGAAATATATAAACAGATTCAGAAAAAGAAGAGAAGAGATAAACGAAGAAATAGGCGAGGAAGAATGGAAAAGGCATTTTATGGGAGAAGAGCAATTGGCAGTATTAGAGGAAAAGGAAGCGGAAAGGGGAGAAGAAGAGGAAGAGGATGAAATAACAAGAGAGGAATTGATAAAGCAGTTGAAAAGATTGAGGAAAGGAAAAGCGCCAGGAGAGGATGGTTTGGAAAATGAAGTGTGGAGATACATGCCAAGAAGTATAGGAGAAGCAATGTGGAAAATGATAAAGAAAATATGGAAGGAAGGAGGAATACCGGAGGACTGGAAGAAAGGAGTAATATGCCCCATATTCAAAAAAGGAGAAAAGAAGGAGGTAAAGAATTACAGAGGTGTAACACTGATGGACACAGCATATAAGATTTACGCTAGCATTCTAAATGAGAGATTAATGGGAGAGATCGATGGCAAATTAGAAGAAGGTCAATTCGGGTTCAGAAGAGGAAGAGGGGTTATGGATGCTGTATATGTATTAAATCACGCAGTGGATAGAGAGGTAGGAAAAAAGAAAGGCAAGGTCTTTGCATGTTTCGCTGATTTGAAGGCGGCATTTGATAGAATAGACAGAAAAATACTGAGAGAAAGGATGGAGGAAATTGGGGTATCGAATAAGCTGAAAAAGAGAATAATGGAGACGTATAAGGAAACGAAGAACGTAATTAAGGTGGGAGAGAAATATACAGAAGAGTTTTGGACTAGGAAAGGAGTTAGACAAGGTTGCCCAATGAGCCCGACGCTATTCAACATCTACGTAGCAGATCTGGAAGAAGAAATGGAAAGAGGACAGACGGGGGGAGTAATGGTAGGAAGAAGAAAGATATGGACGCTAATGTATGCGGACGACATAGTTTTACTGGCAGAGAGAGAAGGTGAGATGAAGGAAATGCTGAGGAGATTTAAGAAATATTTAGAGAAAAAAAGTCTAACATTAAGCTCGGAGAAGACAAAAGTGATGGTATTCGAAAAGGGGAAAGGAAGAACAAAGAAGAGGAGATGGAAATGGGGAGAGGAAGAATTGGAGGAAGTAAAAGAGTTTAGCTATTTAGGATACATTATGCAAAAAAATGGAGGAGCGGAGAAACATATCTTAGAAAGAAGAAGAAAAGCAATGATTGCAATGAAGAAAACGTGGAGCATAGGAGAGAGATTATTTAGGGAGGACTACATAAGAAGAATGAAGATGTTTGAAGCATTGGTGGAGAGTGTGAGTTTGTTTGGAGCAGAAATATGGGGATGGAGAAAAGAGGAAAGACTGGACGGGATTCAGAGAAAATACGTAAAATGGATACTAGGTCTGGAAAGGACAACGCCGAATTACATAGTAGTAGAGGAAGGAAAGTTAGTGAAGATTAAAGAGAAGGCGTTGAAAAGAGCACTGAAGTACGAAGAGAAAATAGGAACAACGAGGAAGAAACTGGTGGAAGAATGCTGGAAAGAGAGGAAGAAAGAGTGGGGGGCAGGAAGAGAAGGAAAATGGGCGAGAATAAGGAGGAAAATATTAGAGGAGGAAGGAGAGGGTACTGAGATAAGAGAAGGAAGCAGAGAAGAGGAGGAAAACACAGTACAAAAAATAATAGGGAAGATAAGAGAGAAAGAAAAGGCGGAAAGAAGGAAAAAGATAGAAGAGTCTACGTACAACAGAGAATACAAGAAGATAATAAAAGAAGAGAGAGCAGAATATCTAAGTAAGAGAATGAAGCAAAAAGATAGAAAAACGATAGCAAGGTTCAGGTGCGGCAATGAAGCAAGAGAAAAAGAATACTGGAAAGCAGAAGAGGAAAAAGTATGCAGGCTATGTAAGAAAGAGGTAGAAAGCATGTGGCATGTACTCAAGGAATGTGAAAAGACGGGACAGAAAGAGGAGATAGAAAAAGTGTTGGGGGAGGATGGACAAGGGCTGATAGTACTAAGGAGAATAGAAGAAGAAAGGAAGAAGGCGGCAGAGGAAGGATAGAGATGCGTTTATATTTATTTGTATATTTATTATTTTGATTTTGATTGTGTTTTTGATTCTTGATTTTATTTTATTTTATTTTATTTTATTGTAAAGTTTATCCAATTCTATTTTATATAGCCCCAGCGTCAATTGGAATTTGAATTATGAATTTGATTTTGGTTTTAATTTTGATTTTAATTTTAATTTTAATTTTAATTTTAGTTTTAATTTTAGTTTTAGTTTTAATTCTAGATTTAATCGAGTTCCTATTAAAGGCAAATCTAAGTTTAAATTTAAATTGAAATTTATATATAAGCGCAGAGTGGATGAAGAAAATTGTGTAACCGGAAGTTCGTCCTAAGCCGAAAGGCAAGGACTAAGCTCAAATAAATAATAATAAACATATTAATATATGATTTTATATAATGTCTAATTATCTAATGGTCATTTTATGACCAAAACTTATCATCATTTTGTTACTTAGGGTTAAGGCTTTAAATCTATTTAAATATATACTTTTATATGAATGGCCAAAAGCTGCAGAATTTGTTCGGTTTTTGCTGACAATCTGCTATCAGATTGTCTTGCGCAGATCTTGGTCGATTTTTGCCATCAATTTGGCGTCAAATCATGTCAAGCTTTGCTCGGTTTTTGCCGTCAATTTGCTGTCAGGTTATGTCAACAAGCTTTGTCAACAAAACACAAGCTTAATGCGGACACAGATGGCACTGGATTTGTTACCAAGTTTTGAGCGAATTTGATGCCAATTTGGCAACAATTTGTTATCAAATTGCTTACTGGGGTATATTTACTCTTTGACTTTTGTTTATGACCATTTTTATGACCGTTGTTATTGTTATTGTGCCGACCGTACCAACATTGGTCGTCATTATATTGTAAACAATCGATAATATACAAATGACGTTTGGACGTTGTTCACTAATTTGTACAGATTCTACGCGGGTTTTAGTGAGCCTTCCATTCTGGTTATTAATTTGGAATTTAACTGCAACAACAAATGTGGGGTATGTCGGGTTATATAATTCCAATTTAATTTCTACATATTTATATCTATGCTGAAGATGGAGCAAAAACAGTCCGACTACATTGTTAATGCACATTTGTTAATAAAACTTAACAATAATAAGTTTGCGCACCAATACCCGCGCCTTAGCTCTTATCTGTCAGTATTCCCATTTAATTGTTTGTACTCTAAGCTTATTGCTGTTATTATTAACCCTATTTTGTTGTAAATTCACCTTTGCAATTTGACAAAGACCGCTAACTGGCTCTGAATGTCCCATATTTGACTTCACTGAACCCAATAACAGAGGAAGTTGTCTTTTAGCGCATATAGCTTCATCTATGGCTCGAAGTTCCACTGGATCGCCGGCTAGAGTACCAGTTGCATGAGCCTCTATGTAAGATAATTCAAGAGGCGAAATATCACATTCTTTGTAAAATTCTTCCAATAATATTTTTTGCTTATCAAATGATGGAAAGGTAATTCCTTCTTTTTTAAAGCCATCGCAGTTGGTTTTACCATAGACAAAGGTCGCATAGATTCTTCTTGCATCCTTTGCCTTTTGTAGGTATACTACTACAGCTGCATCACTACGCATGTAACCAGAGCCTTCTTCATCGTAAGGTTTACAGTAACCATCATTAGATAAAACTCCTAAAAATAATATTAACAGTTTATGTTTATAGTTCATTGATTCAATAGATATAAAAGATATAATTATGTTTCCAGTTTCTCTAATAATATACCAAGTACTTGAAAAATTCAATGTGGATATATATATAAGCGAATTAATTGTATCATTCGAAAACAAAAACTGCTACATTCAACAAAACATGAATTAACAAACATTATTATTATATATTGTAAATATTATTATTTTTATAAATGTATTAATAAATATTTATTCTATTTAACAACGTAACACACAACTCTGAACACAATAATATTATTTTTCACATACCCAAACGAAAAAGCTGGTAAATCATATTAGGATGGGCGCACAAATTGACACTAGCGACAATAGCCGCTTCGCAAATGCCAGATCGAATCATTCTGTAAGCTTCCACCATAGCGAAATGACTCGAGCTACTTGCAGTATCGATATTATACGATGGTCCAGTAACGCCGAGCCAATAAGAAATTCTGTTTGCTATCACGCCTTTATTGCATCCAAGAATGGGTAATCCAGCAATCTATTAACAATTATGTGTGTTATGAAACAATTTTCATATAAATATTTTCCTCATATTTAGCAATAGGTTTGTATACGTATTAATATATTTATACACACACTTTTAGGAACGCGTTTGTTTTATCAATTTCTGATATTAAGTTATTTAGAGAATAACTAATGAATTTAGAGAATAACTACATACCTGAGGTTTGTCGTATACTAATCCTATATATGTATCACAAAAATTTATTGCTGTGATAACGCTTGTATTAGTTCCCTGTAATTCTACTGGATTTATACCCCCATCAATAATCGCTTCATAGGTATGCTCAAGTAACTTTCTGCATCCAGGATCAATCACATCAGCTTCTTCGAGCGAAATATTAAAAAATTCTGCGTCAAATTTTTGTATATTATTCATGTTTCCTATTCGAGGAGGCATCTCGACGACATCTGTTAAAATTTAAAATAATTTGGATAAATATAATATTATTATATTGTTAAGTCATGAATAATAAATTATACTAAAATATACTTAATGACATATTTTATATATGTATGTAATTTTATTTATTTATGTAAATTATTTATTTTATATGTGGATTTTTCCAAATAATTTTGAGAAAAAATTTTATTACAGTTGTTCCAACGTTGATGATCGCTCGAACCAAGATCGATTTTATTGAAAAGATTGTCCTGAAATTCTTTTATGTTGTTAGAATTAGGAAATCGTCCGGCAATGCCAGAGATAACTATTTCTTCTTCAGCATCTACGCTGACATACGGATTGAACCGCTTGTTATTTTCCATTTTCCACAAAGTCAAGTCATTCTGAAAAAAGATATCAGAACTTTCTTTCAGTGTTACATCAAACGACGCGGCAACGTCGCGACGCCAAGTATATAAAAAAATTTCTTCCGGCTTGTCAACAGTTTTGCCTGTGTACAGGGGCCGCGGTGCTATCAAGTAGCTTATCCGGAGTTTTACGTCTCAGAAACTTTCGATTAAAATTCTTCAGGAATGAAAGCCGTAATCAAAAATCTAACGGCACTTTTCTTATACAATGTGGATGCAAGGTTTCGGTTGCGTCCAATTTGAATAAGATTGGTGCAGTCAATCCTGAGGAAAGATAATCGTATACCTGAATTGATATTTCTTTCAGCTCTAAACAACTCACGTACCTATGCTCGCACGCACACACGCAAAGCAATTTTGTCCCTCAAACGATGTTCACATTGCTCATGTACGATTATTCGCTTGAATATGCAAAATGTTTTAAGAGACAAAATCATATGTGGATGCGTGTATATACGTGTGAGATAATAATAATGTATATTCATATTAAATAATGCTTCGTAATAAAAAAAATCCTTTCTAATGTTTTCTATATTTTGATATTTATTCACTTACACAATTTATATTATTATTGATTATACAGTTTGTATACAGTTTAACATCTATATTAAAATTATACCTATAAAATACCTATACAGTTTAACTTCTGGATTAAAACTATATCTGTAAAAATAAAATCATATCGTGTTTTAAAATCTGTTGAATGATTGACAATAAGAGATTGCGCATTAAGACACTTCGTGACTACGTCCGTTCAAATTCATTATAGTATATATAAGCTTTGTAAAAATATACTTACTCTTTATATAATTCCTTTCATAAAAATTTCATTTCTATTAAATAAATCTTTAAAAAAATCACATCCATGTATATACTGTATAATGTGGTAATTTATATTTTTCAGAGAAAATATGAATTTTTACAAAAAGCAGTGACGTCCCACTAAAAAAGACATTACAAAGGTAAAAAAAAATACGCCAAGTACATAAAAAATATTTCAACTTGCGTACGCAACAAAAAGCTTAAAAAATTATTTGCTTCTAAAAAACAGTTGTAGCCGCGCCTTCGATTTACACGTCCACATTAACAGAATTTATTTGTTTCGCCGATCGGAGAGATAGGACGTAATTGATTTGTCCGGGTTTAGTTTGTTGAACAGTATTTATTCCTTTCGACACCAACTCCCGGACCGTCTTAGGTAATCGCACGCGACAGCAAGATATGAGCGGACACGCGAATTATCGTTTAATTATAACTTTATGAGCGTTAGGCGTTCGGTGTGCTCCCGGTGAAGGCTTGCGACGAAGTGTCTTAACGAAAAACCTTCTCTGCGATCCACGTACAATAGTCCTGGTTGATACGGGTGCTACAAAAAAGGAGGAATTTCGATCGTTCGATTCCGAGAGCCAATCGGCTATCGACAACGAGGTGTTTGTCAGAATCGAACGATACGAAGAAACCGCAAAAACGGAATGAAAACAAGGCTTCGCACGTAACGTCTCGCTTTAGAACGTTCGAGAAACAAAATTAATAATATAATTTATAAAACGCTTACTTTCTTGAACAACAGTTTATAAAAAAAATTTTTTTTTTTAAATAAAAAATTTGAAAAATAGCTTATAAAAAATTTTCCTCTAAAAAATAAAAAACCTTAAAAATTAAAAAATAAATATTAAAACGGAACGAAAAGGATTAAAGTTAAAGTGATATATAGAAACTTGGCGTGCCCAGGTTGCATTATAAATCATATATTGTATTTTTATTAATATATTGATAATGATTTCTGATAATCTTTTGCAAATTTTTATTTCAGATCGGGCACGCCAAGTTTCTATATGTCACTTTAACTTTAATCCTTTTCGTTCCGGGCCTATCTGATAAAGCTTATGATTAATTTCAAAACAAATCGATCAGTTTGGCAAGGGGCATTTTTAAATTTGAAATTGGGCTCGATGTGATCGAAATTATTGCAATAGGAGTTAAGTAGTTATATGATTTACTATCTGTAATAAAATCTGCAATATAATAGTGTTATTTTATATATTATACAAAATATTAATTTGGAAGGGGAACATAGGTAAACATAATAATGTAATTTTTTAATAAAAATATAATGCATTTTAATTTTCCCCAGAGGATCTATAATATTTCTATAAATGCAAGATTGATTTTATGACAAATACTATTTCAATTTACAAATCTTCCCAAACTGAATTACTCCTAAGTACTTGGCTAATTAATTATTGATTTCATATTTAGTTTTTATTGTTTATTTTTTAGGGATATACATATATATATGTATTTAGAATAACAGAAAATAAAATTTTAAAAACTGTTTTTGAAACAACGGAAAATTTAGCATAAAATGTATAGAAAAAGAGAATAGTCGTACAATTTTAAATTGCTTATGGTTTTCCAAGTAAATATATGGACCGTTTATTTTGAAAGTGGTGTAAGTCCTTTTTTTTAAAAAATGAGATATGACGTAATTTATGCTTAATTTAGTGTAAACTTTTTGTTTATAACTAGTTAGTATTTAATATCTTAAAAAATACCAATGCTTTGTTCAATTTAAAATTGGCCGGTAAAAGAAATTGCGTAACCATTGATTATGAAAGTGGTGTAAGTCCAATTTCCATCACGATGCCAGGCCTATTACATACGAAAAATATAAGGATATGCAGCAGCTATTACGTTATATACCTCCTGTGCATCATGAATATTTCAAAACACTGCCACATGAAGAGCATAAATAATTAATAATACCAATATCTTGTGTTAAGTTTAACAATATATAAATATAATTAACGTTCAAAATAAAAAATACTAATTCTATTTTATTTTTTGTTATTATTTATAAACAAAATTGGATTAATATGAAATATATTTTAAGTGATATTTGTTATTTCAAAATTGAAATTAAATGATATTTACAATTGACTAATTATGAAAGTGGCGTAAGTCCATTTGCAGCCTGAAAATATATATTATTTTAGTTAAATTCGCCTAAAAGAAATTTATATAATCAAATTACATATTGATAAATTTTAGTACAAACATTCCCAGACTTCACATAATTAACCTATATTTTTTAATTGTCAGATCTGCTAACATTTAATTTTCTCGAAACAAAAGAAAATGGACTTGCACCACTTTCAAAATAAACGGTCCATATATAAAATAAAAGTTTTTTAAAGTTTTCTAATCAATGACTTAATAGTAGTATAACAAGATGGGTTAATTATTCATAAATTCAACATCATTATTTAGGAATTTGCCGATAAAGAAAAAGTTCTTTCTCTAAAATAAATTATGACTATACAAATGTATCATTATTATGTAAGAATAATTATTAAAAGACATAAAGTGTAGCATTATTATCAAGAAACAAAAAAGATTACCAAATTTTGAATTTTAAGATACAGAAAAGCAGATTTGAACAAAATAATTAGCAGAATGAAAACATAGCACAGATATTTAGAATATTTAAAGCGAAAAGAAGACCGTTAAAACTATAAACTTTATTTCAAGTTTGCTCAAATTGTGCGCACTATATTATGTACATAATTCAGTTATATGTAGAAATAATCTTTGAGATCATTTACTTAAAAATTAAAAAATATATTTATGAAAAAAAAAACAAGAAAAATTTATACTCACCACGTTGAATTTCTAAATAATTTTTTTTTCTTTTTTAACTAACAGTAACTCTATTAAAAACAGAACTTTATAAACTTGACTAATATAATGACAACCTATACAACAGAGCAAAACATGCCATACTATCCGTAAAATCAGATATGAACTGTGTGATAATCACTCAATATATAACAGATTCACTTCCGGGGAAAAAAACAGAAATCAGTACAATTATACATTCAACTCACTTTACATATTGTGTTAAAGTTCAGCGGCTACGCAATCACAAACGTGCGAGTTAATATATTTTAAAAATTATATTCAAATGCGGGATGCATTGTTTGTTCAAACTTATGCGCAGTTATAAAACATATGCGCAGTTATAAAAAAATCAAAAAAATACGCAATAAATTTTTTTTGCGTTGAAAATATTAAGTTATTCATTAAATAATATTTTTGGTAACAAATTTTATTGCATTTAAAGCTTTTAATAGTTTTGCACATTTTTCAAAATTATCATATTTTTATTAAATATCTCGTTTGTTAATTATTTTTAAGGAAAAAGATTTAAAAATCATAAAAATGTAAAAATTAAAAAACATATAACGCGTTTAAAGATATATCTATTTATACATACACATGCAGAGTGTGCACGGGCAGTAATAATCGTATCACCGTATGCGAATTAAACGCGAGTGGAGATAATTATATGGCCCCGATTAAGAACTGATTAGACAAGCCTTAATTAGTGATCGAATCTTGATGAGAGTACATCCGATCAGGATCTGAGTTGTTTGGTAACGCAATGTCCATATCGGGAATTGATCTGAGGATCTTACCGGAAATCTGGTTTACCATGGTACATAATCGAGATTCTTATCGGGTGATTATGAGGTATAAGTTTATTCATTATATAATGCAAGTAAATGTAATACAAATAATTTTGATAAAGTTTATATATATTTATATAATCTAGCAATGGATATTGATTTAACATGTTTCATAAATGTAATAAAACGGAACAAACATAAACAAAGTAATACCTTTTAGTACGTACAATCCTTCATTATTGTACATTATAGAGTTTTGAATATCTCTTTTTAATGGTAAAAAATTATCTTTTTTAAAAGAATGCGAGATAACATCTGAAACACCTCAATAAATTTTTATATTCACATTATGGCATTCCTGAGAAGATCCTTATTAAATCCCGACCAAAATGATTTCGTTAGCTGGTAATAAAAAAAAGTTTATTTGGACCCGTTCATGCCCTATTCGGGCCAAACCTACTAGACCCGAAGAAAACCTTATCAAGGTACATCGGATATACTTCTACTCGGATAGATCGAGTAGGAAAATTCTGTACTATTCTGCAAGTTTTGCAATAATTATAGAGAAATTAATTTTAAAACAACTGCCAATTCGCGCGAGGACAAGCACATGCCGAGAAGAGACATTTTAGGCCCAATTGCACCGATGTTACTTTGGCTATAAGCAAGCCTTAAAACATTTGGTTTTGGTCTGTGATAATAACTAATATTATTTGGCTTTTGTTTTTAGATTTTAGACTATAATTTAATCATGGATTTACTTATATTTAATAACATTTTTTTTTCATTACTGTAATGCATACCTAATCACTGATCAAATTTTATCCCTTATTTTAGCTATCGTGTATATGTGTAGTAAAACTATTAATTTTAAGAATCTTGATTCTTAATTTTTTGCAATAGAAAATGCAATATAAAATAGATTATTCATTCATTTAAATTAGCATGTTACACGTGGTATCAAGGTCTATCGGATGCACATATTTTTTAAATATTTAAATAAATCAAAGTAAATATGATAAGTATAATATCCTTAATACGTTGGGCTCTTACACTGGGCCATTATATCCCATTCTTAATAGACATCACTTTATATTAGCAAATTTGTGGAAATATTTAAATTAGATTAATAATTTTGAATCTTATATGTATATTAAAACTAAAACAAAATATTAATTATTATTAATAATTAATAATTAATAATAATAAATTAATAATCAAGTTTAATTATGTATTGCGTCTAGCAATCTCGTAAAATTGGAAAATGTTCTTTTTCGCCGCGTACTTATACTCGCACGGATTAGTCAATTTTTTAAAATTAATTTCTCATTAATTATGGCAAAATGATAGAAAACTTCCCTACTCGTCCCGCTGTACAGTGGTACCCGTGCTACAGTTATTATCGGACAAACAGCATACTCATATAAACAAATATATATACATCTAACTTTTATTTTGTCAAATACTTTTACACGTATTCACATTTCTACAAATATTATATATTTTTTTAATAGAAACATATTTAATTATATAATTCTTCCAATAATATTCTTTAAGTGATAATTTAATATTGATACAAAGCTATTTATTTTAGAATTCTTCGTTAATAAATGGTGCCACTTTGTCCATCATTGTAATATGAGAACCTTGTACGTAATGTATTTTCACTGCACCTTCAGTAACCTAAAGATAATTTCTCTTGTAAAAAATATCTTAAAAATGATGAAATGTGTTTGTGTACTCTTTAATCAAAAGTTTACCTTATGTAAACCATAATCCTCTTCAGGAAAAGTGATAGGCATAAGTGTAGGTTTTAACAGTATTATAGATGATTTTAAAGGTGGCAAGAAAGATATATCATAATCTTGTATAGCCAATAGATGATCGCAAACTGTTGTAAATAAGAATTTTTGATTTTCAACACTTAATACATTGGTCTTCTCCGGAAAATGAGCTGTAAATAATTCTAATTTTTCCTCCCATGTACTGCACTTATTCAGCTCTAACGCAGACTGTAAATAATATATTGTATTTTATATAAATACTAATAAAATGATAATCTACACTTAAAATTGAGACTATATTTTCACATTTCGAACAAACTACATGTTCATATTCTTATTACTTAATTACTTTTTCTGTTTTGAACAACGTAAGTCAAATTATTTTATCTTTTAATTATTAGCCATAATTTGTAGTCAAGGATTATTGTTTCAATTTGATATCCATTTTACACATGTGCTCAAAAAATAGACATTATATTTCAATCATTGCAAATATTATATAATTCTTATATACTATCATTATTATCATTCTTTCTTACTCATTGAAAACTATTTAAACGAGTCCTTCAAAGCTTCTATAATTTGTATTATATGTAAATAAGATATTACCTTATAAAAGATATTTTATCATATAAAAGTGCATAAGGCATTCAGAATATTTAAATATTTTAATAAATAATTTTTTATACATTTTCATATATGTTAATCGTATATAAACACTATTACGTAAACCGTTTTCGTAGTAAAAAATCATAGTTTGGTCTCAATAATTGACTTACCATTTCATTGTCAGATTCGAAATACATTTTCATGAAATTAAGTAGAATGGCATTTTGTGGTTCTTGTTGTGAAGTATAATTATGAAATTCAACCAAAAATTTTAACCAATCAGGAGCTCCATCTATAAGTAATAACCGTCCAACGAAATTCTTAGCTTCTAATAATCTTGCTAACTCAATAGCAATTAAGGATCCAAATGAATAACCCACTATTAAAAATTCTTTTCGATCTTCCATTTTCTCCATTATGTACTAAAAAAATAAACATAAGCATATATAAAATAGTATATAAAGAAAAAGTGAGAGCGTGTGTATAATCAAATATTATCATTTAAATACACAGCAATTTAAGTAATGATTTCAAATAGATTATCTTATAATTACATACAGGCAGAAGATATGCTGCTGATTTCATTATTGAAAAAGTAACGTCCGGCATATTAAGTGCACCGTGTTGCAAACATATCGCCAAAGATTTAATTTCCGATTCTATCAATTTATATACGCTTGCAGATCCGTCGATTCCTGGTATAAGAAATATTATGTTTTCAGCAACTTCCCTTTTTGTATCAAGTTCTACATAAATATCTGGACTGAAATCAGAATCCTTAAGTTTTCGTGTTAATAATTCGAAACCGTCCAAATTATTTGTAGCAGCTTCAGTAGCATCGTACGTCTTGTCTTGCTCGGTTGCATTTGTCATTTTTCGAAGTCCAGCAAAGGTGAGATTTCGAATATCTTGTTCTGTCAATAAAATATCAAATTCTCTCGCCAATGTCTGTTTAATTTCTACCGCCATCATTGAATCCATGCCTAGCTCAGCCAGTATCACGTTTGGCGCAACTATGTTTATATTTGTTAATCCTATTTTAAAAATTATATATTTTGATATAATTTTAAACAAACATTATTTTATCTTAACAACTATTGAAGCCTACATTTCTTGTATCTTCTTTAATGCACTTTGTTATATCAATATAATATATTTTTAATAACATTATTGAATAAAAATTTTTTTTCTATAAATGTTTCGTCACAAATTTTTTATATTACAGTTGTTTACAAACTCACCCATAATATTTGCAACCGCTTCAAGTGGATTCATTGCTTGGTTAGAATTTTTTTTCTCAGCAACAACCATGCTGCTTACGATTGGCCGATCTTGTAGTAAAAATATTTCTAATGTGTCCAAACAAGAGGATATTGTTTGTTGCAATGTACCTCCAATAACAAGTTCTTCGTCATTTTCTTGCATATCTGCGACAAGCCCAACTTCACCAATTGCACCCCACTGTATAGCCAAACTATGTAAACCTTCCTTCATTCTTCTTTCACAAATTCTTTCCATTACGGAATTTGCCATTCCGTAATTTGTTTGGCCTGCGTTACCTCTTCCGCATGAAACGGAAGAAAAAACGACAAAATGTTGAAGCTGAGTGCATATTGTTCTCGATAATTCGTCCATCTTTTTCGTCGTCCATGCCTTTGACACGAAAGACTCTTCGAATATTTCCGGGGACTGATTCTTGAATATGCCATCTTTCAACACTACTGCGAGATTGAATATAGCATCCACAGGACCTTGTTCTTCGGCAAATTTTAATATAGATTCGCAGTCTTTATATCTCGAAGTATCAATAGCTGTAGCTTGTACATTTATACCATAAGATTGCCATAATGTTACTCTTGATCGCTGATACCCGTTCCTTATTCCAGTTCGCGATGTCACTACAAGATTTTTTGCACCACGTAAAATCAGCCAATCAATTAATTCTAGACCAAAACCACCTAGACCACCCAAAACGATATAGCATTTATGTTCCAGGCAGTAGTACCGGGGATGTGCGAGTATAGGTGCATCCAAGAGTTCATCTTCTTTATGAATTTTTATCATTATCTGCAAATAATACTAATTTATTAGGATATTTATCCTTAAATGTATGTTCGTTATTTTTTGTAAATTCTCAAAAAAGGGTAGACAGTTTTTGTTCTCTGTATGTTGTTTTTCATATTAAATATTAATAAAAACTGTCTTTATTTTTTGTTTATGGAATATATATATATATATATATATATATATATATATATATATATATATCATATTTTTTGAGAATTTAATATTTCAATTCTAGTTACTCTCTATTGTACATATACCAAAAAATGATCATACCTTGCCAATATGCTTTCCAGCAGCCATATATCTAAACGCAGCTTCTATTTCATCTCTTTCAAAGACTTTTCTGCACAATGGTTTGATAGCTCCTTGCTTTAAACCTTCTATTAATTTATTCGACAATATCATCTTACTTTCTGGTCTGGCACAAAAAGAATTGTCCAATATTATACTGTAGAAACTAATGCTTTTTGAGAAAGCAGATATTTCTAAAGGATTATTGGAAATCATATCAAACTTTCCAATTTCGAGGAAACGACCACCTTTTGCTAAGCAACGGATGGATGCTTGCAGTTTTTCTACAGATAAAGAATTCAATACGATATCTACTCCGCGACCCTCCGTCTTCTGCATAATCATTTGTTCAAAACTCGTGTCTTGAGAGTTTCCGATACGATCCTCGGAAATAGAAGGAAATGTTTCCCTTATAAAGTGTCGTTTCTTCATATTCCCAACCGTTGTAAACACCTCGCAACCTTCGTAAAGTGCAAGGTGAATTGCTGCTTGACCAACGCCTCCCGTACCAGAATGAATTAACACTTTGTCGCCTTTCTTCACTTTACCTCTCAAATACAAAGCATAATAGCATGTACTATATACGCAAGGAACCGTGGCGGCGTCTTCCATCGTCCACTCATCAGGTATGATCCAACTGAGATATTTATCAGCTTTACAAATATTTGCGAATCCACTAAAAATAGTCATTTCTATTATTATATTATTATATTAAAATTACATTTAAAAAATCTTTTTTATCTTAAACATTCTGTATGTATTGTAGTAAAGTAATACAAAGAAACTTGCAAGATATAACAATTTTTTCAATTTTTTTACTTCATCAATAGTTTCTTTAATTTAAATATAAAAAAATATGTTAAACAGTTTATTTACTAAAAATATATTAATTGACATCTGTGCGTATGACTATCTTACCCATTTGAACACAATCCCATTATTCTTTGTCCATTTTTATTAGAACCAACAAATTCCATTCCGAATAAAATGCTATTATTTTGTTCGAAAGAGGCGACAGAAGTCGAAATGAGTCTACCACTAGCTATCATGATATCTCTAAAATTGATAGACGCATAGACTATTCTTATCAGATTTTCCTCGTTATTGTTGACCAAAGATATTCTGTTTTGCACCCAACAAAAAGTGCTGAGATTACCTCGCACCTAAAATAAATAAATATAATCATTATTTTAATCCTATTAAAATTACATTAAATCATTACTCAATCATTATAAATAAAAATATCACAAAGCATTATTGCAATTTTTCTTATATACTGAATCTTTTTGACGTACCATTTGAGAAACATAAGCACTCTGTACGAGTTTTGGTTGTAGTAATGGTAATGGAAAATGCCTGTAAGAACCCCAAATGCTACCAGAACGTATAACATTGATGGGTAAATCCAGCTGTAGTTGCCTTATGTACAACGATTCTCGCAATGAAAAAGTAGGCGCATCTCTATCTTGAATGAATACACCTCTAATCATTTTACCGTCCGGTTCTTTACGCAAACAATTTACAAGACCGATTAGTCCGCATTCGAAGTCCCCTTCTGCGACGACTATAATTCTCGTAGTTTCATTTTCCCTGTCCATGAATGATTTAAGTCTGTCTATCCATGAGAATTCATAATTGTTTACATGCACAATCTGTAGATTCCTCTTATTAATATCGTGTATTTTCCTTAATAATATAATTGTCTTATCGTTGGTGCGTTTCTCCAAAATTACTTTTAACCCATACTTATCAAGACATGAGTAGTCGTAGATAGCATTGAATTCTTCGAATGTTAGAAGAAATCCCTTTGGCATCATGACAGATAATAATTGTTCATATAATTTGTTTTTATTTTTTGTTAAAATTCCGAAACCTAGAATCATCAAACAATTTTCATTTTTCGTCAGTTTATCGAATTCTATTGTAGAAATATTATCAGGCAAAGCGATATCTTTGAACCGCTCGTGTGTTGCTACCAGTTTGATATCGGATTGAATTTGCGGTAAATCATCTAGAACTTTATTCACAAATAAACAATTTAAATCCTCCGGCATCACTTGATCGCTATTTTCCACAAATTCGATGATTTTTACATTTATCATATTGTAACACTCGAGTGCAATATGCACCGACATTCTTGTTGTATCCTCTAAAGACATTACATCTAGATCCCGATAAGCAACAAACTTGTATTCTTCAAGAATAGGATGAATCGCTCTTTGTTGGCGAGATATAGCTGTAGCCACGACGCCGCTTACTTCAATTCCTCCGGATATCAAAGCATCTAAATGCTTATAATTTTGTACAAGGATTTCTGCAATATGACACAATAGCGCGAATTTATACATATATTTTTCGAAAAATGATATTGGGCTAAATATTGTGCTTATTTATATTACTGTAAACATACGATTTTCTTCATTTGGAAGCTTTACAATTTTTTTCATATGAGATTCTGGGTCGATTACTACTTTACGAATTCTTGTTGGTACGAAGAGACTTCTCGAATCCAGTCCTAAAATCATCATCTGTAACATGTTGTCAATAAATGTTACCCAGTTGTCAGTCCAGACAATATGACCATTCTTTCCCCTAATTGACGCGCTTTTTAATCCACGAAATTCGCCAGTATATTGATAACCACGAAGCTTCAATTCTTTATAGATATCTTTCGTACTCATCTTCTCTTCATCATTATCATTTCGATCAATAAATGTAGTACATATTTTCTCGTCTTCGATATTAATTGGAATTCGTACTGTTCCAGTAACGACAGCATTGCTTCCTTCGATTATCTCGAATTTGCCACTACCTGTAAAAATATCGATATCAATTTCTTGTAAACGCAGTTAGTGCTAATATTGCATTTCCTGCTCAAATCTGGGGTCACACTATAGATAGATTGCTCTAATGGTTTATTTATTGGATACAAATCTTACCTCAATTTATATTTTATACAATCTTATCTTTTACTTATATTTTATGTAAAAATTTTTTATTTTTTTGTATATTTCTTATTTGCAAGATTAATTAAATTATACTATTTACCTGTTTGAATCATAAGAGTTAAATCGACTGGACTTTGTTTTGATAATATTGTCGAGTGTAGAAAATTGACATCTTCAAATATAATTGGAATATCGAGATAATTTTGTTTTTTTAACCAGCCTATCATTTGCCATATAAGTAAAAGATATCCTGCAGCCGGTAATAAATTTCTTCCATTAACAACATGTCCAGTCATATATATAAAATCTTCTTCTAACACATTAATAGTAACAATTACTTCTCCTTTGTGAATTGTTCTTTGTCCGATATAACGATACGTATACCAATCTTTGGAATGATCCCATCTACAATAATTATCATTAATCAAACAATATATAAAATATTAGTTCGCGTTTCTTTTACCGTCGTTAAAAATAATATAATTTAATTTTCTGCTTTATAAAATTTCACTATTTTTCTATAGCCAATATGACTGAAAAATCTTGTGTTATACTAAGTAGAATTTACCTTATAAGGTGAGAAATCATCGGTGTGCCACGACTTACAGGAAACTTAACTTCAGGATATAAATTTGCGATTTGCGGCTGCAATCCTGCGTTATAAAGTTTACCAATTCCGTATAAAAATATTTCAATATTTGGTTTGTGAGAGAATCTGTATAAGGCGACATTTGTCACTGTTGTCTCTAAGGAATCATTAAGAATGTATTGCAAAATGTCGTGCGGCGCTATCTCAATCGTCACTGCGTCGTTTGGAATAAAGCGCAGAGTTTCTGAAAATAATACCGGTGCTAGCAAATAGTTTGCATAATATTCGGCTACACTTGACTTTGGAGATGCGCCGAACCATTCATAATACTCATTCAACACACTCAACCACTTTGCGCTTGGAGACGCTTGTTGTGGCAGTATTTGATTCAAGTATTCCAAAAGTTTAACTCTTGCGGGCTCGACATAACGACTATGAAAAGGTATACGTCCGAAGGAAATTTCTTTTACAGGAATATTGTCATTCTGAATAAAAATAAACTTTATCATTTATTTGAAATTAAACATATAATTGTAAGCATACACGGAAAATAATTAGTTGCTGCAGCTAAAAACTGCACGTGGTAACTAGATTTCAGACGTAATACAATATATGTACAGCGAACATCTTAGCTGTGATACCTATTTATTAGGTACAGTAGCAAATCATTTTGCTAGAGTTTAGAAATTTATTTAGCAAATTAGCTATGGTAGCGAACATTCTTTTTCCGTGTATAGATAGATTATTTAATACTAAGCGTTTTTACAAACCTGTAACATAGCGAGGAATGTTCTTACAGAGGTCGTTGGTCCACTCACGATAAAATTACGTGAATTATTGTAACAAGCTATATCTATATCCGATGGACAGATATTTTTCATAATTTTAGAATCGACATTAATTTCAGCCATTAAGCCATCTATTATTTTTGAGTTAAGAAATGCTAAGCCGATATAATATGCCAACATGATCGTTTCTTCGGCCGTCAAACATCCATCGGCATATCCACAAATCAACTCGCCAATAGAATGACCTATTATAATATCAGGAGTGATACCAATGCTTGTTAAAAGATCAACTATTCCGATCTGTAATACGTATAATTTTTATTACAACTTTCTAATATACTTTTCTGTTGAATAATATTATAAAATATTATAAATTTAGAATTCTGAATATTATTATATACATGTAATAATCTCTCTTTGAGAAATGTCTCTTCTTGAGAGATGTCTCTCCTTCAGAGATTCTCTTTTTGATTTTAATTCTATATTTTACAAATAACTTTAGTTTTTTATAAAATATTAATCTTTAAATATAAATCTCTTTGTAAAAAATTATAGAATTAGACAATACAAAAGAATACTGCAACATATATAGACGATATATTTTATTTATAAATATACGTTTATACCTGTAATCCAATAAGGCCTACAAATAAATTGACGATGTTATCGACAATATCTTTGTCTTTATTTGTTAGAATATCTGTCACCGATATACCGTGAGGTCTCAAAATTTTATCGCAATTCTGGACTGCTTTAATGAATGCTGGAAACTTCATTAAAGCTCGACCTACCAATATTTTAAAAAAATATTCGTATATAATTACATTATTTTATAATGTTGTGTAATACATTGTCTTAGATAATAATTTTATCTAATTGATTTAAACATATATATATAAAATCTTTGAAAAATTGTTTATCTTTATTTTACAAATTTTTCCTACACTATTATTACTATTTTAGTTTAGTTTAATCAAAATTTAGTTATCATACTTAATAAATGTAACTTATAAAATTACAAAATTTGCAAACTAGAGAGATATTATATACTTGTTAACTTTGTTTCATGTTTTAACAAATACTTAAGAATGTTAATATATGTGTAAATTAAAAATTGTTAAATGTTCCAAAAATGCGAGCAAACATATTGCATATTAATAATTGTTGAATATTCCATTGTAATGTGATACTTTTGTGATTTATTTACCCATGTTAAGACACTGAAATCCAATTCCAGAAAATATGAAACAAATCGGTCTTCTCGTACATACGTTGCGTTTCATTTTAATTATTGCGTTATCCGATATGTTAGATCCAGCAATCATATATCCCCTGTAGAAATGTCCTTTTATATTGTCACAATGAATATGTTGTAGCAAAGAGATATATTCTACATCTATTGGCCGGCTCTGTACCTGTAGAGATATCGTTACTAATCGTAAATATACGATAATTATTTTATATCTTAATCAAGCGACGCGGTAGCGTCGTGAGTACATAAACGCCAAGTACATAAAAAATTCTTTCCGGCTTGACATCAGTTTTGCCTATATACAAGGGTCGCGGCGCTATCAAGTAGCTTTCAGATTACTCTTAAAGTTAATTTAAAAAAAGTTTATATATTTATACAGGATATCTGGTAAAGATTGTGCCAACATTTGTGAGCGGGTAGTAAACTCAGCACTAAGTAAACTAAGCAGAAAAGTCCTGTACCATTTTTTCCTATAACGCTTAATAAAAGAATTATTATTAAATAAAGCCTTGCTAAAAAATTTTTCACATCCGTGCATTCCGTCAAACTTTGCAATTTTCAGTATGCCAAACATTCCTTCAGATTACAGAAGTAGGGATGCATCGCAAGCAAATAATGGAGATACATTCTTAAAGTAGAAACGTTAAGCTTTATTTAAAAAAAAAATTATTTATTCTTCAGATAATTTTTCGTGAAGTGATCGACAGTGAATGTTGGTCAATTTTCGACAAATATTTTCTATGGCATAATTTTTTTAAGCAGTGTATATTATAATCATGATACATATGTATATATGGTACATATATAAATATCTTATTTTTAATTATAAATCTTTGAAATTTGCACAAAACTAATATTCTATTTTTAAACTGAATAATGGCTACATTAACTATGAATGCGTTTGCTTCAACAGATGCAATATACCTTAGATCTGTTAATAATACTCTCCTCTTTTCTGCGCTTTTACCGGTTTAAAATAAACTTGAATTTATCTTCAACTTTCACATTTAGATTCTATTATTAGAATTAATAATTTAAAATAATTAATATACTTCAATTAAATGTAATTTAAGTTATAACAATAATTTTTTTAAATTTTTTATATAAATTTAAGCAGTCTCATTAATCTTTTCTCCCTTTCATTTTATAATAATACATTTTTTATTCCTTACGTTCATTATTCAATATTTGCATATTTTTTTATAATACTAAATAATTGCAATTTTAAAGTACTACATATAAGTATTATATCGTATAGTTTTTCTCTTACTTTTTTTTATTTTAATATATTATCTTATATATATTTTATGCATTTAATATATTATCATAAATTTGTTTAATGTATTTGTGTTTTTGTGCGTGCAATACACGTGAAATTATTTCTTTATGATTTTTTGTTAACAAAAAGTTTAATTTTCTAAATAATTTTAAATGACAGTAATAACATACAAGCTAAGCATAAGAATGATTAGATTATTTGTGAAATAAATTGTAATGTATACTTACGTCTTCTAATATAATTTTAACTGCTTCCTCCGTACATCCAGATATAGCTACGAGTCTAGGTAAATTATCGTCTCCTCCATTATAGACTTTAATTGTTGGATTTGATTTCAGTAATATGTGGCAATTAGCACCGCCAAATCCGAAGGAATTGATACCGATATAACCACCCTTACATTCTATCGGTTCAGTGACTACATTTATTCTTCCTTCAATGATAGCAGCCATATTTTTTCGTGGATGTTTAAAATGTATAGTAGGAGCCATTATACCAGTTTCCATCGCTATTAAAACCTTTATCCAAAAATAACATTTAAATAAAAAAAATATGTGGTACATGTGGCATTATATTATATTATGTAGTTGTATTAACCTTATTTTGCCGAATATAAAAAGTTGATAGATTTGAAAATTTAAATTTAAATTCTAAAAATTTAGATGGAATTAAAAAATTAATTAAAATTAATTAATGCATTTGCCATTTTTTCGCCATTTTTTTCGTATTTACTTCGTTTTATGATTTGTTTTTCTGATCTGTACGTATTTCCTCTATAATGGAAAACTTGCCAAAAATTCAAGAATTGATTGATCGGGAAACTTAAATTTGAATTTGATTTTAAAGTTTGAATTGAATTTAAAGATTAAGTAAATTTGCCGCATTAGCCTTTCTCTTATGGTATATTTACTTTTTGACTTGTGTTTATGACCATTTTTATGACCGTTGTTATTGTAATCGTGCCGACCGTACCAACATTCGTCGTCATTATATTGTAAACAATCGATAATATACATATGACGTTTAGACGTTGTTCACTAATTTGTACAGATTCTACGCGGGTTTTAATGAGCCTTTCATTCTGGTTATTATTTTAATTTGGAATTTAACTGCAACAACAAATGTGGGGTATGTCGGGTTATATAATTCCAATTTAATTTCTACATATTTATATCTATGCTGAAGATGGAGCAAAAACAGTCCGACTACATTGTTAATGCACATTTGTTAATAAAACTTAACAATAATAAGTTTGTGCACCAATACCCGCGCCTTAGCTCTTATCTGTCAGTATTCCCATTTAATTGTTTGTACTCTAAGCTTATTGCTGTTATTATTAACCCTATTTTGTTGTAAATTCACCTTTGCAATTTGACAAAGACCGCTAACTGGCTCTGAATGTCCCATATTTGACTTCACTGAACCCAATAACAGAGGAAGTTGTCTTTTAGCGCATATAGCTTCATCTATGGCTCGAAGTTCCACTGGATCGCCGGCTAGAGTACCAGTTGCATGAGCCTCTATGTAAGATAATTCAAGAGGCGAAATATCACATTCTTTGTAAAATTCTTCCAATAATATTTTTTGCTTATCAAATGATGGAAAGGTAATTCCTTCTTTTTTAAAGCCATCGCAGTTGGTTTTACCATAGACAAAGGTCGCATAGATTCTTCTTGCATCCTTTGCCTTTTGTAGGTATACTACTACAGCTGCATCACTACGCATGTAACCAGAGCCTTCTTCATCGTAAGGTTTACAGTAACCATCATTAGATAAAACTCCTAAAAATAATATTAACAGTTTATGTTTATAGTTCATTGATTCAATAGATATAAAAGATATAATTATGTTTCCAGTTTCTCTAATAATATACCAAGTACTTGAAAAATTCAATGTGGATATATATATAAGCGAATTAATTGTATCATTCGAAAACAAAAACTGCTACATTCAACAAAACATGAATTAACAAACATTATTATTATATATTGTAAATATTATTATTTTTATAAATGTATTAATAAATATTTATTCTATTTAACAACGTAACACACAACTCTGAACACAATAATATTATTTTTCACATACCCAAACGAAAAAGCTGGTAAATCATATTAGGATGGGCGCACAAATTGACACTAGCGACAATAGCCGCTTCGCAAATGCCAGATCGAATCATTCTGTAAGCTTCCACCATAGCGAAATGACTCGAGCTACTTGCAGTATCGATATTATACGATGGTCCAGTAACGCCGAGCCAATAAGAAATTCTGTTTGCTATCACGCCTTTATTGCATCCAAGAATGGGTAATCCAGCAATCTATTAACAATTATGAAACAATTTTCATATAAATATTTTTTCTTATGTATTAATATAATTATATACTTTTAAAAACGCATTTGTTTTATCAATTTCTGATATTAAGTTATTGAGAGAATAAACAATGTGAACCACATACCTGAGATTTTTTGTATACTAAATCTGTAGATGTATCACAAGCACATATTGCTGAGATAACGCTTGTATTTGTTCCTTGTAATTCTACGGGGTTTATACCCGCATCAATAATCGTTTCATAGGTATGCTCAAGTAACATTCTGCATCCAGGCTCAATCATCTGAGCTTCTTCGATCGATATATTAAAAAATTCTGCGTCAAATTTTTGTATATTATTCATTTTTCCTATTCGAGGAGGCATCTCGAAGATATCTTAAAATTCAAAATAATTTGGATAATTATATTATCATATTATTAAGTCATGAATAATAAATTATACTAAAAAATTATACTTAATGACATATTTTAAATATGTAATTTTATTTATTTATGTAAATTAATTATTTTATATGTGGATTTCCCCAAATAATTTTGAGAAAAAATTTTATTACAGTTGTTCCAACGTTGATGATCGCTCGAACCAAGATCGATTTTATTGAAAAGATTGTCCTGAAATTCTTTTATGTTGTTAGAATTAGGAAATCGTCCGGCAATGCCAGAGATAACTATTTCTTCTTCAGCATCTACGCTGACATATGGATTGAACCGCTTGTTAGTTTCCATTTTCCACAAAGTCAAGTAATTCTGAAAAGAGATATCAGAATTTTATTTCAGTGTTACTGTCAAGCGACGCGGTAACGTCGCGACGCCAAGTTCAATATATAAAAAAATTTCTTCCGGTTGTCAATAGTTTTGCCTATGTACAGGGGCTGCGGTTCTATCAAGTAGGTTATCCGGAGTTTTACGTCTCAGAAACAATCGATTAAAAATCTTCAGGAATGAAAGCCGTAATCAAAAATCTAACGGCACTTTTCTTATACAATGTGGATGCAAGGTTTCGGTTGCGTCCAATTTGAATAAGATTGGTGCAATCAATCCTGAGGAAAGATAATCGTATACCTGAATTGATATTTCTTTCAGCTTTAGACAACTCACGTACCTATGCTCGCACGCACACACACAAAGCGATTTTGTCCCACAAGCGATGTTCACATTGCTCATGTACGATTATTCGCTTGAATGTGCAGAATGTTTTAAGAGACAAGATCATATGTGGATGCGGGTACATACGTGTGAGAAAATAATAATGTATATTCATATTAAATAATGCTTCGTAATAAAAAAATTCCTTTCTATTGCTTTCTATATTTTGATATTTATTCACTTATACCATTTATATATTATTATTGATTATACAGTTTGTATACAGTTTAACATTTATATTAAAATTATACCTATAAAATACCTATACAGTTTAACTTCTGGATTAAAACTATATCTGTAAAAATAAAATCATATCGTGTTTTAAAATCTGTTGAATAATTGACAATAAGAGATTGCGCATTAAGACACTTCGTGACTGCGTCCGCTCAAATTCATTATGGTATATATAAGCTTTGTAAAAATATTTACTCTTTATATAATCCCTTTCATAAAAATTTTATTTTTATTAAATAAATCTTTAAAAAAATCACATCCATGTATATACTGTATAATGTGGTAATTTATATTTTTTAGAGAAAATATAAATTTTTACAAAAAGCAGTGACGTCCCACTAAAAAAGACATTAAAAAGGTAAAAAAAAATACGCCAAGTACATAAAAAATATTTTAACTTGCGTACGCAACAAAAAGCTTAAAAAATTATTTACTTCTAAAAAACAGATTATAAAAAAATTTTTTTTTTTTATAAAAAATTTGAAAAATAGCTTATAAAAAATTTTCCTGTAAAAAATAAAAAACCTTAAAATTAAAAAAATAGCTCAAAAAATAATTTTGCCTCTAAAAAATATAAAACCCCTAAAAATTAAAAAATAAATACTAACACGGAACGAAAAGGATTAAAGTTAAAGGACATATAGAAACTTGGCGTGCCCAGGTCGCATTATAAATCATATATTTTTATTAATATATTGATAATGATTTCTGATAATCTTTTGCAAATTTTTATTTCAAATCGGGCACGCCAAGTTTCTATATGTCACTTTAATTTGATCCTTTTCGTTCTGGGCCTATCTGATAAAGCTTATGATTAATTTCAGAACAAATCGATCAGATTGGCAAGGGGCATTTTTAAATTTGAAATTGGGCTCGATGTGATCGAAATTATTGCAGTAAGAGTTAAGTAGTTATATGATTTACTATCTGTAATAAAATCTGCAATATATATAATAGTATTATTTTATATATTATACAAAATATTAATTTGGAAGGGGAACATAGGTAAACATAATAATGTAATTTTTTAATAAAAATATAATGCATTTTAATTTTCTCCAGAGGATCTATAATATTTCTATAAATGCAAGATTGATTTTATGACAAATACTATTTCAATTTACAAATCCTCCCAAACTGAATTACTCCTAAGTACTTGGCTAATTAATTATTGATTTCATATTTAGTTTTTATTGTTTATTTTTTAGGGGTATACATATATATATATGTATTTAGAATAACAGAAAATAAAATTTTAAAAACTGTTTTTGAAACAACGGAAAATTTAGCATAAAATGTATAGAAAAAGAGAATAGTCGTACAATTTTAAATTGCTTATGGTTTTCCAAGTAAATATATGGACCGTTTATTTTGAAAGTGGTGTAAGTCCTTTTTTTAAAAAAATGAGATATGACGTAATTTATGCTTAATTTAGTGTAAACTTTTTGTTTATAACTAGTTAGTATTTAATATCTTAAAAAATACCAATGCTTTGTTCAATTTAAAATTGGCCGGTAAAAGAAATTGCGTAACCATTGATTATGAAAGTGGTGTAAGTCCAATTTCCATCACGATGCCAGGCCTATTACATACGAAAAATATAAGGATATGCAGCAGCTATTACCTTATATACTTCCTGTGCATCATGAATATTTCAAAACACTGCCACATGAAGAGCATAAATAATTAATAATACCACTATTTTGTGTTAAGTTTAACAATATATAAATATAATTAACGTTCAAAATAAAAAATACTAATTCTATTTTATTTCTTGTTATTATTTATAAACAAAATTGGATTAATATGAAATATATTTTAAGTGATATTTGTTATTTCAAAATTGAAATTAAATGATATTTACAATTGACTAATTATGAAAGTGGTGTAAGTCCATTTGCAGCCTGGAAATATATATTATTTTAGTTAAATTCGCCTAAAAGAAATTTATATAATCAAATTACATATTAATAAATTAGTACAAACATTCCCAGACTTCACATAATTAACCTATATTTTTTAATTGTCAGATCTGCTAACATTTAATTTTCTCGAAACAAAAGAAAATGGACTTACACCACTTTCAAAATAAACGGTCCATATATAAAATTAAAGTTTTTTAAAGTTTTCTAATCAATGACTTAATGGTAGTATAACAAGATGGGTTTAATTATTCATAAGTTCAACATTATTATTTAGGAATTTGCCGATAAAGAAAAAGTTCTTTCTCTAAAATAAATTATGACTATACAAATGTATCATTATTATGTAAGAATAATTATTAAAAGACATAAAGTGTAGCATTATTATCCAGAAACAAAAAAGATTACCAAATTTTGAATTTTAAGATACAGAAAAGCAGATTTGAACAAAATAATTAGCAGAATAAAAACATAGCACAGATATTTAGAATATTTAAAGCAAAAAGAAGACCGTTAAAGCTATAAACTTTATTTCAAGTTTGCTCAAATTGTGCGCACTATATTATGTACATAATTCAGTTATATATAGAAATAATCTTTGAGATCATTTACTTAAAAATTAAAAAATATATTTATGAAAAAAAAAACAAGAAAAATTTATACTCACCACGTTCAATTTCTAAATAATTTTTTTTTCTTTTTTAACTAACAGTAACTCTATTAAAAACAGAACTTTATAAACTTGACTAATATAATGACAACCTATACCACAGAGCAAAACATGCCATACTATCTGTAAAATCAGATATGAACTGTGTGATAATCACTCAATATATAACAGATTCACTTCCGGGGAAAAAAACAGAAATCAGTACAATTATACATTCAATTCACTTTACATATTGTGTTAAAGTTCAGCGGTTACGCAATCACAAACGTGCGAGTTAATATATTTTAAAAATTATATTCAAATGCGGGATGCATTGTTTGTTCAAATTTATGCGCAGTTATAAAACATATGCGCAGTTATAAAAAAATCAGAAGAATACGCAATAAATTTTTTTGCGTTGAAAATATTAAGTTATTCATTAAATAATATTTTTGGTAACAAATTTTATTGCATTTAAAGCTTTTAATAGTTTTGCACATTTTTCAAAATTATCATATTTTTATTAAATATCTCGTTTGTTAATTATTTTTAAGGAAAAAGATTTAAAAATCATAAAAACTTAAAAATTTAAAAACATATAACGCGTTTAAAGATATATCTATTTATACATACACATGCAGAGTGTGCACGCGCGGTAATAATCGTATCAACGTATGCGGATTAAACGCGAGTGGAGATAATTATATGGTCCCGATTAAGAACTGATTAGACAAGCCTTAATTAATGATCGGATCCTGATGAGAGTACATCCGATCAAGATCTGAGATGTTTGGTAACGCAATGCCCCTATCGAGAATTGATCTGAGGATCTTACCGGGAATCTAGTTTATATAATCGAGATTCTTATCGGGTGATTATGAGATATAAGTTTATTCATTATATAACGCAAGTGAATGTAATACAAATAATTTTGATAAAGTTTATATATATTTATATAATCTAGCAATGCATATTGATTTAACATGTTTCATAAATGTAATAAAACGGAACAAACATAAACAAAGTAATACCTTTTAGTACGTACAATCCTTCACATTATTGAACATTATAGAGTTTTGAATATCTCTTTTTGATGATAAAAAATTATCTTTTTTAAAAGAATGCGAGATAACATCTGAAACACCTCAATGAATTTTCATATTCACATTAAGGCATTCCTGAGAAGGTTCTTATTAAATCCCGACCAAAATAACTTCGTTAGCTGGTAATAAAAAAAAGTTTATTTGGTCCCGTTCATGCCCTATTCGGGACAAACCTACTAGACCCGAAGAAAACCTTATCAAGGTACATCGGATATACTTCTACTCGGATAGATCGAGTAGGCAAATTCTGTATTATTCTGCGATTTTTGCAATAATTATAGAGACATTAATTTTAAAACAACTACCAATTCGCGCGAGTACAAGCGCATACCGAGAAGAGGCATTTTAGGTCCAGTTGCACCGATGTTACTTTGGCTATAAGCAAGCCTTAAAATATTTGGTTTTGGTCTGTAATAATAACCAATATTATTTGGCTTTTGTTTTTAGACTTTAGACTATAATTTAATCATCGATTTACTTATATTTAATAACATTTTTTTTCCATTACTATAATGCATACCTAATCATTGATCAAATTTTATCCTTTACTTTAGCAATCATGTATATGTGTAGTAAAACTACTAACTTTAAGAATCTTGATTTTTAATTTTTTGCAATAGAAAATGCAATATAAAAAAGATTATTCATTCATTTAAATTAGCATGTTACACATGGTATCAAGATTTATCGGATGCACATATTTTTTAAATATTTAAATAAATCAAAGTAAATATGATTCGAAGTAGAGAATGTAATATAAAATACATTATTGATTCAATTTAAATTAGCATGTTACACGTAATATCACGATTTATAGGATATATTTAATTTGTGCATTTTGAACATTTAATTAGATCAAAATAAATACAATGATGAAAGAGTATATTTCAATGTTGCAACACGCACTTCTATTGTGTTTCAAGGAAATATTTTAGATCATATATCTTGATTAAATTATAATATGTAAAACTATTATAAATTGTAAAGCATCACGAAATTATATTATTATTTATATGTACATATAAAATATATATCTTATTATTGCATTTGCTGATCGAATCGTTTTAAAGAAATATAGCATCTCGTTGAAAAATGGTAAAAATTGTTTTCTTGTAATAAATGTCGGTAAACCTATGGAAAACTCATCCATATGAAATAATGGATAAGAATACCCAATTCTTATGTATTTTTGCCTCCTGAACACGAATATAAAACTTAAAAATGGCGTTCGAACTCGCAATTCGACGAAAAACGCAAAAATCCAACCAAACGCGAAAATCCAATCTATGTCCGAGGGATGCATTTTTATTGGTAATAATTCATACCTGGAATATAGGTTTGGGTTAGGTTATATCTTCCAGAACTGGTGCCCACTCGTTGGGGAGGGGGGGGGGGGAGGGCGAAATCCACTCTGTCCATGCATATACTTTACAACGCGACGCAAAGTCCCCCCCTCAATGTTGCGTGGATGGAAAAGTGTATGCGTAGATGCAGTGACTTCCATCCTTCCCCCTCCTTTACGGGGGGCTTCCGAAACATAACCCAAACCTATATCCCAGGAGTAAATTATTACTAATAAAAATGCATCCCTCGGACATGAGTTGAATTTTCGAGTTTGGTTGGACTTCTGCGTTTCTCTTCGATTTGCGAGTCCGATCGCTATTTTTAAGTTTCATATTCGTGTTCAAGAGGCAAAAATAGATAAGAATTGGGTATTCTTACCCATTATATTTCATATAGGTGGGTTTTCCGAAGGTTTACCTAAATGTCATTTATTCATCGAATTAAATAACAATTCAAACAGAAATTTTTCTTATGTTTAATGCTTTTTATCTTTAATACTTTTCAGAATTCAGAATCAGATTTTTGGAATTATAATATGATTTAAGAATACTTTTATTTGTTTTTCTTTGATTTGTTAAGTAAGTTCAATTGATTCATAAGATTTACAATATTTATAATTAGTTAAATAATTATAACTATTATAATGTTTTACAAATTATTGAACATTTTAATGAAAGGCATCATATTAATTCACAGTTCCATATAGGTTTCCAACTCCATGCGAGGCGAGGTCCACTACATATCACTTTCGGTACGAAACGAGGTCTATTATCGTACTGTTTCACGTAGTTTATATTAAAAAAATTAAAATATTATTTGAACATAGGTTGTACATATAGTACAATTCTTAATAAGATACAAGCATTTTTATAAATCTTTATATACTATTTAAGGGGATCCAAAAGCGACGAGCGAACTCTGATGAGTTAGCGCAAATTCATCTAAACAAAACTAAAATTGTCGGTATTATCGACACAATTATCGATAATACCGACAATTTTGGTTCTGCTGTTACCGATACTAATATTTATGCATGATTTATGCGTGTTATTAAAAGCAACTTCGAATTGTATTCAATATGTTGAAGTTAGACAACATCGTGTATTTCTACTGTTACATTTTAAGTAAACAATAAACGAATGATTTAAACTTTTTTAGACATTTATCTGTCCGATTTAAGAGAGATAAATCAGTCTAATATCTTAATTCCCTATGTTTGGGATTGTATCAGTAATTGAACTGATAGAAATAATTATATTTTTAATCTTCTGTCACTTGCTTTTTGCAACCTTTATATACTTTTCATGACTAAAAATCAAATACGAGATGGATGCATATAGCGCGTCGCATAACGATGAACAAACGAACTATCGGCTGAATACTATATTTTTGTAAAGTTTGTAATAAAGTAAAGTTGTAAATTTGCTGTCATGCCATGCATGGCAATGTTTGCTCTGTTATTTGCGTGAATTTTGCATCTCGTTGTACCAGAGTATACTTTGTTATGTTCTTTTCGTAAATATGTTATCATATTGTGTACAATAAGATTTGCTCTGTTCTTGTCGTAAATTTGCTATTATAGCGTGTATAACAAAATTTGCTACTAATTGATGTAAAGTTTGTGTTACACCGTGAATAGCATCCCAGTAAGCAATTTGATAACAAATTGTTGCCAAATTGGCATCAAATTCGCTCAAAACTTGGTAACAAATCCAGTGCCATCTGTGTCCGCATTAAGCTTGTGTTTTGGTGACAAAGCTTGTTGACATAACCTGACAGCAAATTGACGGCAAAAACCGAGCAAAGCTTGACATGATTTGACGTCAAATTGATGGCAAAAATCGAGCAAGATCTGCGCAAGACAATCTGATAGCAGATTGTCAGCAAAAACCGAACAAATTCTGCAGCTTTTGGCCATTCATATAAAAATATATATTTAAATAGATTTAAAACCTTAACCCTAAGTAATAAAATGATGATAAGTTTTGGTCATAAAATGACCATTAGATAATTAGACATTATATAAAATCATATATTAATATGTTAAAACATATAAGTAAATTCAAATAACTTAATTTATAAAATTAAAGATCTTTTTGAACAGAAATTGTTTGAATAAGTGAAAATCGAACAATTATCTGTCCGATTTGCAAAAAATCAATTCAATATCTGAATTTCCTGTATAAGAATTGTGTCAAAAATTGAACTGATAGAAATATATATATTATAATATTATTAGCATTTTGTAGGCTTTATATACACTCATGACAAGAATTTGAATACGGGTATAGATAATGAATAACGCGCCGCTCAGCGATAAGCGACTGAACTATTTTATAATACTTTGTAATAAGCTGCAGATTTTGTTCGGTTTTTGCTGCCAATTTGCTGTGTAGTTATGTTAGCAAGCTTTGCTTGATTCTTGCCGGCAATCTGCCAGCTTAATAACAACTCTTGTACCAAATTTGTAGCCTTTTCGCTGACAATAATTTATAGCAAGCACTTGGCAATATCTGTTAGAACAGACCTGGCTGACTGGGTACACAGCAAATTGGCGGCAGAAACCGAGCAAAGCTTGCTGACATGACTGACATCAGATTGTCGGCAAAAACTGAGCAGGATCTGGAGTGCGCAATCTGATGGCAAATTGGCAGCAAAAACCGAACAAAATCTGCAGCTTATTACAAAGTATTATAAAATAGTTCAGTCGCTTATCGCTATGCGGCGCGTTATTCATTATCTATACCCGTATTCAAATTCTTGTCATGAGTGTATATAAAGCCTACAAAATGCTAATAATATTATAATATATATATTTCTATCAGTTCAATTTTTGACACAATTCTTATACAGGAAATTCAGATATTGAATTGATTTTTTGCAAATCGGACAGATAATTGTTTGATTTTCACTTATTCAAACAATTTTTGTCCAAAAAGATCTTTAATTTTATAAATTAAGTTATTTGAATTTACCTATATGTTTTAACATATTAATATATGATTTTATATAATGTCTAATTATCTAATAGTCATTTTATGACCAAAACTTATCATCATTTTGTTACTTAGGGTTAAGGCTTTAAATCTATTTAAATATATACTTTTATATGAATGGCCAAAAGCTGCAGAATTTGTTCGGTTTTTGCTGACAATCTGCTATCAGATTGTCTTGCGCAGATCTTGCTCGATTTTTGCCATCAATTTGACGTCAAATCATGTCAAGCTTTGCTCGGTTTTTGCCGTCAATTTGCTGTCAGGTTATGTCAACAAGCTTTGTCACCAAAACACAAGCTTAATGCGGACACAGATGGCACTGGATTTGTTACCAAGTTTTGAGCGAATTTGATGCTAATTTGGCAACAATTTGTTATCAAATTGCTTACTGGGTAGTTATGTTAGCAAGCTTTGCTTGATTCTTGCCGGCAATCTGCCAGCTTAATCGGTAATAACAACTCTTGTACCAAATTTGTGGCCTTTTTGCTGACAATAATCTGTAGCAAGCACTTGGCAATATCTGTTAGAACAGACCTGGCTGACTGGGTATATTTATATATAATTTTATACAATTATATATATTTATACAGGGTGTTACTAAACAAACGCATATGGACAATACTATCAGATACAGAACAACAATCCAAATCGAAAAGTACTGAACCATTTTTTAATCTGAGCTTTCTTTTCGTTGTTATACGATGTTAAAGTTAGCTAATCAGCGTCTATACAGGAGAAAGCTATCTCGCTACTCCGATCCCCGTCATATCTTCCTTGTTTTCTGTTGTAGACAGGCGCTAATTAGTTAACTTTAACATCATATAACAACCAAAAAAAACTCAGATTAAAAAATGGTTCAGAACTTTTCGATTTGGATTGTTATTCTGTATCTAATAGTATTGTCCATATGTGTTTGTTTAGTTATACTCTGTATATGAATTACTCATTCGGCATGTGATATTCCTAATACATTGCTGCAATATTCCATTTAAAATATTACATCTTTCAACAATATTACAGAAATACAGTCAAGTAAGAGCGTGTTCGGCATAACTAGCAGTTGGTAAAAAATATTGCCCTAATTCTTTCGTAAGTAGATAGAGGGAGCATTTGCTCTTGATGCGTTGTCAAGAAAGATTCAATTGACATTGAATTTTTGTTAGAGAACCACGTAAAGGCCATGAGTGCCGCGTACGGATTGCGCTACGAGGCTATGTTTTTCTATATCCACCCGAAAGATCCGAAAATGTCTTATGCAGCGGCTGCTAAGTACATGGGGAAGTCGAAATCATTCGTCAGTAAGTGGGTGCAACGATATAAGGAGACAAAAACTGTCGATGACTTGCCAGAATGTCGCTCGATAGGCAAAGTGTTCCCTAAAGTCGATAAACTGATAATGTACTTGTTTTCGCGGAATCCTGGCTTAACACTGCGTCAACGAACAGCAAAATTGAAACAGAAAGGTTTTGATATGTCATACGAAGCTACCCGAACCCATCTCCGTGCTCATGATATCAAATGGCGCAGTACAGTAAGAAACCTTTGTTAAGTAAAAAGCACGTGACGAAGCGACTCGCTTGGGCGAAGGACAATATCGACTAAGATTGGAGGAATGTAATTTTTATGGACGCGATGCAAATCCAATTGAGAATGGGCATACATAAGCAGAAATTTCGTGGAAGGAAAATATTCACTTTGAAGCAGTTACCTAGAGAAATTCGTTGCATTTAGAAGTCCTTGCTGCATGAATATCTTGTTAACTTGGTTGAAAGCATGCCTCGGAGGTGCAAGGCAATTATCGACGCCGATGGTGACTGGACACATTATTAATATAATTGCATCTTTGATCGTGTACAATGCATCCATGTATTTGAAAATTTTGTTCAATAAATTTTTCTACAAATTAACCCGAACACGCTGTTACCCACTCGGCATGTAATATTGCTGAAATACTGTAATGTTCGGAAATAGTACAGAAATATTTCATTAATATTTCAATTGTAACTTTGCATCCGAAATATTTCAGAAATGTATCTGTATCATGTTTGTTAAAATATTGCAAATGCAATATTTTTAAAATCTTTCAAAAAATCCTTTTGTAACTAGTATTAAGGTTACAGTTTATTTGCTTTGCTTTGCGGCGCGCCATTCATTATCTATACCCGTATTCAAATTTTTGTCATGAGCGTATATAAAGCCTGCAAAATACGGTTAATAATATTGTACTCATTTTTATCAGTTAAATTTCTGATGCGATTTCCGTACCGGGAAATTCAGATATTGAACTGATTTTTAGAAAATCGGACAGATAAATGTCGGATTTTCACTTATTCGGACAATTTCTGTCCGAATTAGTGAAAATCGTTTATTATTATCTGCTTAAAATATAAAACAGAAATTACCTTCTATATAAATAAAATCTTTAATTTTATAAATTAAATTATTTAAATTTACCTATAATATATATCACATTAATGTGTGTTATTATATATTGTAATTGATTTTAGTTTTGCCGTCAAACAAACATCAGAAAATGACGTCTCATGGATGTGACATATCGACATCATTTTTGGATCTTATGAGATCTAACTTAGGATATCTAAGTGGTCATTTTGTGACCAAAATTTACCGTCATTATGACGTCAGTTTGCTACTTGGAATATATTTCAGAAATGTTTTAGTAATATTAACAAAATATTGGTGAAATCTTTTAGCAAAGTTGTATTTGAAATGATTGCGAACATCGAAACATTGCAGAAATGTTGCAGAACGGTCGTAAAATATTTCTGTAATATTGTTGAAAGGTATAATATTTCAAATGGAATATTGCAGCAATATATCAGAAATATTACATGCCAAGTGGGTACTTGACTGATTGCATTTTACGATCATTTCTGCAACATTTCTGCAATGTTTCAATGTCCGCAATCATTTCAAATGCAATCTTGCTAAAAGATGTCAGTAATATTTCGGTAATATTATTGAAACATTTCTGAAACATATTCTAAGTAGCAAACTGATGTCATAATGACGGTAAATTTTGGTCAAAAAATGACCACTTAGACATCTCGACCCGAAAATGATGTCGATATGTCACATCCTAGAAACTTTATTTTTTTATGTTTGTTTGATGGCAAAATTAAAATTAATTACAGTAATAATATATAATAACACACATTAATGTGATATATATTATAAATAAATTTAAATAATTTAATTTATAAAATTAAAAATTTTGTTTATATGAAAGTTAATTTCTGTCTTATATTTTAAGCAGATAATAACGAACAATTTTCACTGATTCGGATGGATAGAAATTGTCCGAATAAGTGAAAATCGGACATTTATCTGTCCAATTTTCTAAAAACCAGTTTAATATCTGAATTTCCCGGTACAGAAATCGTATGAAAAATTAAACTGATAAAAATAAGTACAATATTATTAACTGCATTTTGCAGGCTTTATATACGCTTATGACAAAAATTTGAATACAGATAGTGAATAGCATGCCGTAAAGCGGTAAACAAATAAACTATAACTTTAATACTACAATAGTTACAAAAGAATTTTCTGAAAGATTTCAGAGATATTGCAAATGCAATATTTTAAAAAACATGATACAGATACATTTCTGAAATATTTCGGATGCAAAGTTACAATTGAAATATTAATGAAATATTTCTGTATCATTTCCGAACATTATACAGTAGTTCAGCAATATTACATGCCAAGTGGGTTATATATACAGGGTGTCCTAGACCACCTGTATATCTCTTTTAAAATGAAAATAAAAGACTTTTATCAAAAATCGCGAACATTTTTTAAGTAAATCGGGTATGCTCTGTCGAATGATAACCTTGAACTTGATCTTGAACTTGACCTTGACGGTCAATTGAAGGTCAACTTTGATTTTTCAAATGGAAACCCCCTTTTTTATTGCATATTCTTGTAACTTATCTTGAGAGCTTTTCAAAATATTAATAAAGTATTTTTTTATTAAGTACTTTTTGAGTTATTTTATGTCTGAATCTGACATATTTTGATATAAAAAATAAAATATTTCGTAAAATATTTAGTTTTTGATAATTTTACTGTAATACTTTTATGTACAGAATAATGAGACAAACCAATTATTGTAAAAAAGACAAATAATTGTTTAAAAAAATATATTGTAAATAATTACATACTTTTTCTTAAAAATAATTATTTTTTTATACTATTTGGTTTGTCTCATTATTCAGTATATAAAAATATTATAGTAATTATAATCAAAAATTAAATATTTTCCGAGATGTTTTATTTTTTATATCAAAATATGTCAGATTAAAACGTAAAATAACTCAAAAAGTACTTAATAAAAAAATACTTTATTATAATATTTTGAAAAGCTCTCAAGATAACCTACAAGAATATGCAATAAAAGAGGGGGTTTCCATTTAAAAAATCAAAGTTGACCTTCAATTGACGGTCCAGGTCAAGTTCAAGATCAAGTTCAAGGTCATCATTTGACAGAGCATACCCGATTTACTTAAAAAATATTCGTGATTTTTGATAAAAGCCTTTTATTTTCATTTTAAAAGGGATATATGGATGGTTTGGAACACCCTGTATTTATATATAATTATATATAATTATACATTTTTTCCCGGGATGACTGCCATACATTCCAGAAAATTTGCCTATAGATAATTATATACAAATATATTTGATTATATATAAGTATACATGTATACATACATCGTCTCATGATGTACGATGCAACTTTGGTAGCTGACAATATTCTCATAGTAATATATAAAATTATGCATTACATTAATACTGAAGTCATTAAACTATTTGCATCTACATAGAAAAGCAATAATTGATAACAATAAGGAAATATAAAAAGAATTAAATCATCAAAACTCATAGAGATGGATCACAACGATACATAACTGTATTTTTATTTCTTTGATACACTTGTAATCATATAATAAAATATAAAAAAAATGGCGAAGAAGTTTCGTAGTATTTATGTAATATTTTTTATATTTCTTCCATTCAACTAAAGTTATTGTTAAATTAAAAATAGTAAGATCCTCGATTTTTTTTTAACTAACGATCACAACTTATACTAAATATTTTTTTTATAAAATAATAAGATTTTTAGATTTTTCTATAATTATATTCTTTTTTATAAGTTAATGTACAGTGGTCAATAATGCCTTCCACCTATAGTCAACTACTATCTGATTCCCAACTACTATCAACTGTTATGCCTCTCCGATTACAACGGGAATTTGGGGATGGTCCAAGAGTTCGACTGGTCTTAGGAGTTGGGACTCCCAATGTCGAGAAACACGAGACAAAGATTCCGTGCAATAATCATTTATTTGTACAGCTTACGTATCGTACAGTTCGGCTTGGTGATGCTTCGGCGATGTAACAATATCGGCGCTTGCAGAATCTCACAGTTTCTTCAAATATACGCGTCACCACTTAGTTTCGGAATACGGCCCCGAGGTACTCGTTATTTCTCTTTTTATGGTCCGAAAGTAGGTGATTTTTCGGTACTAAGTCGCAATGTCTTAATTGCATATCGTAACGAATTGCATATCTTGCATTTAATCGCGGTTTTGGGAGCGCGCGCAACAGCTTACGAAGTGTTGAATTTCTGCTGTACTCCTTTTTTACTTTTATAGGTTGTAATTACGTTATTTGATTTCGAGTTACGACACAACCAATCAGTATTAGTGATTGGTTACAGAAATAACATCATTCAATCGTCTTTTCAAGGTTATTTACTGATTAATTAACTAATGTTGTAAATACGTCAATATTAAAATTAACGTATTTATAAAGGGGAATAATAAATATTTTATGATACTTATAAAGTTTACATGATTTTCTGTTCAAAACCCTTGAAAATACGGTATCATTACAAAACTATAAAATTTTGTTTAATATCAATAACTGAATTTGATGTGCATGTTATATCCAAATTATTGTTTATTTAATATTTCACGAAAAATGTTATTACGCGCAATATTTCAAAACTTTACAAAAAGATAGTTCATATTCAGTCGATAGTTCGTTTATTTATCGCTATGCGATGCGCCCCATCTCGTATTTGAATTTCAATCATGAAAATTATATAAAGCTTTCAAAGGCAACTGGCAGAAGATTAAAAATGTAATTATTCCAGTTTAATTTCTGATGCAATCTCAATATAGGGAATTCAGATATCAAACTAATAGTTTAAAAATTAGGTAGATAAATATCCGAAAAAGTTAAAATCATCCGTTTATATATATATATATATATATATATATATATATATATATATATATATGTATGTATGTATATAAATCATATTTATTACATTTGTAATTCCATTAATATATTTTATAATAATTTGTGTTTATTATTGTATTTGATAAAGAGTTAAAAATCCGATGGATTTGTATTATTGAAAGAACGGTAAATTTTGAGAAGTAGCCAAAGATTCACCAATTTTATACATCATCTTATATTAGAGAAATGTCGGCATTTTATCGTCATAGATATAACGATAAAACGGTCTGTGACTTAGGACCGTCATTTTAACGTCATTTTTATGTCGTTTCAAAGGTGAATTTAATGTAACCAGTGATTAAAAAATGACATTATAATGACGACACCTTGCTACCTGGGATAAAATCATATATAATTATATAATATACAGGGTGTCCCCAATTTAAATGACAAAACTTCAAGAGCGTGTAGGGGACCGAAAAGACAGAAAGTCCTTTAGAGGTTTGCTCGGTTTTGCTCTATTTTGGAGAAAATCACAAAAAAAAAAAAACAAGTTTTCATTTTTTTACTTATTTATTTACATTTTATTTATCATCTATTTAATGCAAATATTGTTCAAAATGTTGCCCTTTTGCATCAATGCAAGCATTATATCTAGCACTGACCTCATTAATTGCAGCTAGACATTGTTCTAGTGATATTTGGCGCACTGCATCTATGATTCGGTCTCTTAATTGCTCTCTTGAATTGATTGGCACCGTAAAGGATAACGTCAAGTGTTTACATATGTAAGGAACCTTGAAGCAGAAAGTTTATTCGGTGCCAATTAACTCAAGAAAGCAATTGACAATGAGAGATTGAATTTTTGCGATTTTCTCTAAAATGGAGCAAAAACGAGCAAATCTCTAAAGGACTTCTTGTTTTAGTTTTTCGATCCCCTACACGCTCTTGAATTTTTGCCATTTAAATTGGGGACACCCTATATAATCATATATATATAATCATATATAATTAAAACAAAAATAAATGTAAGACTCATATGACTAAAATCAAATGTCGGTATAGAATGGCAATAATGAGCCAAGTGCAGTATAAAAAGCGCAAACACTGTTTATTAAGATTAAAATAAATGGATTACACTAATCGAGGACGTTTCGGTCTTTTTTGAGGCCATCTTCAGTGCGGAAAAAACAATTATAAGTCTTAAATGGCTAAACGCAACTGCGACGACTGGTAATGTATCCGTTATTGCCAATCTACCATATACCAACATTTTATGTATAATTATATATAATCATATATATTTGTATATATTTATATATGAGCATATTTCATATATAATTATATATATTGCCTTATATATATTTATATATGGACCATTTTTTCGTATGTATGTACGTATGTATGTATGTACGTACATACGTATATGTATAAAAAATGGAACTTTTCACCGATCCTCACCAAATTCATTACCAACCATTCTTTAATAATATTCTATCCATATAAAAAAATTAAAAGAATTAAACTCGATATCTCAAAAATTGCGGAAGATAGAGATACAAACATTGCGTGCGTGCGTGCGTACGTACATATGTATTAATACGTACGAGTTTAATTTTTTTTATATGGGTAGAATATTATTAAAGAATGATTGGTATTGAATTTGGTGAGGATCGGTGAAAAGTTCCATTTTTTATAAAATTTTGAATTTTTTGAGGAATGTCTGTACACGTTGTAACTTCGGCAAATTTTGAGATACTGGGTTAAATTTTTTTACATGGATAGATTATTATTAAAAGATTATTGTTATTGAATTTGGTGAAAATAGGTGAAAGGGTTCATTTTTTATAAAATTTTGAATTTTTTTAAAGATGTCTGTACATGTTGTAACTTTCGCAAATTTTGAGATATTGGATTAAACTTTTTTACATAGAGTATTATTTAAAAAATAGTTGGTATTAAATTTGGTGAAAATCGATGAAGGGATTCATTTTTTATAAAATTTCGAGTTTTTTGAGAAATGTCTATACACATTGAACTTTCGCAAATTTTTTGAGATATCTTCCTCTATGAGGAAGCCAAAATTGAAAAACCTACTTGCTTTAAGGAGTTTAAACTTTGTGAGCGAAATAAAGTGATGAAGAACCAATGTGCAAGTTTTTAATTTGCACCATTTTCATATTTTCCTCCTTCGCGCATATGCAATCGCGCATTCCTCCCAACGGCCGAGAAAATAACCTCTTTTATTTTATGTAGAAGATACCATATTTAATAAAAATACAATACAGTTAATTTCTCGCACTTATTAATTCTTAAATTTTCTAAAATTTTCATGCAAATTCCAAATCCTTACAAACAATATACGTACGTCCGCCGAGAGAAACGTACGAATGCGTATACGCAAGGCAGGAAAATCTGCTATTTATCTTGGCACGCCGCTCTAAGACCGGATCTACAATAGATGTAGTAAGCCTTAAGCCATAAGAAAAAACCAATAATAATTCATTATTCTTCTCACATTTGATTGTGATTGATCAATTTCTTATGGTTTGAGGCTTACTACATCTATTGTAGATCCGGACCCTCACAGCACCGAACATTGCAGTAAGATTATAGGAAGATTACAAACTTACACATTTTAATGATGATGTTACTGGTATGTATCACCAATCTTACAATAAAATCTTACTTTGTAATATTGTCGGAAAATTAATGGAACCTTATTTCAATATTTCAGCAACCTTACGCTCTAATATTTCACTTTTCACGTACGCTGAAAATATTACAAACTATGAAATATTGTTGAATATTAATAATTAAATTTGATATGCACGTTTCCATATATCCAAAATTATTATTTAATATTTCATGAGAAATGTTACTGCGCACAATTCCAAAAACTTTACAAAAAAATATAATATTCAGCCGCTAGTTCATTTGTTTACTGTGCGACGCGCGATGCGTCCATTCTCGTATTTGAATTTCAGTCATGAGAATTATATAAAGCTTGCAAAGTGCTGGCAGAATATTAAAAATCTAATTATTTTTATCAGTCTAATTTTTGATACAATCCCAATATAGAGAATTCAGTTATTGGATTGATTGGTCTCGTTCAGCAGAGAAAACCATTCAATAGCATTCGAATGTGATTGGCTCTTACTTTTAGAATCAACAAATCAACGTCGAGTGATGACAAGACGATAAGTGAGCGCTGTCTCTGCCGAACGCTACCATTGTTAGAAATCGAGCAGATAAATGTCCGAAAAAGTTCATCTGTTTATTATCTACTTAAAATATAATATTATATATATATATATACACACATATATATATATATATATATAATATATCTTATATTTACAAAAATTACGATAATAAAGAGCTCGTTTTATTTAATTTTATGAATTTTTTGCGAGATTACATATTAAAGAAAAAAATATTTAAACTATTAACACTTCAATTATTGGTAAAACAACGTTTAAAAGGTATTGAAAACCAGTGTTTAAAACCATAGTGTTTAATCGATTTTTGCTAATATAATATTTTTTGGTAAGGATTCCTTATTAAAAATAATATTAGAATAAGGTTTCTGGCACATTGTATGAATATTAATATAATGTTACCCGCAAAGTCTCTGGAATGTTAATGGGATGAATTTGAGTGAACATTTTTATATTGCTGAAAGGTTAATGGCAGGTTTATTAATCTCCATGGAATGTTAATTACTATCTTACAATTTAAGATGACTGGAATCTTATTGGGATGTTGATGTGCTGTGAGGGGGCTAAGGCAGCGATGATACAAAAGCTCTATATATATGTAATATATCTATGATTTGACTTTATGATATGATAATATGATGACTTTATGATATGATAATATAATGACTTTAGAGATAAAGCAAAACATATGTGTTAAGAAAAGAAAGAAAAGCAAAGGAAACAAGCATAACAAAAAAATAAATATTTATGCGTGTTGTTCTATTTGACCGATTAATCTCGAACTATCAATGTTGTCGATTCGATATCTTTGCTACCGACTCGGATCTGCGCATGCGAATTCACAATTCGCAGATCTCGATCTCTTCCTTAAAAAACTTAAGAAGAATTATGTTTGATAAATATCCAACATCTCGAAATGAAATAACTAAATCACGACCACATCAAAACCCATACAGCATAGAACATTGCAGCAACATTTGTAACATTGCCGCAATGTTGATACAATGTTGTAATGTTGCTGCAGTGTTGTTACAACGTTCTGTGCTGTATGGGAAAACATGTGCCGACACCGTCACAGACTATATTTGTTGTTATAATATTAAAAACTAATAAATCTTATGGTGTGGATAAAAAAGTAAGGTTCCCAGACAGCACAAGACATCCTCAGGATTATGCTGAATATGTTCAGGATGGTTCAGAACATTTGTAAGATGTTTTATTATTATAAATATATTTTATAAAAATTTAATATGCATACCCCAGTAAACACAAAGTAACAGTAATATAATATCAATGTTATAATTTCTCACTCAACAATGTAACTGCAATATAACATGCCTTGTACGTAATAGTTATATTGTAGAGTAGGAAATTGATGTTATGTTACTGTTGCTTTGTGTTTACTGGGACATGATTACTTTTAGTTATACAGGCTATTTAATATAATTTAGAAATATTAAGTATTGTAATAAGTATTAATTTCTTATAAATATCCACTGAATAACCCCTGGATGTCTGTACGATATCTGCCCTGTCTATTATATTAGATGTCCTTTGGATGTCCCATATACATGTGCAATTAATTGTTAACATAAATTTCGTTTAATATTAATAATTGAATTTGATGCGCACATTTTCATATATCCAAAATTATTATTTATTTAATATATCATGAGAAATATTACTGTGCGCAACATTTCAAAAATGTTACAAAAAATAATATTCAGCCGCTAGTTCGTTTGTTTACCGCTATGCGTCGCGCGATCTCATATTTGAGATTTGGTCATGAGAATTATATAAAGCTTGTAAAGAGCAATTGGCAAGAAATTAAAAATGTAATTATTTTCTATCAGTTCAATTTCTGATGCAATCTCAACATAGGAAATTCAGATATTGGATTGTTTAGAAAATATATTATACAGCTCAAATGAAAGTCAAACCTAATATTCATGTAGACTTCAAAAATATCAAAGAACATGAACTATTTTCAGTATTACATTTTCAGTACTGATAATAAATAACAGGACGCAATTTTCAGAATTTGCTTCCTGAAACATACGAAAAATATCCCTAACACATCCCGTAGAAATTCTTAGGATGTTCCACAGGATCTTCCTGGATTCTCCAGAGGCTAGTATTCGGCTATCATTTACTCTTCTTCAGGACATCCAGAGGAGATCCGAGGATTAAAATGGGATAACCTCAGGATCTCCTACATGTATATCTTGGATGCCGTTTGGACGTCCTTAGGACATCCTTGTGTTGTCTGGGTTTCCTGTTTTATTACAACTTTTATTTACAATTTCTGCACAAATTGGATTTATTGTGTTAATGTATGTATATGCTAATAGCTATTTTTCAATGTAATCTCTTCGAGAAGATTAATGCACTTGTCCCATCTTGGCGTGAGATTTGAAGATTTCTTCTCGATAAAATTCGGCTCTTGATGTTTAAAAATTTAAAAGTTTAAACCATTCTGAATAACATTCTATACCGCTGCATTATCTGGAAATCGTTTTGGTCCAAGATGTTTCTCCAGCGCCCCAAACAAATGAAAATCAGGAGTCAGATCCGGACTGTAGGAAGGATGCTCTGTGATGAGAAGGATGTTTCTATCAAACATGATTACAAAAGTTCCTGAATTCGATGCTGGATGAGATCTCTAACATAGTGATGAAAATTTACAAGAAAGAGACCTGCTGGGCTTCTCTCTAGACTCTAGAGAAAAAGTCAGAGGTCTCTTTCTTCGAATTGCTTCCTTACTAATGCAACAGTACAGAATGATATTCAAAAATGATTTAAACATAAAAAGTCAGATTTTTATCAAGAAAAAAACTTATGCCAATGTGAGACAAATGCATCAATCTTCTCAAAGATTACATTGAAAAAGAGAGTCATTAACTTCTATTTTATTACAATAAGTCCAACTTCTGCATAAAAAAGTTCTAAATAAAAGTCGTGATAAAACAGGTACCCTTACTTTTTGATCAAGTCTAATAATGTTATTGACACATCGCCTTTCTTGAAAATTCATTTTTGATTAAAATCAGAGTTCGGCGAGCGATCGGAAAATATAAACGCCCATGTTCGCGCATAAAACTTTTGGATTCTCAAGCGTATCGCGTTGTTCTAACTCCCATACCATATTTGATCAAAAACATCGCGCATAGTGATCAGCTGACTTCCTTTTACTTCGTTCGCGCGTTTGATACATTCTAAAAAGCTTGTCAAGCGCGCATGGAAAGGTCTTTTTAGACGCGAGGGGAGAAGCCTTAAGGACAACTATGCGCAGAACCTGACAACGAACCAGACTGATGTCATCGCGACTGTTTTTAAGATAATAAAATTTCGTGACTTGCGACAATTGTTTGAATCTAAATCTCGAGGCGCAAATAAAGCATGCCTCGAGTGATCTTAGGTATACTCAAAACGCAATATCGATTAAATGGCCGATAGGAGCGATTACTTTGTAAAATATTTTTTAATGATTATTTGGTACAAATATATTATTAGTGTTAAATATTAATCAATTTGTAAGAGCAATATTTATATATTATTGAAATGTGCATTATTTGAAATAAATGCATTTAAAATGGAAATATAAAATGTACAATAAAATGTCTGTTTTGTATTTTGTATTTAAAATACATTTTCTCAAAAGTTATTTTACATTTTCATTTAAATGGTTAATGCAGAAGTTGGACTTATTGTAGTAAAATAGAAATTAATGACTCTTTTTCAATGTAGCCTTTGAGAAGATCGATGCATTGTCTCACATTGGCATAAGTTTTTTTTTTTGATAAAAATCCGGCTTTTTATCATTCATTTTCTATTTCAGATGCATTTTTCTTGTAAACTAAAAAATTAATCGAAATATCAATAATAGCTCTAAATAACGATAAATCACGATATTTGTGCAATACTGCATTGCACTTGTTCATTGTAAAATAAATGTTAGATTAAATGTTTATCAATTTAATTATTATGGAAAATGATAGGCTTAACGTAGAACAAGGTGAGCATGGACACTGATTAATACTTCAGTGTGTGTAGCTAACCCATTGCCACCATTCATGTTGGCGATATATGTACATATACATATATACCACGCAGTGATGTCAGAATATAGATGTGACTTTAAGAAATAAGAATAGATAATAAAATATAATTTAACAGATAGAATTTATTTAATAGATTAGACAGTAAAAAATATAAAAATTTAAATATAAATAAAAATATAAAAATATAAATATTTGAAAAATTATTTTTATTTTAAAGAAACACTATTTTAAAAATACCTGTTTTCCATTTCCTATTTTAAATGGATGTCTAAAAAATTGCATATTGCATTTTTAAATAGAAAGTTCCAACTATACTGCATTTTTTATTTCAAATAAATTCATAGCATTTTGCAGATCTCTGATTTTTTATTGACTATTTTCTTATTTTTGGTATCGATTATACACATAAAACGCGATTATCTCGCGATTGACGTATCCTGTATAACAATTAAACATAAAATATATTTTAAAAACTCTAATGCATTCGACATATTTAACTATTTTGAAGATTTATAATTTCTTGTTTTTTCTAAACTTCTCCTAAAATAATACCGCGGAAATAATGAAAACGACAATCCTCGCGACAATGCTTTTGTAAAAGTCTCCCGTGTGTTAATTGCTTACGCTTACGTCAACTGGAATGAAGAAACGAGCGACAACTGATCTGGGGCTATATTCTCGAAACATATCGCATATGATATTTGTCATTGCGCCGCTATTTTTCGATACGTTTTAGCTGCGCAATGACAAATATGCGACATGTTTCGAGAATATAGCCCCTATACGCGCGTGAGACAACAAAAAATTTGACAGATTGTTGTTCCTTACGTATGATGATATTGATTGAAAATTTCTCGTAATCGCATGGGCCATGATTTTTATCCATGCGGAAGTATTTTGTGAACCGTGGCGCGCGGGCGCGCCTCATCTCGCGGAGACGAACAATGACGTCATCGCTGCGCGCGCTCATTAACAATATGTTTATATAAGTATAGCATACGCGTATACGTATGCCTATGCTATATATTGACAGTGGAGAAGGCCCTTGCACAATGCTAGGCGATAGCGATAGCAATAGGCGATAGCGAACAGAAAATTCTAACACTGGGAATGTATATATACGCCAATGCAAAATGATGTTATTCTCTGCAAAGCATTTATTTACAGAGAATAACATTCTGCGTTGGCATATGCATTCCGTAGTGTTGGAATTTTCTGTTTCTATCTCTATCGCTATGGTTATCGCTATCGCTATTACTTATGTTAGCATTGTGCAAGGGCCTAAATAGCCATGAAATTCAAGGTTCTCGGACTTTCGCGCATGCGCATGAAGCGACACGGCGGTCCGTGCGAACTTCACTGTGTGTGACATCATGCTTCATTGTTGGAGGTTTACGTCATTCTCTTGAATCCGTTCGGACTGTTCGGAGAGAGCGTGCGCGGAGATGACGGACGGGCGTGCGCGCGCACGCACGCACGCATGCACAACCTCCTTTTCGTCAGAGAAAAGACAACAAGCGATAAAAAGTCGCCCACACCGTCGTCGCTGACCTGAACGAGTTTGAATCGCACTCTCTCCAGTATCCGGACATTGTATCGGAAACGTCGACGACGACGTTCTCACAGGGAGAAACGGAGCTTCTAGTGTTTCTACTGTCAAAATTTGGAGGGGCGTGTATATCGTTATATGAGAAGACGCGAAGATTTCTCGCTGACACATTTTACTGTGAGTGAGATTCGGATGCGCGTCCTTCTTCAGGACGACGACTTTTGGGCAATTCGACGACTCCGTCATCGTTCGTCACAAATCACTAGACTGGCAAAGATATGTGATTAATAGATCGCATTTTTCTTATACCACAATCACCTCTCTGTCAGATCGGTACGTGTAGGACGACACGCGACGCGCCTCTTTCATTTTAAATATAACGGTTTATAAATAAGTATGAGCAATAGCGGGAGTGCGCGGTGGGGCTGATTTTTCTTTCTATTCGCGCGTGTTTATCCACGCGCTCTTCGCGCGCAAGAGAGATAGATCTACGTGGTGAGAGAGAGAGAGAGAGAGAGAGAGAGAGAGAGAGAGAAAGTGAAACGAAGTGAGGAGTGAGTGTCGGATGCATTCGACAACCCTGACTTTTTTCCTGTGTGCCCTTTGTGCACGTAAATGCCGCCGAAACCCCATCAAGGTTAGTATGTTTGCTTCTCGCTTGGTATTTTGCGCGCTTCTTTCCAACAAGCATGGTAGATACTAGGACGATAAGAAGAACGGAATAGACGGAAGGGAGAGAGAATAAAGCGCGAAAGTCGCTAGATCATTAGTTCCAGACATTATGAACGGACGGACGGAAACAGAACTCGCTTAATCGGTGGTTAATTAAAATAACAATAATTAACTTGGGGTAAGACAAAATCATCTCTCAAGCGAGTACAAAAATATACAAAACGTCTAGTGATAAAACTTCTGCGATGTCTTATCAATTCCGAGCGTAATATTATGACAGAGAATGGAAATTTAATCTTACAAATTTTTAAATTGGCATACGAATCTCATCGATTCCGCGTTTTCTTAAGAGAAGAAACGACGCGATACAAGGTGGTTGTGTAGTGTGTATGACATATGCAGTGTTGCGTGTATGCGCGTGCGTACGTGCGCGGGCGCGCCTGTATGTTGTGTGCGACTTCGAAATGCGATTTGTTGTGCCTGCGATTTGTGGATAGGACGCTTCGCATTTGTCTTTCCTTAGGTTTGTCTTTCTTTTTCTGATATGTTTTGCGCATAGATACCTTTTTTGGAATACTTCGCAAGTTAATCATGTGATTTTAATGATTCGTTAATTGGAAATTACGAGAAATTATGATTGCGTGAGTATGCATTTCTTGGGAATATTAGTGAGTAATCGTCATATATTACCATATGATTGGAATGAGCCAATCGATAAACTTCAATTCAAACAGAGAGTTAAAGCTTTCCTTTGTGTTTTATTCTAGGTGGAACTCTTGATATGAAGACACGAGAGTGAATCGTTAACATGCTAGCATGTCTGACAAGAATGTCATCAAGGTTGGTATAATCGTCATATTTAAAATAGAGAAAAAAGAATTTTTAATTATTTGTTGCATTATGTCAGAGATGAAAGTATGTATCTATATTTAAATCATATATTCGATATGAGATATTTTTTAGTTAAAATAAAAATTAATATTTCATGTATCTTTTCCCATAGGAAAATATGAATGTCCAAATCGAGAAATTTGTAGATACATTCATACTTCTGCAAGCAAAAATTTAAATCGGTTGTATAGTTTTAAATGATGAGGAATATTTATCACCAGATCTCGACTAAGCGTGAACTCAACAGTCACCTGTGTATCCTGTGTGAGTGCGCAAACTTTATATCTGCATTTATATAGTTTCTATTTAATCAACAGTGTTGAAACAGAATAAAGGGAATTTGCTAATTTCAGATACAAGAAATATACGTGATGCTGTTGTTCCCAAACTGTTTGCAGCTGCGCAACAAGCTGCAGTACGACAATAAGGATTGTCCTGAATGTACCGATGCCTGTATAATGTTAGAAGAATTCTGCATATTTGCCACAGAACTGGCACGTCTGTGCGAGCGAGGGTAACAAAAACTTTATGATTTATTGTACAGGTTTTGCTAGATGTTTTTTAAAAACACCACCCAGGTTTTGCCTTGTGTAGTATAATGGATTTTCGTTTTTCCCTTGTAAGTTAAATAGTTCGTACTAGATATATAATATCAGGGTGTTTACTCTCTGGAAAAATATTGTATTCTTAGGAAATTTTTTTTATACCTGGCAAAGTCAGCAGGATATTCTTATGGAATAGTTATAATATAACTATATAATTATATAGTTATAAATATACAGGGTGTAACAGAGCGTCCATATCAACAGTTTTTTGAGGAAACAACGCATTTTCGCGAAAAATATTTCATGCAAAAGTTGTAAAGCTCTAAGTGGCATATTATATAATAATATTATATGACCTTGAATAGCACCGTCAAGGTCATATAAAAATCACTTTGAATTTTTTAAATGGAACCCCCAATTTTTCATTACATATTCTTGCAGCTTACCTCGAGAGCTTTTCAAAACACTATAATAAAATATTTTTTCATTAAGTACTTTTTGAGTTATTTTATATTTTAATCTGACATATTTTGATAAAAAATAAAATATTTCGTAAAATATTCAGTTTTCGATAATCTTACTTTAATACTTTTATGTACAGGAAAATGAGACAAATCAATTAGCGCAAAAAAAAAAGTTTAAAAAATACATTGTAAATAATTTTCTTAAAAACAATTTTTTTTTTTATACTAATTGATTTGTCTCATTATTCTGTACATAAAAGTATTACAGTAAGATTATTGAAAACTAAATATTTTACGAGATATTTAATTTTTTATATCAAAATATGTCAGATTAAAATATAAAATAACTCAAAAAGTACTTAATGAAAAAATACTTTATTATAGTGCTTTGGAAAGCTCTCGAGGTAAGTTACAAGAATATGTAATGAAAAATAGGGAGTTCCATTTAAAAAATTCAAAGTGATTTTTATACCTTGACGGTGCTATCAAGGTCATACTAATATTATTATATAATACGCCACTTAGAGCTCTACAACTTTTGCATGAAACATTTTTCACGAAAATGCGTTCATTTCTAAAAAAATTGCTGATACGGGCGCTCTGTTATACCCTGTACATCTATCTCTGTTTATATATTCAATATCTTAACAAAATATTAAATATACAATATATATTCTTTATTTTAATTTTCAGTGATAAAAAAAATAAAAATATTATGCAAGTTAAAAAATTTTATCTTAAAAGCTGTTCAATTTTATTTTCAATACATTTGTAAATCTAGCACTTGAAACTTAAGTGGTTTTGTGTTTTTTCGTATGGATGAAAGGCATTAGAAAAAGCATATAATAAAAAAACTTTTTTTAGGAAATTGCATCAAAGAATGTTTAAAATATTCTCTTTATCTGGAATTTTTTAACAAAAATATCTGAAAGATCAGAGAATTTTCAGGAGAATTTTTTACAGGATTTGAGTAGATACCCTGTATATAATTTTGTTTTCTGTGTACACGCGATTATCGGGTGAACGGAAATCTGTATGTTTCAGGCGAAAATATTGAGCGTTTGATTATGATTATAGAGGGAGAATGTTGTGTAAAGCAATGATGAAACGCAACGCGACGTCGATCGTTGCAAAATTATTTGATATGTGGAAGTACGTTCAGTTAAAAAAAAAAAAAAAAACGATAATTGATGCTACTATTTAGTGTATCCTATTACCACACTCTAATGAAATTTTGTTTGACGATTATGTAATTGATGACATCTCTTTTCTGCTATACAGGATGATTCACAGATGATCCTGCCATTTTTTATCGTGAATGAAAATTATTAGATATTTATTGCAATAACTTTGGATGATGAATCTCGACAATATTATTAACATACTCGTCTTTCAAAGCATTAAAATAATTCTCTATTTAACACTTTTCAAAAAACAGTTGAATAATAAAAGTTACAAAACTTATTCCTAGTAGTAATAATTAAATATAGCTAAAGTCGCAAAAAATTGTAAAAAAGAAAACTTATTCCTAATCATGTATAAAGTTTCGACTCAATTTCTATATATACGTCGAACGTACAGATATCAATTGCACTCTCAAATATCAAATCCTACCACATACATAGCTACTACTAGTAGTGAGTGTGATAATACTGGATCAGTATGCAGAACCTGGAATTGTCGTACTACATGTGTCTATTCTTGTTTATCTTTAGAACGGCAGCTGTTCCTATGAATGCCGCTCGCTCATTACACGGTGATGGAAAGGACACCAATCACAAAACTGGTTCAAGTAAGTTAGCAAATAAGCTGATTGTCTCGACAGATCCCACCTCAATTATTACTTATATATCAATCAATCACTTAGAGAGGATGGCATATGAGGTATTTTTGGGCGGGTCTTGCAATCCAACTACCTGGAGGTCAGACATAGCGATCCCGACCCTTCAAAATCTCGGAATTACTTACTACAATCCTGTAGGTTGCTCCCTATCGTCGTCCTCTTCGCCTTCGCGCACAAGATATCATAATTGGATTCTGTATCACAGCAAGTGTCACAATGGGGTCCAGAGTTGATAGCCCAGGAGTACGAGGCGAAGCAGACGGCGCGGGTCTTGCTATTCGTTATCGACAACCAGACGCGCAACAGCGCGGGTATCATTGAAGCGGCTCAACTGGCAGCTACGCGCAGTGAGTCCCTGGTACTCGTCATTTACCCATATCGCCAGGGGCAAACTATACTCGGGGAGACCGTTTCTACACAGTATGTTGACCAGCAATTAATTTAAAAAAACGTTCTGCCATAATGTTTTCCTCATCTTACATGTTTCTTTATTCTTTAGAGAATATTACGATTTGATGAATGGATTGTTGGTACTTCAATATCTAATGGAGAGGCAAAGGATACCGATATTCGAGAGCGTTTCAGTTGCTCTTCATTGCACATCCAAGGTAATAGCTTCTAATTAACAAGCAAATTATATGGCATAACTAATGATTAATACATGTATACTATATGTATGCACAGATGTTACGCGAAGAGATCAATGTGCAGGACTGTACGGATTTGTATACTGAAGATGGCATTAGACCTATAAGAATCTCGCTTACTCAAAATGGGACGGATGCAGTGTAAGTTTCTGCCGATTCTGAAAAATCAATTATGTATATATGTATAACTATTTATATATATGGAACAAAATAAAATAAAAGAACATTTGCAAGGAAATTTTGTTTACGTTTTAGAACGTTGCGAGAGATTTTCAAATCTATGAATGTTGATGACAGTAGTACGATAAAGTTGGGGGAAGTATGTATATACGCTTTTTATCACGCGAGAAATAAAATTTTAAAAATTCACCGACGCCAACACACGTTTTTCTTCATTTCCAGGCTTGGGTGACATTGCAGTCGAACACAACAATGTGCAACAATATGCCTTTCTCGGATTTGCTCAACACAGTGAATAAATCTGGTAATAAATTCATCTTAGATATATGTCCAATTACTGCCAATGTCCCTATAATTGCCGTTTTATTTATTTTACTTGATAAAAAATAAATTTGTAAACAAACGTGTTCAAAAAAAAATTTATCATTAAATCAATACTTTAATTTATATAAAAACAAAAAAATGACATGTATTTGTTTTTATTTAGTATTTAAAAATTAATGTTAAAAACTGAATGTTAAATTTGAGTATCAAAAATGCGACTACACAAATAAAAGGCGATGCAAAAGTCGTACTAAAGAAAGGGCAATAATTTTATATAATCTACATTGATTACGTAAAATGAATTAATGAGCTATATAAGAATCATTTTAATGAAATATGTGAAATAAATGATATTTTATGTTAAATTATTATAAATAATGCTGACAGCGATAGGGACAATATTATCTGGTTTGTCTGTCAGTATTCAGGCTAAGAAACACAAGTACATATAACTAACATTTACCTACAGACTACTTGAACCTATTCGGGCGCAGCAAGACTGACAGTGATCTGGTTACAACCAAAAGGATTGACAATTATTGGGTGTCAGTCATACGACATTTTTTTTTAATGACAGGAACATCGCAGATTTCTATAGATTTTTATTTATTATTTGATATTTTATTTATTTTATTTTTTATTTATTATTTCTATAGATTTTTATTTATTGTTTATATGTAATGCATAATATTTTTAAAATAATAATAGAGTTATTAAGTAACATCATGATTCAAAGCAAGGCATTTTTTAGCTTCAGCAACATCCAAAATGGTTAAATCCCAGTAAACACAAAATAACAGTAACATAACATTAATGTTATAATTTCCCACTCAACAATGTAACTGTTACGTATAAGGCATGTTATATTGCAGTTACATTATTGAGTGGCAAATTATAACATTAATGTTATATTACTGTTACTTTGTGTTTACATTGTTTATATGTAATGCATAATATTTTTAAAATAATAATAGAGTTATTAAGTAACATCATGATTCAAAGCAAGGCATTTTTTAGCTTCAGCAACATCCAAAATGGTTAAATCCCAGTAAACACAAAATAACAGTAACATAATATTAATGTTATAATTTCCCACTCAACAATGTAACTGTTACGTATAAGGCATGTTATATTGCAGTTACATTATTGAGTGGCAAATTATAACATTAATGTTATATTACTGTTACTTTGTGTTTACATTGTTTATATGTAATGCATAATATTTTTAAAATAATAATAGAGTTATTAAGTAACATCATGATTCAAAGCAAGGCATTTTTTAGCTTCAGCAACATCCAAAATGGTTAAATCCCAGTAAACACAAAATAACAGTAACATAATATTAATGTTATAATTTCCCACTCAACAATGTAACTGTTACGTATAAGGCATGTTATATTGCAGTTACATTATTGAGTGGCAAATTATAACATTAATGTTATATTACTGTTACTTTGTGTTTACTGGGATGAAGTTAGGCTATAAGCTTAAGGTGGCAGTAATTGGGACATTTACTTTATCAGATTTGACGACTGTTTTCCAAAAAAAAATTAATAATCACAAATATGTTTATCCCACAGAGATGTACAGAACATTGATAGACGGATTTCCAGCAAACGGCGATCCGACAGAATTTCGAATCAATTTCGAGCAATTCTGTGCTTTGGCCAACGAGTTGTCATGGACGCGGACGAAGAGTAATGGCGTTTCTTGTGAAAGTGAGATACCTTCAATATGGAATATATTTTGTAGGAAGGCTTCAAATTTTCTGCGCCGAGCTATTGTACATCCCTTTAATCGTTTTCTAGGTATTTCTAATTTTTCGATTAAATTTCCATCGCGATCTCTGGCACTTAATATATACAATTCCTCTCATCCAAATCCTTTATTCTATCACTCTTCAAGTGAAACATGCCGATTAAACACGTAATTGATCTCGCTTATCTCATAGAATAAATCGACAAAACAGAACATGTAAAAAACTTGAATCTTTTCAGATTGGACTAATTCCTTCGCACAGGAGTCCGAGAAGAGAGACATTTACATCGGCGTGGTCAATAAAGATCTGTTTTGGTTGGAATCTTCCGCAATGCCTCTAATAGAGTGAGTATCGACTTGCGATCATCTATTCACGGTTAACGAATGGTTCTCTTTTCATACATGCGATCTCCTTCCAGGTCGATGAGATTGTCTCTATATCGATCAAGTCTGAACGAGTACAACGTAAGGATACTGCCGCAGGAATTACACAAGATGAAGAATTCGCGGCTGATCCTGCTGATAGTGCCGCAACATTCGCGCGGCATTGCTATTATGGCGTTGGCAGCTCATTTGATTGGACTGCGCGCTAAGCTCATCCTTTGTGTTCAGACTCTTCCTGAGGATTCGATCGTGTCTGGTGAAAAAGTATGATTGATATATTGAATATTAATATATGTCAGTAATAACTGAATATAGAATTCATTCATCAAAATATCTTAATAACTGAAAATAAAATTAACTGTCGAATTATGTAAGATTAAAGAATACTTTGAAGAATTCAACTTCAAGAGAATATTATTTCGAATAAATCATAGTGATATACAATATATAAACACTTTTCAACATTTATAGACATTTTCTTTTTTATAATAGAAATATAATATGTTTTTGTTTTTTGATTGATTTAGTTGACTGAACAAGCCAGAAAAGATTACAACCGGGGGAGGATGTACCTGTCGGATTATGCGACGCGCGAAGGTGTACCTGTTTTTCAGAATATCGCTGATGCTTTGCAACACGCGATACAGTTAGTTCAAAGTCCTTGTTGACTTAATTGCTCTTTACTATTTTTTTCTATTATTTTCGTACGAATAAGCTCCACGGTTCGATGACTAATTTATTTTTACTCTTAACAATGTCCAGCTACCATTTGAGATCCACGCTATGGAACGTACCATAGGTATAATGATGATGATATTTGCATTGCCACTATTATTCCTATTAAGGGTAACTATACCCTACTCGTAGTAACTGTCGTCGTTGGCACACATAAGAGATGATTCTTCTTATGATGTATCTTATCATTATCGTTTTATCGATAGATAAAAAAATCATACTATTTACATCCTTAATGAGATATCGTTCATCTGTGTGTTATTATTATTACTTATTTTTAAATTCTTGATAAAATTAAAACACAAGCAGTCAAAATCTTTTATTTCCATCAAGATATTCCATATTTATTTTTATTATTATTACTATTTATTATGAACACAGAATATTTCTTGAGCAATTGTTTTTACTTCAAGGTCAAATAGGTTTTTTTTTTTTTTAGAGCTTGTACACATACGCACACGTATCGTATTTTATACTAGTTGAATGCATCGAGCAGCTAATTGTTTTATTTTATTTTTTTAGCGTTTTTATTTTTTTAGTGTTATTATGTTCTCTTTATCAAATGACATTGAACTTTTTGTTACATAAATCAGTAAAAAAAAAAGAGCGGTCTCTCACGGTAGGTGGACATATACCATTTTCTCTCTCTCGTTCATTTTTTTTTCTTTTTGTAGTAACTTAACATTCGCAGTTTTTTTTGTAACCTTTTGGTAATGTGGTTGAGGATTGAGTTGATACACGTGTACATACATAAAACTCGTAGTTGTTTCTAACGATCTAATAGATTATTAACTTGAAATCTGATTGGAGAGGGGATGCGAGAGAAAGGATGTGCGGGATTCGTTTGTGTCTATGTGCGTATCTTGGCCGAGTATATGCAGTGTGCAATATAACGTACAAACATGGAATTCGGTCGACGATGATGGCGAGAATTTCAATAAATCGGCCTGCATCCTCGTCCAAATCAATATACAACATATGAATGAATGTGAGAGAGAGTAGGGAGGGAAGGAGAAAGAGAGAGAGGGAGAGGGAGAATGAATGAATGAATGAAAACGAAATGGTGTTGCCTGCAGATCAAGACCTTGCTCAGAGATTTTATCGTTTGAATGAAAAAAAAGAAGTGGCTCAAGAAAGAAATTGTTTATTATATTTTTGCACACATGTGACTTCATACACCCATCGAATCATTGCGTATTTAAAATAAAACAAAGTTATTACCATTTTCTTCATACGTTTTCCTTTCGATCTTTTTTTTCTTTGCGAGAATATTTGATGCGAAATCATTGCCGCCGGTGAGTAAAAATTCTTACAACTCTATTGTCGTACTTAATGATCGTTATACAATACTATATAACGGACAACCGTCCTTAAGCGCCTAACTTTATGTAATACGATTCGATCGTTGATTAAATGATACTCGAAATACGATAGATATATATTCTTTTTGCTACACGCAATGAATAATAAAAAAAAACATAGATAAGAGCTTTTTCTACGATAAACAATTACTGCACGAAACTTGGTATATATAAACTGTAAGAAACTTACGAAATTACATGTCTATTATTGCTATACATTACCTCTTGGTCGAGAAATAATCTTGAATCGCATTCGATTGTATACACGTAATCATGTTTTATCGATCAGATAAATGCATTTTCATTATTCGATCTTTGGTTTACTATCCTTGTCATTCTTACTTCCTCTACGGCCCGTCCTTTCTATCTTGTCACTCTTCTAAAGGAAGTAGTATCTTCGTATATTCTTAAGCGATAACAACACCGGTATCATCGCCGGCAGGAACAAGGGAATATACACTGCATATCTGCAACATTATCACAAAATTATCTCTTATTCTCTTTTCCCTAAATGTGCCTCTTGTTAATTTTATACAAAATAAAATCTGAGAATAATCGATAAACTTTTATAGGAAAATATTGCATTAATTATACTGGATGTTCCTAAACATGCGCGAAAAGTTTCGTATGATTCCTTGAACAATAAAAAAAAATTCATATACTCTAATATCCTCTCAATCATCATCGGCATTGTCTCCGAGAGTTACAAGGTATTAAGATGGAAAAAAATTTTCAAAAATATATTTTGACAAAAAAAATTATAATTATAGGAATTGTTAGAAATGACTATTTTCAACCATGATACATGAATCTGTTTTCCTTCTCATCGATTGGCGAATACATTCAAAAATACTAGATGTATTACGGATTGTTTTGCATGATGCAATTAGGCAATTTCTTAAATTTTCAATATTTTTAATCGAGATGCTATAAATTAAGAATTTAAGACAATCCTAGAGAGAAAAAAATCCAAGGGATTCAATTTTGGGGACCAAAAGTTGAGATCCTGCTTGACTTATCCAACGATTAGGACATATCTTGTATCTAAAAAAAACTATGCCGTTTGGCATCAGTGTATATGAACTTTTCTTCAAAAAATTACCCAAGATATGACTTTTTGAATTTTTTCGGACATATTTAGGACATCCTGTATATGTTATATTTCTTTCTTTCTCTTCCAAATTGCACGCAATAAAAAATTATTATTTATTATTATTACTATTATTTATTAATCCGTGCCTTACGGCTTTGGATGACCTCCAATTTTACAATTACTTTGTGTTTGTATTTTTTAAAATGTGTTTTTATAATGACTTATAGTTATCTAATAATACTCCCCTATAATATAACGAACATTAAAATTATTTTAAATAAAAATCTTAACTTCCATAACTTCAATAAGCTAAAATTAACTCAAACAACTCATATACTTCATATAAGTCTGCTAAATAGATTTTCCTAATAAAAACTAAACTCAATTAACTAAAATATATCAAAATAATGTAATGCAAATAACTTTCAACTAGAAACAAAATACAAAAATTAACAACTAAAACTGCAATAGCTCTCTAAATTACATATTGCATATTAAATATTCAACATTTCTAATGTTCCTAACTATCTATCAATTTTTTTTAGTATTTTTCGTCTGTCTTTCGTCTATATTCCTTTACATTACTCCTTCTTTTTCACTGGTCTCCTCTCCTTTCTTCTGTTCCTTTTTTCCTTCTCCTTCCTAATTATATCTATCCTTTTCATTAATTCATAGCTTTTTCTATCTCCTTTTAAGAATTCTTCTACTGGCGTTTCATCTTTAATCTCCTCGCATTATTTCAGCACATATATCGTATTTTCTATTTCTTCTCCGCATACTCTACATTTCCTTTCTTCCTTTTCTCTCCAGTGTTGATTTCATTTCCGCGTCTAAATCTTGCTATCAAACTCCTATCCTTCGTTTTTCCTCTTCTTTCTCGCAAATATGCTAGTATTTTTTCCATCATTATATTTTTATATATATATATATATATATATATATATACAGAGTGATTTAAAACAACTTGATGTCCTTGAAATGTCATATTCTTGAGCAAATTCTGGGATGATTTTTTTCTTTGCAAATTTTGTCCAAAGCTTAGTTTTTTAATTATAATTGAAAATAATTAGCTACTTACGAGTTCGGGACAATGGGCAGGTAAAGATGGCGCAACGCGTCACGAGACTCACTTCACAATTTCACAATAAATATCACTGGAAACATTATTGTCTTTACTGCAGTACTTTATTATCACTTGCAAATATAAATTTCCACACAAATTAAGGTATAAAATGCCACGACAAATAATATTTATTATAGTAAAATTGTGAAGTGATTCTCGTGACATGTTGCGCCGTTCCTGCTTGCCCGTTGTACCGCACTTATAAATAGCTAACTATTTTCAATTATAACTCAAAAATTAAGTTTCGGATAAAATTTTGTAAAAGGAGAAATCGTCTCAGAATTTGCTCAAGAAGATGACATTTCAAGGACATCAGATTCTTTTGAATCACTTTGTATTTCGTTGTATTTAGACTCTTCTATTTTCTCTCTTTTCTTTCCTCCTTTTCTTTTTTTCCATTATTTCCTGAACTATCTTCTTTGCTTCTATGTTCTCCCTCTTCTCTCTCAGCTCCTCCTTACTTATTTCCGCCTTTTCCATCACTTTTCTTCTCCTCTTTTCCCATTTATTCTCTTCGCTGCTTTTTTTCACTCTTCTCTAGCTCCTTCATACATTCCACCACTAACTTTTTTTTCGTCTGACGTGCAGTTTCCTCGTACTTAATTGTTCTTTTCTTTGTCTCCAGACTCGATTGCTTCATCATAGTTTCTTCCATTAAAATATAGTTCGGTGTTCTTATATCTAGTCCTAAAATCCATTTCACATATTTCCTTTTTATTTTATTCGGCCTTTCTTCTTTCTTCCATCCCTAGATCTTTGCTCCGTACAATACCACACTTCCGACCAACATGTCGAACATCTTCATTCTTCTCTTGTAATCATCCTTGAATAACCTCTCTCCAATACTCCAAGTCAATTTCATTGCAATCGTCGCTCTTCTCATTCTTTTCAATACATGTTTCTCTGCTCCTCCGTTCTTTTGCATTATATATTCTAAATATTCTAGATATCTTACTCTTTCACCTCTTCTATATTCTCTTCGTTCCATTTCCATTATCTTCTTCCTATATTCTTTCTTCCTTTCTCAAATATCAATACTTTTGACTTTTGAGTGTTCAAAATCAATCCTTTCCTTTCTATATATTTCTTTAATTTTGTAATCATTCCTTTTAACTCCTGCTCACTTTTTGCCAGCACAACTATATCATCCGCGTATGTGATTGGCCAAAACTTTTCTTTCCCCACTATTATTCCTCTCGTCTATTCTTTTCTTATCTCTGCCTCCAAATCCATCATGTATACATTGAACAGCGTAGCACTCATAGGACATTCCTATCTCACACCGCTTTTTGTACAGAACTTTATTCTTCTATTTCCCACTTTCTCCTTGTTCTTCGTTTCTTTATATGTTTCCATAATCCTCCTTCTCAGCCGTTCTCCTATACCTGTCTTCTTCATTATTTCTCCCAGTTTCGTTCTGTCTACCTTATCAAACGTCGCCGTGAGATCGATAAATAATGCAAAGATCTTTCCTCTTCTCTTCGAAATTTCTTTATTAACTACATAATTTAACACATATACTGCATCAATTGTGTCCATCCTCTTCCTGTTCTAAAATCAAACTGTCCTTCCTCCAATTTCGTTTCTACTTCCTACTTGAGTTACTCATTCAAAATGTTCGCATAAATGTTCTTATAGTATTCTTGTAGTTACTATGTCCATCAGTGTCACTCTTCAATAATTCTTTACGTTGCCTTTTTCTCTTTTCATATAAATTGGAGTGATTAATCCTCTATTCCGTTCTTCTGAAATTCTTCCTTCCTCCATATTTTGTTTAGTAGTTTTAAGAATACCTCTCCTATCTCTTTCGGCATTAATCTTCAAGATTCATTTTCTATTTCGTTTTCTCCCGATGCTTTTCTTTTCTTTAATCTCTTCAATTGTTTCATTACTTCTTCCCTCGTTATTTCTTCCGTTTCTACTCCATTCTTCACTATTTCTTCCTCTTTTTCTCTTCTCTCTTCCTTCTCTTCTATTGTCATTCTTTTCTTTGTTCCTCCTAATAACTTCATGAAATGCAAATTCCAACTTTCCAAATCTATATTCTCATCTATTTTCTCCCTCTTTTTTCTATATTTATTGATATATTTCCATGCCTCTTCCTCAGTTCTTATTAATTTTATCTTTTCCTCTTCTTCTTTTTCGTGTTTGTTCTTTTCGTTGTTATACTTTATTTTATACTTCTTTTTTTTCCAATATATTCTTCCCGGTTAATCTTTCCTTTTTTCATCCTTCTGAATTCTTTTCTTAGCTCTCTTTTTTCTTTCTCTATTCTTTGCTATGCTATTCTCTTCTTCCTAATTTCCACGGTATTATCTTTTTCTTAATTTTCAATAACGAATTATTTTATTCTCTATTTCTCTCCAGTTCTTCCCGTTCTCTGTCTGTGTGCATGACCAATCTTCTCATTTTCTATGGTAATGCTCGATCCCTTCTTCTGTCCATACTTCTTTCAATCTTGATTCTATCACTCTGTTTCCTGCTTCTTCTTTTTGTGCCTTCTAATTCCACTTGCAATGGTATGTGATCCGACTATGTTCTATTTCCTTCTTCCATCTTTTTAACTTCTTCTATCGTTTTTTCGTTTGTTACAACATAATCTATAACTAATGATCCTGATTCTCCGATGTATGTCTATTCCCCTTTCTTCTCATAATTTCCATTCAATATCATCTCCCTCTTTCTTTTATAATAATATCTATTCTCTTTCTTTTATCTTGTTTATCATTATTCGTCCTTCTCTATTTGTTACTTGATCTTCTTATCTCCCCTTCCTTCTTTCTTCCTGTTTCTATTGGATCACCTTCCTCTTCCGTTCTCGCATTAAAATCTCCTCCTATCATTAAATATCCTTCTTTTTCCTCTTTTATTTCCTCTATTAAATTCTCCAATGTTTTTTCAATGTTTTGACAATATAACGTAATCACTCTCCACCTATTTTTGTTATATATCACTTATTTCCATCGCTCCTTTATTTATTTCCATTACTTTTACTCCTTCTGATTCCTTACTAATAGCTGTGATAATTCCTCCTCCTGCCCTTCCTCTTATATTCTTTTATTGCCGGTATGCAATTCCATTTGTGTTTTTTTGATAATTATTATTACTAATTTTCTTCCATATTTCTTCCTCCGCTCATGTTTCTGTCAAGCCTATAATATCAAATTCTTTCAAATATTTCCATATTTCTTCGCTTTTGTTTATTATTCCTGCTATATTCCAAAAGCAAATTTTTATACTTTTCTCACGATCCTCCATCTCCTCTCTGCCTTTTTTGTCGTATTCTCATTCCCTTCTTTCTCTTCTTTCCTCCTCCAATTTTTCTTCTTTTTTGTTTCATCTGTACCATCTATCCTTCAAGTTAATTTTCTTATATCTAACTTTTACTTTATTATCGCCTTTTTCTTTTTCTTCTTTTGTCATTTCATTTAATCTCTGTTGTATCTCACTGTCTTTTCTTGTTGAATCATCCTCTATTATTAAACCATTCCTCAACTCTTTCTTCTTACTCATGATCTCTCTTTTTGCTCCCAACTATCTATCTCCGCTATCAGTAAATTTTTACTTCCATTCAATTTTATTTTGCTTGCCTTTTTTATCACTATGTCCACCATTAAACTGTCCTTTATGTATTTTTCTACTTCATATTCTAATTTCTTCATTTCCAAGTTCACTTCTTTTATTATAATATTATTTCTTCTATCTATCCTCTCCTTTCTCTCCTTTCCTCTCCTTTCTCATTAATCCATTCCAACGCTGCTATTCTCTTCTCTAATATTGCTTTCTCTTGTCTCCATTCCTCTTTTACTTTTTTTTCTTTCCTCTTATCTTGCTTTTCTTTTTTCTCTCATTTTTTTTCAATTCTTCTATTTTAATTTTTTTCCTCTTCTCCATATTTCTTTGCCTCCTGAAATATATTTATCTAGTGACTTTTCTTCTCCCTTGCTCTTACTCCTGCTTCCTGTCTGTTTCCCAGTCGTTGGTGCCATCTGTAGCCCCTCTTCTGAACTGTCTTCCTAATACTTTTTCACCCATATCTTGATGTTTCCTAATCTCTTTTCTCCGTTTCACAATCTTATCTCCTTTTATTTTCTGTCCTCTCTTCTTATCCTCTTTGCCTTCTTTTCTCCGTCTTCACTACCACTTCCTCTTGCTTTCCACTCATTTACTCTTCTACAATATTTCTCACCTTTTATTTCGAAAGTTTAATAACTTTTCTCTTACTGCTTACTTTGCCCATGCACATTCCATTCGTATCCCGAAAATCCCAATAAAATTATTATATTTTTCCTTCAATTAACAATTCCATTTCTACTTTTTAACTATAAGAATTTGTAAAACATGAAAATTGTTTTTTTATATATTTTTTTTCAAGGTGTCTACTCAAATTTTGTAAAAGATTCCCAGAGAATTTCCTGATCTTCCAGGTATTTTTGTTCAAAATTCTAAGTAAAGAAAATATTTTAAAGATTTTTTTTATGCAATTTCCTAAAATGAGTTTTTTATTATACGCGTTTTTTAATGTTTTTCATTCATATGAAGGAAAAACACAAAGCCATTTAAGTTTTAAGTACTAGATTTACAAATGTACTGGAAAAAACTGAATAACTTTTGTTAAGATAAAAATTTTTCATTTGTATAACATTTCCATTTTTTATTAATAAAAATTAAAATAAACAAAATGTATTGCATATTCAATATTTTATTAAGACATTGAATATATAAACAAAGATAGATATATATTTATAATATATTTTAAATACATAATTCACAACTTGGATTATCGGCGGGTACGATTGTGCTTACAGTATAAGAGCAAAATTATCAAAGAGAGAATTTTTTTTTAAATTCCCCGAGTCCCGATAAAATTCCACGAGAATTCTCTGATTTCTGCAGTTACAAAAAGATTCCCTGAGAATTCCAGGTTTTCCATATTTTTATAGGTGCTTAGGAAGTAAGCACCTTGTTTTTTTAAGATGACTAAAAATCTCGCACTCACTTCTGATCTTCCGGAAAGTAGAGAAGCGCCAAAAGCGTTGGGTCGGAGAAAGCCGCCTCGGCGGTGACAAAGGCCTCCTTGCTGAGAACGAAGCTTCGCTCCAGATCGCCACGTCGGAGGTATTCTGCGGATTCGTGCACTAACTCAAGCGCAGTCTTAATCCTGTTCCCAACCACGTCCGTGATAACGATGTTGCTGATCTCCTTCAACAATCGCGCCAATGACTGCAGGGTTAGTTTCGCCGAAGTCAATTGCTCGACAGTGCGAAACCTCAGTAAAGAATCGATCTCCCAGTCGCGCAATTTTAGCCCCACCAATGGCATCGTCGTCACTCCGTCGATGGGTTTCTGCGAATAGTTTACGCGTGTCATGATTATTTTATTTTATATTTAAACGATTCTCTCTCTTTCCCTCTCCCCACCCTTCTCCCCTTCCTCTCTCGCCCTCCCCCCTCTCTCTATTCGCAATTAAAAGTTCATAAAAGCAATTACTCGAGAAAGCTTAACTTTTAATTTAATGAGTTTTTAGTACGTTGTTAGAAGTTGCTGTTACCATTTCCGGGATACCCAACAATAATCTGAGTTGTTCCAAGAATGTGCCCACTACAGCGGTCTCCTCGGGAACAATAGTGATGGTTTCATTCTCTCGCGCATCTTCGCAAGCCTTTGATGGTGGGTTGATCAAAACCACGCCACCCCATCTACATTCATTAATACGATATCAATGATAAAAATTAGCTAATATTAATATATTAAAAAACAATGTTAATAATTACACTGATCTTTGAAAAATTAGTAAACACGGTAATCATAGACATAAATGATTCTGTTGTAATGTTCATGCACTTAAAATAAAAGTAGGAGTACATAATTACGATAAAATAAAATAAATTGTCCAGAGGCGAAGGGAATACCTCGGGGAGAGGAAGGCTTCCACATTGCTGTCTGTTCGCGACTTATGTCCGCTGCGTGTGTAGATATGCAGGGGCGCACTGCTGCATGGTACCGTGTAGACGACCAGGTTAATGCACGGATGAAGACTGACCTGCGACGCTAAAATTCAGTCAGAAATGCTTGGTACGCATAACTCTTTACGTAAGCGTTACGTACCTAATTTCTTCTCCAACGGCGTCACCAACTGTGGCAAAACGCTCTCGCGTAAGGCGAAATGCCTGCGGCTTGGACTGCTATCGGGCACGCGTCTGGGATTCACGTTCAACGGCAATAGATAGAGCCACTGCGACTTGACCGAGAAATTACTTAAGATGGATAGTTCGTCTACAAACGGCTGTATATATTCTACGACAAAAAAAAATTAAATTCTAATCTTTTCTAATGAATTATATTATACTTTCTTAATTAAAAATCAGAGTAGGTGTTTAATAATAAGTTAAATAAATATAGTTTAATAAATAAATAATAATTAAAGTTTAATCAATTTTTTTTATAACGTAATTAATTATTGTGTTAACTCATGTTGATGTACCTTCAGTCACTGTCCTTAAGTTCCAATCGATCTTCAACTTCTCAGGATCAGGATTAACTAGAGTAATCAAAACATCGTATGCAGGACTGACTGGAAATCGTCTCCTGTTCTCCTCGTCCAAATTATACACGGTGGGTTCGGCGAGTGCATTCTTTGTCAGTGCCAATGACTTATCGTGAAGAATCCATTCCGACAATACTTGCACCAATTTAGCAGCATCTAGAGATGATGATATTTACATATGTAAAATGTAAGATATAAGAGAATATAAAGGATGTCTCTATCATAAATGGCTACGTCGATAGTAGCTTGGTATTATGCGAATCAAAACATATGTTTCTAACTATTTTGAAATTAGGATATCGTTGCGATAGATGTTTAGGTAATAAGCTGATGTGGTTTCAAGTAGACCACAATTTAACAATTTAATTGTTTCTGATCGGCTTACTGGTTTTGGTAGAAAAATACAGCGTTCTATTGGAGCCGATTAGAACAGCATTATTTAAATTTGTCGCTTCTAGTAGCAGCAAGCTACCCACGTCCAGGTCGAAAGTCGAGGCCACCTTCTCAAGCTCGTGATACGTGAAGGCGTACGCCAGCAGATTGTTTGAGATCACTTGGTGCTTCACATCCAATTGATAGATTTCTGAAAATCGCAAATTAAAATCAGAACAAAAAGCGATCTAAAGTGTATATTGACATCGATTTTTCTAGGCGAGTTAATTCGCCAAATGGAGGTTGTTGAAAATATTGAGATAGATATTCCAATGTATTATCAAGGCTAAGCATTCAAGGCTAAGCATTCAAAGATAAGCATCTAAGGCGGCGGCGTCCGTTTGAAGCTACCTGCATATAATTCTTAGAACTAAATATCGAGTTCCAAACTGCGCGTGCGTACGTGGAATCTCTCTTGTCTTCGTTTTATCGAATTGTATTTTTTCACACTCCGTGGCCTACACTTTGATAGTATATAATAAAGAGCGACAGCATTCCAATCCGCGCACTTGATCAGAAGTTTTCGAGGAGTTAACACCATGTAAGATCATTTTGCTGCAAGCATTCGATCAAGAAGTGTATTTTTATACAAATAAATCTATGTCATATTCAGTAATACCGGTGTAATCATATTCATTGATTTCCAAATATTTGTTAATAACAACAGGTTATGGGCCCAGATACACAATATTAAGATTTTTGTGCGTAGAATTTTAGATCCAAGGCAGACAGCGAAAAAGTAACTGCAAAGCCTGAAGATAGGGGTGCGTCGTCGGACGAGTCGAAACAGTCATAACTTTTGTCACAAAGGTAATCAACAACTGGTGTCTGGATTCAGATGTGAGCCAGCACATGTCGCCGGTACGCGACTGGTTTGTGGATTACGAGGAGTTGATTTCATCAATTACGGTAAAAATTGAGAACAGTGAGATTATAAACGAAAAGAAAAAGAAGAGATCGACGTTTACGCGTACAATAGAAGCAAATGGAAACGGAACTATCTAACTCCAGTCTTGTACGCATCTAAGCTAAAACATAATTTATTGTCGTCTAATCCTTGTCACCAGCGCTCGATAAAGGTCTGAAGTTATCGTTAAATAACCGGAAGTATCAGTTGCAGAACATGGTTGCAGTGGAAAACTGGTACGAGAACTTATACAAAATGAAACTTAAAGCTTGCCAGCAAAAGATGAGCGGCAATAGTTATGAGCAAGCGTGGATTCATATCGAAGAAAAAGTGTTACTTCAGACTTAGCATGAGAGACTAGCGCATCAGAACACAGCGCACGTCACCAAGGATGCTAAAAAAGTGGGGGATCAAGGTTCAGAGACAGATCAGAGACAAATTCGCTTTGCGAAGGATGTGCTCTAGGAAAAATGAATCGGAAATCCTTCTCTACAAACCAATCGCAAACCATGAAACCTGGTGATCTACTTCGCATAGATGGAGCTCTGCGGACCGATGGAGCACAACTCGATAGGAAAATCCAGGTATTTTTTGCTTCTCAAGGATGACTATTCGCATTTTCGACATGTATACTTTATAAAGAATAAGTCAGAGATAATGGAAAATTTCAAAGCATTCCTAAAAGCGGTAGATGTACAAGAAGAAAAAAAATTGAAAGAGTAAGAACTGATAACGGTCTAGAATTTGTCAATAGAGAAATGTAAGAAATTATGAGTCAGAACGGGATCAAACATGAGAAAAGTGTCGCCTATACACCGGAACAAAATAGCGCGGCTGAAAGAGAAAATAGGACAGTAACTGAAGCAGCACGAAGCATAATCTATGATCTATGCCAAAGGTATGCTATTGAATCTGTAGGCTGAAGCCGTTCATACGGCAATCTATGTACTTAATCGCACAAGAACGAGTTCGCTACCAGAAAAGGTTCCGTATGAATTATGGTTTGGAAAAGCGACAAACTTGAACTTAAGATATTCGAAATTGAAGTTTACACACACGTACCTAAAGACAAGTAAATCAAATGGAACCCGAAAGCGAAGAAAGAAATCTTCGTCGGATATGACAAAAACACTAAAGGATATAGAGTGTTCTTCGAAAGTGAAAACAGAGTAATAAAATGCAGAGACATAAAGTTTTTACCAGAAAAGTCTGAGGCAAAGATTGAAGTCAACAAAAAGAATGAGACAGCCAAGAAATGGCGATATCAGAAGACGAAGAAGAGGTTGAAAATGCAGAACCGGATAGGCAAGAAGAAGGAAAACGACCTAACAAAGAGGATCCACGACTACGAAATAGAGAAAATATCCGCAGATCAAATAGATATAACAAATATGAACTAAACGTAGAAAATCTCCTTGTCGAAGAGAGTAAGTCTATCACGCATATTACACCGTGAATAGCATCATACGTGTTCTTCTTTGCGTAAAATTTACGAGCAAGCCTTTTTCTATTATTTACAGCATCGTGAGACAAAAAATTTTGCCGTCAATTTGCTTCAAACTTTTTGACAAACCAAAACAAGACAAATGTTTGCTAGACAATTGTTGTCAAAATTAAAGCACACCTTGTCGCAAAGCTTTGGCAAAACGTGATTTTAACATTCTTGGCTATCTGGGAATGATGTCTCCAGATTTTCGCAGATGTCAATATACGTATTTGCCGTCAATGTACTATTGATTTTGACTAAACTACCTACTCCTGACCAAGCAAAGCAACCCCAAATCATAATGCTTTACAGTCTGCTGCAATTTACGCCCTTGATATTCTTCCCCATTTTTTTCCCACACTCTGAGCTTTGTTTTCCGGTTGAATAGTTCAAATTTACTCCCGTCAGACCATAGAATCTTTTTCCAAAAATCAATCGGCATTTCTGCATATTTTTTTGCAAACTCCAGACGCTTAATTTTATTTCACTTGTTGATAAAAGGCCGCTTTCTTGAAAATCGGCTGTGCAAGTTTGCTCCCGAAATCCTCGCCGAATTGTTTTATACTATATCTTTAGCTGGAGTTCTCTTGAATGGCCCGTACTGTTAAACATGGATTCTTTATAAAATTTCTCGTACAATACGCGAGTCAGTCCGATCGGTAGTCGCTCGATTTCTTCGTTTTCCTGCTCTGTCCACAACAGAACCATTCTCCCGAAATTTTTTCCATAGCTTTTGCACTTGTCTTGCTTACTTCGAATTTTATTGCTACTTTTCTTTGCGAAGAACCCTTCTGAATATTTTTTATAATTAATTTTCGGATTTGTGTACAAATTTGTTTTCTAGTCATCTTTATACACAAACTTCTCAATTGAAAAACAATCAGCGAATGAAACAAATTCGCATTACAAGGTCACAATAAACAAAATATAACACAGCATAATTTTGTTCAATGAAAAAATAGAATACTTCAATTAATAAGCGGCATTTTTAACTGAGATAGTGGTTTCCTTTTTTTGTTCTACGAAACATTTTTGAAAAAATTAGGAAAAAATAAATCTGAAACAAATAATAAAAAAATTTTTTTTAAAAGCCAAAATTAAATCAATAAAGAATTATCTCAGCGAAAAAAATATAGAAATTCTTTTATTTCCTTATAATATTTGGAACATAAACTTGCAAAATAGGGGCGGTCTCTTTTTTTATCAGTCACTGTATATAGACGATAGTCTAGTTGCATCAACCTATGAGCAAAAGATCGACGAGATTCTGAAGTACTTGGCAGCTAAAATTGAAATAACCGTAACTCCGTTAAATCTTTTTCTAGATATGCGAATAAAACATTTTCCAGATGGTTTGCTGTTCGTCAGCAAAACTAGATACGCAAAAAGGATAATCGAGCGTTTTCGAATAAAGGATGGAAATACTGTGGCGATACCGGTAGTTCAGCCTACGGATCTGAGCCTACGAGATCTTGAAAATGACAAGAAAATTATCAATGTACTCTACAAGAAAGCGGTAGGTAACAAGACCAGATATTGCTTACGCGGTGAACGTAATGAGTTAATATACTGAATCACCAAACAAACAACACTGGAACATTGTAAAAAGAATAATTAAATATATTAAGGGAATAATTGATTACGAGATCAAGTTTAAAAGAACTGAAAGTAATTTATTATTAGTAGCTGTTGATTTCGAGTAAGCGGAAGCAAATTACGTGACAGATTCGTGAGATATACAGGGTGTCTCATTTTGAAAAACGCACCTCAATAATTCTTTAACAAAGCATTTTCAGCAAAAATGTTTTAGACAAAAGTTGTATGGTTTCAGAGGGGACACATGATGAAAATATGGACTTGATCTTGAGTGATCTTTTCAAGGCCAAGTCAATGTGATCGATATTTTCTTAAATGGAACCCCCTATTTTTTTATTGGATATTCTTGTAGCTGACATCGAGAGCTTTCCAAAACACTATAATAAAGTATTTTTTCATTAAGTACTTTTTGAGTTATTTTATATTTTAATCTGACATATTTTGATATAAAAAATAAAATATTTCGTAAAATAATCAGTTTTCGATAATTTTACCGTAATACTTCTATATACAGAATAATAAGACAAATTAATATACTATTGTGTCCAATACTAGTTTAAAAAAAAAATGGAGGAGTAAATATGGCGGCGATGGGGAATAACACGTGTAACCGTTACTCATCGAGAAAGTGAGGAGGAGAGGATTCAAAGAAGAAGGAAAGAGTCAGAAAGGGGATGAGTAAGAAGGGAAGAATGAGGCGCACACGTGCGGATAAAGGAAGAGTTGGAGAGTAAAGGAACGATGAAAGAGAAGAATGTAAAGTGGAGTAGTCTGGAGGTTAGGTTGATGGGGGAGAGAGCGAGAAGGGGAAAAGAGCGAGAGAAAGGAAAGCACGCGGGAAGTGTAAAAAGGTAACAGAAAGTAGAAGGAAAGTCGGTAAGAAAGAGGACGGAGCGGGTAAGAAAGAGTAGTAGTTGACGTAAAAGGCGCAAGAGAGGGCGTCAGAGAATCGAGATAGATCGAGCAGGTCGTAGATCAATACGGAAACGAGAGCTAAAGAAAGGAAGAGTGATGCATTGGAAGCTAGGTGAGGTGAAAGGTAGCGGATAGAAAAGCTGGAAAGGATAAAGTGCGTTGTGAGAAAAGAGGTGAAGAGGGGAAGGAAGTAAAACGAGAGAGAGGCGGAAGGGAGAGTGAAAAGGAAGAAAGAAAGGAAGAGAAGTAAGAAGGCTGGGAAAAGGAATTGGGAGGAAAGAAAAACAGAGGGAGGACATGGAAAAGTGGTTGAAGGAGCTAAGGTGGTGGAGGTAAGGGGAATAAGGAAGAAGCTGAAAATATGGAGAGAAGAGAGAGCAAGAGAAAGGAGAGAAAGGGAGGAGGAAACAATGCTATCGCAGGAACAGGAAGAGGAAAGTGAAAAGGAAGATGAAGAAGGGAGAGAGGAGGCGAGGAATCAGGGAAGAGGAGAGAAGAGGGGGATAGGGGGAGCAAGGATAGCAGTGAAGGAGGAAATTGTGGCGAAAAAGGATGAAAGGAAAGAGGAATCAGAAGAGACAAGCAGGGAAAAAGAAAGAGAAGTAAGGAAAGAAAGGAAGAAGAAAGGTGTAGGTGCAGGAGTAGAGGGAGGGGAAAGAAAATACTGGTGGAAAGAGGAAAGCGAAGAGGAAGAGAGAGAGAAAGAAGAGGAAGGAGGAAGGACGGTAGGAGGAGAGAGAGAGAGGAGAGAGGAAAAGAGGAGAAGAGGACGAGCAGGTCGGAGAAGGGAGGAAAAAAAGAAAAGAGAGGAAGAAGAGGGAGAGAGAGAAAGGAAGGGATAGAGGAGAGCACGGAAGAGAGCACAGGAGAGAGGAGAAAGAATTGGAAGAGAGAAGAAGGAGACAAGAAGTAGAAAGGAGGACGAGGAGAGGGAGAGGACAAGGAGGAGAAGAGAGGAGGAGAGAGAAGAAGAGAGGAATGGAGGAAAAGAAGAATGGAGTGAGGTGAGGAAGGAAAAAAAGGCGAAGGAAGAGAAGGTGAATAGGAGAGAAGGAAAGGACATAGAAGAGAGAAGAAAAGAGGAGAAAGGGACAAAAGGAGGACTAGAAGAAAGAAGGAAAAGAAATGTAGTGTGGAGAGGCGTGGAAGGGAAAGAGCCGGAGGAGAGAAGGAAGGTTATGGTAGAAGTAATGGAAGTATTGGGGAGAAGGGTAAAAATGAGAGGGATAGTGAAAAGAATAGGGGAGGGGGGGAAAAGGTATTGAGAAATATTGCGCTCCTCCTAACTGATCTAATATGTCGATAATATTTGGCAAAGGATAAGCATCTCCGATAGTTTTATCGTTTAAGGCACGGAAATCGAGGACCATTCTCCAACGCTTATTTCCTTTTGAATCTTCTTTCTTTGGCATTATCCATATAGGCGTATTGTACGGTGACCGCGAATGTTTTACTATATCTCCTTCTAGGAGTTCCTCTACCTGCTTATTTATTTCTTCCTTATGTATTTGCGGAAATCTGTATTGGCGAGTATTGATTGGGTGATCATCTGTAGTTAGTATTTGATATTGTATTACATGAGTCGCGGTTAATTTTTCTCCAGGAATATGAAATCGATCTTGACTGTTTGTTATTAATTTTATCACATTTTCTTGTTCTTTTTTATTCAAGTGTTCTAATCGCAATAAATCTATAATTTGTGTAAATTTATCTTCTTTCGTTTCTTCGGATATTATTAAACAATTATGCAGATCAGAAATTGCGATATTATTTTGTTGCTTCCTTTTAATTTTCGATTTACGTTTTCGCATAAATTTATCTATAATTTCTTGAGATTTATGCAATAACGTTGTTGAAATTTTCGAAGACGGTTTAATTTTACATTTGATATTTCGATTATTTTCAATGCCTAAATCTTTAATATTTAATTTATATTTTTGTGCCTTTTCAAGAAGGTCTTTTATTGTGACATAAACGGATTTTTTATTATTATCATTATTTTCCAATGTTAATCCAATTCTTGGAAACTTAATATCCATTAAGGTATAAAAATTTTCCCTTTCTTCGGGGTTAGATTGTGTCGAATTGCGTAATGAGATTTGGTTTCCCTCTTCGCAATTGACGGAGCTAGAATTTTCTGTCGAGGTTTGGAAACTTCCCTCCGAAATTCTAGAATAAATTTTTTCTGGAGAGGTTTGGTAACTTCCCCCTCCAATGGTTGGGTTATTAAGTTTTTCAGAGGAGGTTTGGTGATTTCCCTCCTTACAATTAACGGAGCTAGAATTTTCTGTCGAGGTTTGAAAACTTCCCTCCGAAATTCTAGAATAAATTTTTTTCGGAGAGGTTTAGTAATTTCCCTCTCCATGGGTTTTAGAATTATTTGAATTTTTATTCAAACTCGTTTTAATTTTCCTTTCGTTTTTATTTTTTATTTTGTCTTCATTCGTATTTTTATTCTCATTTTTATTTTCCTTTTATTTAATATTTCGTCTTCGTTTTCGTAATTGATTTTTTCAATAACAATAGATTCTTGATCATTTTCATTTGCATTTTGGATTTCTTCAAAAATAATATCATCATTGCCTTCATGATTGTCTCTTTTTATTTTAATGCTGGTTTCTTCGATGCTCACAAGTTTTCCTGGTGAATTTGGAAAGTTCTCGCGATTATTGCGTGTCTCGTTACTCAATTCATGATTATCTATTAGTTCACCTAGTGGTTTCAAGTGCAATGTTGGTACTTTGATTTCCACTTCTTCATCTAGTGTGTTTATAACATTCAAATAAGCTTCCCGGAAACGTTTTCCACTATAGTATCTCCCAAATAAATTCCATGCTCTATTTTCAATTTGGGTATATATCCTATCTTCATGTCAGGATTTCCTACCCTTACGTAGAATAATGACTCGGATCTTGGTGAAACTATTATGGTTTCCGGAGAGAAAAAAGGTACATTAATTCCGGAGATATCCAGATGTCCTTCTGCATAATCGATTTTTGAAGAAGTTTGTTTAAATAAATCATTTCCTAATATTCCGGATTGTGGAATTGGAAAATCGCTAGATACGATGTGAAAGGATACAGGCGTTTCGAAAAGAATCAAAGTAATTTCTCCCAGGGTATAAACAAGGTAATTATTTATACCGTTTAATTTTAAAATGTTTGCAAAATTTACTATACTATTTTTAGGTACAAAATTTTCTTTAATTATATTTGGTCCTGATCCTGTGTCTAGCATGAGAGTTATGTGAGTTATTTTGTCAAGATTGACCTGTACAGTCGGCACGCGACCATGTTTAATGAGGCTTACTGTCACGGGCCGTACATCTGGTTTCTGTCGGTCTATTTGACCTCCCGTGGAGCGGACGGGTGTGAAGTCCGCTCGGGCCCCTGTTGCACACCCGACGTCGAGGGCCCGTTGTAGTTTCCCTGGTCTTTCTCTTTTCGGCCATTATTGCTCGCAAGTCTTAACTGACAATTTTCAAGAAGATGGCCCTCTTCTTTATAGTATCGACAGAATAGGTTATTTTTAGATACCGAATTTAAATTTGTTCTCGAGCGACAATTTTTGGCGACGTGTCCGATTCTGTCGCAATTCTGAAAAATAATTCTGCTTATTTTCCAAATTACGTTCTTCATTTTGTTTTTTCCAGCAGTTATTGGCTAAGTGGCCAAGTTTGTCACACCACTGACAGATTAAGGATGTTTTATTAATTTGGTTATTATTATTATTTTGCCGACATGTTTTTGCATTATGTCCCGTTTTGGAACATAATTGGCAAATAATAGTTCTTTCTTGAACCACATTTACTGGTTGTCGCGATTGAGGATCGCGTAAACGGCATTTATCAGCACTATGTCCTCGTTTTTTGCAAATTTGACATATTAAAATCTCGGTTCTCAATCCCGTTTTATTAAAATTTTATAGGTGAGGCTGTGCGAGTTTTCGGCAATTGTTTGCTATATGCCCGTTTTTAAAACAGATTTGACAAGTTTTCCGACCCCGATTAATGGTTTGCGTCGTATTTTTGCCTGAGTCGGCTCTCTCTTCCTCTCGTAAATCTGTCATTGTCCGAAGCTCTCTTTCTATTCTTAAAGCATCGGTGACCGTATTCTGTACATCCAAATTTCTCGCAATTCTTTGTTCGATTTCGGGTTTTAATCCTCTTATAAAACATTTGCACATATCTTTTTTTAATGACGCCTTAATTTGTTGATCGGGCAAGGTGTTTCCGGGTCCCTTATGACCCTCCAAAATTTGCTTCCCGAGCATTTTAACTCGATTTGCATAAGTGATTACATCCTCTCCGTTTTTCTGGTAGACGCAGCCTAATTCCCCTTGTAATCGGTAAACATCTTTAGAGAGTCCGTAGACTTGTTTTAAATAAGACATTAGTTCAGATACATTGTTGAAATTCCTGTATGGTTCGACGGGCCTCACCAACGATTCTAGTTCTTATTATTTTAGTGAATTGCGATTCAGCTTCTTCCAGTAACATGGATTTAGCTTCTCCGCATCCTTCAATAAAATAATTTAACGGAATATTGTTCCCATCAAAAAAGGGAACGCCTTCAACCGCGTATTTTAAGATTGCAAACGGATTATTAGCCATTATTTCGGATTTGTCTAAATCACTTTCTAGGCTTTCAACAGTAATATTATCTAACGTGTTAACTTGTTTAGTAACGTCTTGGGAATCACCGAAATCTGGCTCGAGCGTTTCAGTGGTCTCGGATATTAAAGTTTTTTCTAAGGTTTCGTTTAAATCAAAATTAATTTGTCTACCGGTTGATTTAGGAGGTAATGTCGGTGTAGATGTGTGTATTGTATTTGGTTCGGATTTGGATTTAGATTTCAATTTATATCCTTCTAGAGCGAGTTTATAAAGTTTTTCTACTTCGTCTTTATCGCTTCCTCCTCTAATAATCCGATTCATTCCCGTCTTTAGAAATCGCACATAACAATCCCGGACGAGTCCCCAAAATTACTTATGTTACGTCCAGACTCAATGGAAGGAAGAGTCAGCGGGAAGGCGTAACCTACTTACCTCGAAACACACTCTCTCTCTCTTTCTTTTCCGAGACAAGTGTTTCCGAGTCGAACGAACCATACAGGGCCTTAGACAGGTCAACGACCGGAAGGGTCGCTCTACTCTATCGAAAGGCCGTTCGATCGGTGGTCCCATTTCGGTAAAGAAATTGAATCCTTATTACCCAAGATGGGACCCTGTGCGATTTCGGGTAACAGGAAGGAGGTCTGGTTAATAAGTTACTCGAATTTTAAAGTTTAACGTTGCATTTATTAAAAAAAAAAATAAATGAATGATTTTAAAAAGGATAAAAATTAATAAAGAACATTTAGTTCGGTTTACGAAAGCTTATATGTAAAATACATCTTTTTAAATTCTAATGTGTAATTGTAAGTATTCGTGTGCGTGAGTGTAGGTAAAGGAAAATTATGTTCTCGCGGGTGTTACAATAAATACGGAGGACATCAACCGGAATTAAACGGGGAAAGTAATATTTAAATTCCGGTTGGAAATTTACAATATAAAGTTTAAATAGTTATAAATTATAGAAAAAGAAAAATTAAAAAGTAAGGGAAAAGGTAGGATGACTATTAAAGATCTCGGATTAGTACGGTAGAGAGAAAAGGGAACTTCATCCAGAAGACCTCGATAGGGACGGCTAGAAGTACTGGAGAACCCGGGACGACAAATGGAATAAGTGAACCAGGTGGACTAGTTTGAAGGATATGGTGAAATTGATTGAGGTCCACTATATCTGGACAAGCACGATAATCCTCGTCTGTAAGAGGCACAGGGTAAGGGGGAAATTGACTTAGGAGATATCGGTACCAGTCTTCCCTATCCCGGTCTTCGAAAAGAGACTCCGATTCTCCTTCGAGATCGGAAGATTCCGATTTGAAATCTTCCGGTTCCTCTTTGAGATCGGGACACTCTTCTGCGAACTCCCGGAGGGCTCCGTCTAAGTCGTGCGACGCTCCTGAGAGATCGGGCGATTCCGGGCGTGAGGAAGAGGGGGGAGTAGGAATTCTAGAGGATTGATGTTCAGGAAAGATAGGTGAACAATTAGAAGGGGGAGGGGGAGTAGAATTTCTCAGCGGTTGCTGGAAATCCTCGAAAGCGGGCGAATATCCGGAGGGAGAAGGGGGATCAGGATTTTCCAGATGAAGAGATTCGGAGGAGATAGATGAATGTTCAGGGGAAGAAGGTGGAGTAAGATTTTACGACTATGGAGGATGTCCAGGGAAGGTAGGCGATGGGGGACGCTCGGGGGAAGAGACGGGGGAATAAGAAGAAGGAGAATGATGAAAAGAGGAAGTTGGAAGACAAGGTGGTAAATTGTGTATTTTGTGTGTTCGTTTTTGCCTGTTATATACAATATTTTAATTAAATGATGGATTCTTAAGTCGAAGGAATGCTTATCTAGGTTAAATTTCCTATAATCTATAACGTAATTAGGGTCCGCGCCCGCCCGAGCCAATTCTTTTCTCAATTGTCTATTCCGACGGTTTCGTGACTCTTTGATGGTCGCGCACGAAGATTGATTTAATCTTTCCACTACGGAGAGGAGCCATGATGATTAATAATAATAAATAAAAAAAAATCGAATGTGAAGAAATTCTTAATTTACGAAACAATTCTTGGAAACTTAATTAACTGAATAATTCCAGATTTCAGATCCGGATAAAGGTTTATTTTTTATATTTTTATATGAAAGTTTTCGGACAAACTGGGAGCAGAAAAGATGACAAATGTAATCGAGATTCGGGCTGTAAAATACGGGTAACTCGTGGTGACTGATAGGAAATCGAGAGTCGCACTATAAGATACAGGTAACTCGTGGTGACTAAGGAGAAATCGAGAGTCGCACTATAAAATACAGGTAACTCGTGCTGACCAATGAGAAGTCGAGAGTCGCGCTGTAAAATACGGGTAACTCGTGGTGACTGATAGGAAGTCGAAAGGGAGATTCGAGGTAATGTTTAGAGGGAGGAAGAATGAGGATTAAGGAAGAGAAAGTTACACAAGAAACAATCAAGATCTAAGTACGAAATATCGAAACGAGATATTGATTGATCCAAGAATTATTTCAGAATACGAGACGTAAAATAATAATAATAATAAAAGGAAGAATAGAAGTTGAGATTGTTCAACTCACTTATTACTTGAGGATGCGTTGATAATTGTAGTAGCTAATTGGCTGCAACTGTTGTTGCAGATCGGAATGGGCTCGGGAGTGATGGCTCAGAAATTCGGCCCTGTCGTGTTGCTGGTTGACTACGGGTTGTTGGCACTTAGCACTTATAAATCACCAAGTCCTTCACTTTTATTTAAACTCGCTCTCTATACAATTCTGAGTCGCGAATACCTGATCTCAGAGCTGATTACTAGCTGAGTAGTGAATCGGTTGAAGAATGAATACGGAATAAATTTTTGAAAGGAGCTTTCGCATATCTTCGAATCTTAGCGTCTCCCCACATACCCTCTCCATTACGCAGTCAGAATTTCTTTTTTAACAAATCAAATCCTTACTATCTACCCCTCTTATGAGTAGGAGGTGTTACCCTTCCGGAAGAAGGTCCAGAAGTTGCGCCCATTGGTGTAGACTTTTGTTTTTAGAAATTAACCCCAGCCTCTTGGAAAGTCCGTTAGGCTCGGCTAAGTTGACATTTATTATTCCTGTTGAAATTTATTTCAAACAGATAACATAAGAGGGTGGTCTGGCAGGCGAGCACGCGAGTTTTGCTTACGGATTTGGGTTTCATCTGTAAACCGTCGTCCGTGTCCCTCTCCTTATTCTTTTGTTCTAAACTCTTAAGCCCATCACGCGGCTTTAGAATTGAATGTTTCATCATCTGTCCGCACGCACATGATCTGAGTGTCTAGCGTTCGAGGGTTTCTTATCTTTGTTTAAAATTCTTAAATTTTGACGTGGGCTTTAGTTCAGGAATATTTATTGATCCATCTCATGGTAAAGAAAAAAAATTTTATAGTTCTGAAAGATTAGTCTCGCCTGCTAGATATTCCTTTAGTTTATTGTTTATGTTAAGTGCAAAGAGTTCCAGACCGTAAACGTTTAATATTACATGAAAGAAAAGACTCGTAGAGTCCACTGGACGTAACAATATTAAGGTTTCCGATAATCTTATTATAATACTTTTCTACAGAATAATGAAACAAATTAATTAGTGTAAAAAAACAAATAATTGTTTTAAAAAATACATTGTAAATAATTACATACTTTCTCTTAAAAACAATTATTTTTTTATACTAATTGATTTGTTTAATTATTCTGTACATAAAACTATTACGGTAAGATTATCAAAAACTAAATATTTTACGAGATATTTAATTCTTTATATCAAAATATGTCAGATTAAAATATAAAATAACTCAAAAAGTACTTAATCAAAAAATACTTCATTATAGTGTTTTGGAAAGCACTCGATGTCAGCTACAAGAATACTAAATAAAAAATGGGGGTTTCTATTTAAGATTTTAAAGTTGACCTTCACATGACCTTCAAATGATTTTCCAAGGTTAATTCATTGTCACCATCTTATGGCCCCCTTGAAGTCACACAACTTTTGTTTGAAACATTTTCCGATTTAACGCAGTGTTTCTGAGATATTTGAGTGGGTCCTTTAAAATGGGACACCCTGTATATGATGGACCTATATATATATATATATATATATATATATATATATATATATTTCTCTTTCTATCGATGCTTTATTAATCTCGATATTTTTTAAACAAAGTATTATCTTTTGTTTTCCACCTTTTGTTTTTCACTCTTATTTTTTCAAAAGACTACATTTTATAATACAGGCATCGTATAGGCGGAAATAGATACTTATTTTTTCAATTGTGACATCATAATCGAAACCCAGTCAGCAAAATCTGTTCAAACAGATTTTGCCAAACATAAATCAGCAGAAATGTTACAAAATCTGCTGACATAAATTAATAGCAAATCAGTAGTAGAAACCGAGCGGGATTGAATTATCATAGCAGATTGGCAGCAAAAACCGAACAAGATCTGCGCACGCGTAATCTAATGACAAATTGGTAGAAGAAACTGAGCAAGATCTGCGCACGTATAATCTGATGGCAGATTGATAGTAGAAACCGAGCAAGATTTGTGCGCGCGTAATTTGACGGCAAATTAGTAGCAGAAACCGAGCAGAATCTGCAGCTTGTGCCTTTCATATAATTTATTGAAATAATATAATTTATTCGTTTACCACTATGCGACGCACTATTCACTTTCTATACCCGTATTCAAGTTCTTGCCATGAGCGTATAATGCCTGCAAAATGCGGCTAATAACATATGTAATTATTTCTATCAGTTTAATTTCAGATACGATTTCCGTATACGAAAATTCAGATATTGAACCAATATTTGAAAAATCGGATAAATGTCCAATTTTCAGTTATTTGGACAATTTCTGTCCGAATAAGTAAAAATAGTTCGTTATTATCTACTTAAGATATAAAATAAAAATTAACTTCCATATAAAAAAATCTTTAATTTTATAAATTTTATAAATTATTTAAATTTTATAAATTATTTAAATTTTCCTATATAGAAGATGTCTCAAAGCACCCTAGACAACGCTTGTGAGCGGGTAAAGCATAGTAAACTGAACAGAAAAGTCCTTTACCATTTTGCCATTTCCGCAATAATTATTAAAATATTAATTAAAAGGGATTGACGAATGACCGCGCGTTTCGCGACGAGAGTGGGGGTACGTGCGAGGCCAAACTTTTTGTTACCGTGCGATACTACAAACCTCGCCATTGGCACACTTAGAGCGTACGTCTCACGGTCTAGCTGCGCAAAACGCGCGCTCATTCACCAATCCTCTTTATTAATATTTCAGTAATTATTACGAAAATTGCAAAATGGTAAAGGACTTTTCTGTTCAGTTTATTATATTCTACCCGTTCAAGAACGTTATCTAGGATGCTTTGGGACACCCTGTATATTACATTATTACATGTTATTAATATTATATATTATTTATATGTTATTAATACAAACGTCAGAAAATGATGTCCCGTGAATGTGACATATCGACTAGTAACATCATTTTCGGGTCTTATGAGACCTAACGTAGGACATCTAATTGGTCATTTTGTGATCAAAATTTACCGTCATTTTGCTACTTAGGATTGAGACCCCTTAAATCCATTTAAATATACCATTTTATATGTCTAAAAGCTGCAGAATCTGCTCAATTTCTGCTGTCAATCTATTTTCACGTTATGTATGCAGGCTCTGCTCGGTTTCTACTGCCAACCTGCTCATATTGCTTGTCAGTAGATTTTATTGACAAAACACGAGCTTAATGCGGATCATAGACATAGTATATCTAAACCGAGTGTTGAGGAGTGGGAGCCGAGGTGCACGTAGAAAAGGACATACTCTGTTTCGTGCCCCTTGTGTTCTCACTCGCTTGCACATAGCATGACAAAAGAGAGCGCTATACTCTGTGCGAGCGAGAAAGAATTGTGTGCAAGGGGCACGAAACAGAGTATGTCTTTTTCTACGTGCATTTTTACCTCCACTCCTTAAATAAAGACAAACGCTCGGTCTAGATATACTATGTCTATGATGCGGACATAGATGACTAAAGATACAATTTCACGTTCTGCTAAAACAAACGATTGAAGCGACAGATTCATTGCTCGTAATCCAGCTACGATTTTGTAGTTTGAACAGGTTCAACTACAAAACATTACACTATGAAACGGTAATGCTGCAATGTTGATTGTGTGTACCGAAGACACATAATCTTGCAGAATAAGGCTCTTAATAGGACATAATAGGAATGGATTAACGCATAATGAATTAAAAATTAGAAATAATTAATCCATTCCGTTTCCTTGTTTGAAGTAAAATAATTCCAAATAGCTTTTTCTAATATTTAATATTTATTCCTATTCCTAATATTTATATTCTCTATACGCAATGGCTAGCTAAAGAATATTAAAGATAAATCATAAAAAATAAAAATAGAAATAAATAATTATAAATAATTATAAATAATTCATGCATCTTGCACTTTCTAACTTTACATACAGTAAAAGTAGAATCCATGCTCATTCTAATTTTGAAATAGTGCAACCCAAACTTTTTTTTAGAATAACGTTTCTTTTGTGTTGACATGTCAACAGTATTACAATAACAGCAAAAATAATATCATTTTGAAATACGATTTCACGTTCTCGAATCATTCGATTACAATTTAATATCCAATTATAATATTTATTTTTTCTGGAAGCCAAACCACAACGTTAATATTAAAAGTGCTAATAAAACACGAATAACGCGAAATCTGTCTCTAAACTTTTAAGTTTGTTGCTTCTATCTTTTTTCATATACAAAAGTTACCGCTGTAATAAATCAGCGACAAAAGTCATCACGTGATTCCTTTTGTCGTTCAAAGTTTTCAGCGGCTCGTGAAAATGCACCTTAATGGTTATGATGCAAGTAGATATGGTGTGCTTGTAACGAGTTTACGCATAGCAACGCATAGGCCTTAATACTTCCGTCATTTCACAATTATATATATATATATATATATATATATATATATATATATATATATATATATATATATCAATATAATATTGATATATTCATTTTTGCTACTGTTACTAACATGACATTTAAGAAAATAACTCCGTTTTCTTCAAAAGAAAATATCAAGAAAAGTGATAGCATATGTTTCGTGAGAACGAGAACATTCATCTCAAAGAATGTAATACTATAATTATACGGATTGGAATAAAAAAAGTAAACAATAACAAAAAAATACAAACTAAGAACCGGAGCACAGACTTTTACATAAGCGCAAAATCATAAGCACAAGAAAATTGATTGGTCCATAAGCATATGCATAAGAAAATGGACCAATCAATTTCCTTATGCTTATGATTATGCGCTTATCCAAAAGTCTGTGCTCCTAACAAATAAAAAATAATGCACATATACGTATACTTTATTGCTTATTTTATTTATGAACTTTAATTTTTATGTTAATTCGCCTAGCTCATCTTTTTTTAGTAAATTTATTAATAATGTAAGTAATATGTTTCTTGTTTTTTCTTTTTTTTTAATTCTTCGTCACCTCTGCATTTGATTTTTATTGTATTATTTGTTTCAAATATTATTAGCCAAGGCCTGTTAAATAACGTATTCTTTTATCTTTAAACTTTAATTTCATTCTTATAGAGTATTCCAATATGAATTTCAGAAATTTTTCTGACTTTGATTGCAAAAAACAACGTTATTAGATAAAATATAAAAGCAATAGAAATAAAAAGAATTATTATAAAATTACAAATAATATTTATATTATATGCGAAACTAAGTTTAATTAGCATAATATGCCTATTGAAATAATATTTATTTTATTTGAATTATCGCCGAAAAATGGACAAATAAAAAGCCAAGCTTTGATTGGCTGTAATCCAAAATATGTGCAAGAGCACACCATGGATCTGTTTTTTATAGTTGAACTGGCTGCACTCAGTTCAGAGTTTATCTTTTTCTCTCCACATTGGAAGAAGAAAAATAAGCTCTGAACTAGTGCAGTCAGTTCAGTTATAAAGAACAGACCCCATGTCTACTTGCATTATAGCTATGGTTTTGATATGGAATTCTGATTAAATTTGCTGCCAATCTGCGCGCCAACCTGCTAACATTTTGCTATCTGAGAAGATTGTGATATCGATTTCTGCCAATCTTTAATCCATATGTGCATCGTATGTTTGAATGGATCAAACGTCCTTGTTTACTTTTCCAGTTACAATAGAAATATCCGGGTCAATGTCAACTGCTAAGATTCGAATCACATTCAATATCTACAAACACGCAAAGTTGTCATCAAATCGCACAAGCGACCATATATGCATAACAATGATATCGAACTCTTAATCTGACATATTTTGATATAAAAATTAAAATATCTCGTAAAATATTTAGTTTTTGATAATCTTACCGTAATACTTTTATGTAGAGAATAATGAGACAAATCAATTAGTGTAAAGAAAAAAAACTAACAATTATTTAAAAAAATACCTTATAAATAATTACATATTTTTTCTTAAAAACAATTATTGGTAAATATGCATAATAATTTGGTTTGGATTACATTATATAACCCATCTATGATCTTATATATATATCTCATAAATGTAAACAAAAACATTTCCTACGCCTTCTGCAAGAAATAAAATGTACATAAATATCATTGTTCTTAATTTTATTTTATAATACTTCAAAGAAAGCATTAAAATTGTGAAATTTCAATTTATTATATCTTCTAAACGAATGCTTTTCCCCACTTTTTCCTTGCGGCGAATTACTTAGAAGAACCTCTCCTACAACGTAATTAAGTGGCGATAAAATCGGTGAAGTGTAACCTTTTACGCATATTTATCCAATTATTTTTTTTATACTAATTGATTTGTCTCATTATTCTGTACATAAAAGTATTATGGTAAGATTATCAAAAACCAAATTATTATGCATATTTACCAATAATTGTTTTTAAGAAAAAATATGTAATTATTTATAAGGTATTTTTTTAAATAATTATTAGTGTTTTTTCTTTACACTAATTGATTTGTCTCATTATTCTGTACATAAAAGTATTACGGTAAGATTATCGAAAACTAAATATTTTACGAGATATTTTAATTTTTATATCAAAATATGTCAGATTGAAATATAAAATAATTCAAAAAGTACTTAATGAAAAAATACTTTGTTATAGTGTTTTGAAAAGCTCTCGAGGTAAGCTACAAGAATATGCAATGAAAAATAGAGAGTTCCATCTGAGAAAGTGGAATTGACCATGAGATCTCCGAAGCGCCGCCAGCCCGAGGAACTGTGTTACTACCACTCTATAACCTCTTTGAAACTATACAATTTTTGTAGGAAAAAATTTTTCGTAACTGTTCTAGACTCGAAGATATTTAAGGTGGTAAGAGTTACTGGTCCACCCTGTATATAGGTTGTCCGGTAAAGATTGTGCCAATATTCGTGAGCGGGTAGAGCACAGTAAACTAAACAGAAAAGGCTTGTAACATTTTTTTCTATAACGCTTAATAAAGAAATTATTATTGAGTAAAATCTGCCAATCAGCGCCGATTTTTAGCCGCGCGCCTGATAGTGTGCGTGAGCTTCGTCGCTACGGCGGTGTACACTACAGACAGGCGGCTCACTGACGTGCGTCCGACTAAAAGTTGACGCGGATTGGCTAGACTTTACTTAATAATAACTCTTTTATTAAACGTTATAGAAAAAAATGTTATAGGACTTTTCTGTTCAGTTTACCGTGCTCTACTCGCTCATGAGCGTTGGCACAATCTTTACCGGATACCGTGTAGGTATATACGAGTGGTAGGATTTCGAGACGTATATACAGAGTGTCTAAAAACTACCGGATCTTTCTGTTACTAATAGATTCTCTAACCAATTTAAAGACGATTCTTTTTAAATAAAAATGACGAGACATCAATAATTTTCGAGTTATAAGCAATTGAAAAAAAACAGTTATCACAAACTAAATCTTCTGTAATTAAAAATAAATTAATAAATCTACAATATATTATTCAATTTTAATTACAAATGGAGTTTACTTTAATAGAATGTTAAATTAAGGCTTAATTTATATAAGGCGTAAACATTTATTGTATTATAGAAAAAATTGAAAATTTGCAAAAAATGATGATCTTTCTCAAATTATTTTCAAATTAGCCAGCAAATCTATTATTAAGATAATATCTCCGATAGTCTGGAGATACCTTATATATATATATATACTGCAAGAAAAGAATTGATATGATTGTTTACTTCGATGTTAATCAATATGGTTGCAACGAAGAGAATCCTGTGAACCGTCTCTTCCTCAAAGCAATCTATTTCATTAGATAACACTTCTATTAACCTGACACTCCCATCACGAAAAATCGGATTTAGCTATAGCGCATAATTAAGTGCTAATTTATTGCTAATTTATTGCTCTAAGCGCGAATTTATTACTTTTACCCATTAGCAAGAAAATGATATTAAAGATAGGGATGCTGACTTGCCATTAAGCTAGCATTATCATTTTTTCCACTTCCAAAAAACATTTATAGCAAGTCGCAAAAAACAAATACACTCGAATTTATTGCTAATTAATTGCTTGAAGATACTGCAAACAAATTTTGAAAATATTAAATTTTTAATTATGCATCAATATGACATACTATGATCATATAAAATAAAATTATTAAAAATAAGTAGCTAATAATATAAATTTGTTATAATATAATATTCTGCATTAAATGCTCTTGAAATAAATCATTTCCGAATTTATTGCTTGCAGTTTAATTAGAAAAATCGCTAGCTTTCCTACAAGAGTAAAGTACATGAACGCAATTAATTACTGTTATGGTTTTGGTCTCAAAATGTTTCTCTAATTTATTGCTCTCAAGATACATAATATCGAATTTATTCCTCAAGGTTTGACTTATTATTAGAAAAATTTACTGAACGAATAATGGTGCTAGCTTACCTACAAAAGTAAATTATATTAACGCAATTAGTTGTGTTGAGCAATAAATTCGATATTATATATCTTGAGAACAATAAATTAAATATGTTAAGATCAAAATAATAACAGCAACTAATTACGTTGATATAGTTTACTCTTGTATATAAGCTATCATCGCTACACGTTCAGTCACTTTTTCTAAGTCAAATATTAAACAATAAATTCGATATTATATATCTTGAGAGCAATAAATTAGAGAAACATATTGAGACCAAAATCATAACAGCAACTAATTGTGTTCATATACTTTACTCTAATAGATAAGCTAGCACCACTACGTTTTCGGGTCGATTTTTCTAATTAAACTACAAGCAATAAATTCGGAAATGGTTTATTTGGAGAGCATTTAATGCAGAATATAATATTATAACAAATTTATATTGTTAGCTACTTATTGTTGATAATTTTACTTTATATGATCATAGTATGTCATATTGGTGCATAATTAAAAATTTAATCTTTTCAAGATCTGTTTGCAGTATCTTCGAGTAATTAATTAGCAATAAATTCTAATGTATTTGTTTTTTGATTTGCGATTCGCTACAAGTATTTTTCGGAAGTGGGAGTGTTAGCTTAATGGCAAGTTTCCACCCTATCTTAAATATCATCTTCCTACTAATAGGTAAAAGCAATAAATTCGTGCTTAGAACAATAAATTAGCAACAAATTAATTACGCACTATAACCGAACCCGATTTTTTGTGGTGGAGATGCCAGGTTAATAGGGGTTTAGATAAAGCTACATATCAATAATTTGTTATCGAATGTTTTATTATCGCTCACCAGTATTTGTAAACGCATGTCTGATTTCACGTACGAGCAACTCCATGCGAGAGTGCGAAAGCGCCGCAAGCGTGATCCTCGTGGTAATTTTGATGTCCAGTTGCGATAGTTGGTCGATTCCGGTGTAGGGAAGTGCAACACGGGGCACTGCCGTAGTGTGCCACCAAAGCGGGACGCCGATCCCTAATAGCAGCATCGCGAATGACACGCTCGCATACACCCTGTACTTCTCTATACAAAACACAATACAATTATCAACATATGTATTTTTTAAATGTATATAAATATCTGTATATAAAAAAATACAACACTAATAGTATGTGCGCGCGCGCGCGCGCACGCACACGTACACACGATGTTTTACATAGTGTTACGAGATGTTTTCTCCGAAATTTGACATTGTACAAAAAATCTGTCAGATAAAATTTATAGAATTTCAAGAGAAAAGAAAATTGATAATCTTCTCTATTGCTAACTAATATCATTTTTCAAAGTCATGATGTGAAGGCAACCTAGGTTTTTTTTTTTTTTTAATGGAATAACCCTAATTTTTTGTATATAACTTAATTTCTTTCGCAATATTTAGCGTAAAACGTTATAAAGATGGCCAAACGTTATAACGATGGCCAAAAATTCAATAATTTACGAAATATTTTATATTTTAATTTGATATAATTTTACATAAATAATGAAATATCTTGTAAAATATTCATTTTACAATGATCTTATCTTTATACTTTATGCACAAAATAATGAGAGAAATTAATTAATGTAAAGAAAACGTATAGTGGTTTTTAAGAAAAAGTACATTCAATATTGTTAAGAAAAATTCTATAAAAAATGGATTTCAGATAACTCCACGAAAATGAAAATCGAAGTAAGATACAGTTTAGAAAAATCTAAATAAAAATCAGATATCTGTGCGACGCAGTACTTTCTCAGAATTCGTTCTCAGTTTCAATCCTTACTCGAATCTTCTATAACCGTTTATTGCCTATAATGATTGAAATAAAAATACATGTCTTTTTAAATAGCATCCGATAGAACCTTCAACAGTTAATGATGTGCAATAAACATACAAAAAAAAAATCTTTCCATGTAGATATATGATTATGTATTGGCACCAAAATCGGAGTCGTAGCACAGAGTGATCCCGGGTTAAATGACCAAACTTGAAATACGAATTTAGGATCTCAAAGCCAAAATAATTTTTCTCTGAACAAAGGTTTGCGAGCATACTTCCAGAGGAAATTTTTGTTTTGTTTTAAGATCTTAAATTCATATTTCAAGTTTGGCCATTTAACTTAGGAGTATCTTGTATATTATTCATGCGATTAAATTTTTTTATATAAAGAGATATACACAATTTTAAGTAGCTCAAGTATCTTCATACCAGCTGTGTATCTTGATACCATATTTCTTTAGTTGTTCTATATAAAGTGTCTCCGAAAGAAAACTCTTACTTAGTATTTTATATTCAAATACTCTCACCATCAACTGTCTACCTCCCGTATAACGCATCACGAGCTGCACCTGACCGCGTATATGATATATGTATTTACAAAATAGGTATTAAAATTTAATCTGCACAAATAGTGTTATTTTAAATTATTGAAAATAAAAACTTATAAAAATTACAAATTTCAAATAATCGCGGGCTAATAAGAGCCAGAACGCGGATAGTAGTGCGTTAGTTTCATAGAAAAATAAGTTTTCTATGAAACTGAATATGTGCACAGGGCACGAAATTTAGTTGGTGCTATATCAACTAAACTTATAAAAATATTTTAACTAAAAAAAGTTGTGTACAATATAGTTGTTTTAATTTCCTACATATATCCTACAAAAATTGTTGAAGTTAATTGGCTGGACTACGCAACAAACTTTTTGACTTTTAAATTTCTCGGGCACGTACGGCACGTCAAGCATAAATTGGTACTTATTCTTTTTATACGTTGGCTACGCAGTCCCTTTTCTTCTTCTTCTCGTCGTGTCGTGCCGGCTAATATATCTTTTATATTTACGTTACAATAAAAACCGTTTTTCTCTATTGTGCAATCCTATTAAGATATAAATGATTTCTACCATACCTTAACAAAAATAATGATGATACCAAAAGATTGCGCCAATTGAAAATAAAAAATTATACAAATAATTTTAACCGAAAACAGTTATTTTAGTTTCTTACAAAAATAATAATATTAAAAAGTTGCATTTAAATAAATAAAAATGTATATTATATATATATAATTTATTTATTATCAATATTAAAAGAAAAATTAAAAATTTATATAAAAATTAAAAAATAATATAAAAAAAAAAAAAATTTTTAATTAAAAAGAATTTGGAGTTTCTAACTTTCAAAGTATATATAAAACCAACAAATAATAAATATGTGCACATATACACACATATATCCATGTACATGGAAATATGGAAATATATATATATATATATATATATACACAATATAAAGAACCCATAATAACATCTTTTTATTTGTAAGTTTATTTTTACACATACGCATACATATAGACATGAAAAGATGCTACACACTACAATATTATTATAATTAAAAAATGTTACATCAAATGTCTTGCCCTTTTTTCACATTTAATATTAGACATATATCAAACTCTGTTTTATATTGAATAAAGTAACTACAATCTTTTTTACATCAATCTATATATGTTTTTTTCTTTTACATGGATTAAAATAACTAATGTGATTATAATATTATTTTATAGTGTCTCCATTCTCTTCCAAATTATTTGACGATGACATTATAATTATACTTAAATATTCTCTACATTGTACATTTTTTATATTTTTGCGTACATAGATATATATACATAGAAAAAATAAGTCTAAGAAAAAAATGTAAAAATAAATATTTTTGTGTATTAATTTAAAAGGAGAGAGGGGGAGGGGGAGGAGAGGGAGAAACGGAGGAGAGAGAGGGAGAGAGAGGGACGGAGGGAGGAAGGAGGGAGGAAGGAGGGAAGGAGAGAGATAGGGCGGGAGGGAGAAAGAGAGAAGGGTGAGAGGGAAGAGAGGGAAGGGAAAGATGAAGAGGGAGGGAGGAGCAGGGGAAAATACAGGATATCTCTAAAGTCTGACCTCATCCCTGGATCTTGGAAACGGCTTTAAATATGAAAAAATGTTTCAGATAAAAGTTGTATGGTGCCGAGAAGGACATAAGGTGTTGTCATTAATTTGACCTTGAATAGTTGCGTGAAGGTCAGGTAAAGGTCACCTTCAATTTTTTAAATGGAACTGCCTACTTTTTATTGCATATTCTTGTAGCTTATCTCAAGAGCTTTTCAAAACACTATAATAAAGTATTTTTTCATTAAGTACTGTTTAAGTTATTTTATATTTTAATCTGACAAATTTTAATATAAAAATTAAAATATCTCGTAAAATATTTAGTTTTCGATAATCTTATCGTAATACTTTTATGTACAGAATAATGAGACATTCTTCACATTAAATCAATTAATGTGAAGAAAAAAACAAATAATTGTTTGAAAAAATACATTGTAAATAATAGGAGTGGTGCACTTGGACACAGTATAATTGGACACGGTGCAAATGGACACGAGATTTTGCACACGGTTCAATTGGACACAGTGCATTTGGACACAGTAATTTTGGATACAGTAGCTTTTGGATACATAAGAAAATACGCATCGTTTACTTGGACACCGCTCAATTGGACACTGTTCATTTGGACACCGTTCGTTTGGACACAGAAAGATGCGCACCGTTCATTTGGACACCGTTCGTTTGGACACCGTTATTTGCCCACCGTTCATTTGGATACCATTCATTTGCCCACCGTTCGTTTGGACACCGTTCATTTGCCCACTGTTCGTTTGGACACCGTTCATTTGCCCACCGTTCGTTTGGACACCGTTCATTTGCCCACCGTTCGTTTGGACACCAAAATTTGATTTAAGTTATACGGCGTAATCCACACCAAATTTTTGTTTTAAATAAGAAATAGGTTTGGGTTAGGTTATATCTTCCGGAAGTGGAGCCCCCCCGCAGGGGGGGCGGAACCCACTGTATCCATGCATGACATCCAAATATGCGAAAGGCTAAACAAAGTGCTAAAAGCAATGTAAAATTAATGACATCAGTATCAGAGATATATAAGTATGAATATATTTTATTTTGACAGATATTATAACCTTCAAATGTATCTCCTTTTCACGATTTCATATTTTACATAGATTTACCAGTATAAAGTGTTATAAGAATACTGATTATATTTTCCCAAAATGATTTTTATTTCTCTCCATCTGTTACATATTCAAACAAACAGTGCGCATGTTTCTGTGTACAAATGAACGGTGTCCAAACGAACGGTGGGCAAATGAACGGTGTCCAAACGAACAGTGGGCAAATGAACGGTGTCCAAACGAACGGTGGGCAAATAACGGTGTCCAAACGAACGGTGTGCAAATGAACGGTGCGCATCTTTCTGTGTCCAAACGAACGGTGTCCAAATGAACAGTGTCCAATTGAGCGGTGTCCAAGTAAACGATGCGTATTTTCTTATGTGTCCAAAAGCTACTGTATCCAAAATTACTGTGTCCAAATGCGCTGTGTCCAATTGAACCGTGTGCACAATCTCGTGTCCATTTGTAACGTGTCCATTTGCACCGTGTCCAATTGTACTGTGTCCAAGTGAAGGCCACTCGTAAATAATTACATTCTTTTTCTTAAAAACAATTTTTTTTTATATAAATTGATTTGTCTCATTATTCTGAATATAAAAGTATTACGGTAAGATTTGTTGTGCCTCCGGAGAGGCACGGTAGTTGGGATCGTTTGCCGGAAGGAATTTGGGAATTCGGGCTCCGCCTGAGAACTTTATTTAAATAATTCGGACACCTTCCACATTAAATAAATAGATTAATATCAGATTTATTTGTGGTTTGGTTTATTTACAATGTTCCCGCACTTTCGCTCACGTCGCGTATCACGATAACGGTTATCTTAACGTGCGCGTGTCTAGAGTCGAGTTTCGGTCTCGAGACTCGCCTCTCGCTTCTTCGTGTATATTTCTGCCGACTGCGTGGCTATTTAATATTATAATAATTGTTGATATTCGTTTTGACACTCGCGGTTGTTAGAGATATTACTCGCGTAAAGGAATAAAGATTGCCCGCGTAATATTAATTAATGATCAAGACTGCCCGCGTAATATTAATGGTAAAGACTGCCCGCGTAATATTAATGGTAAAGACTGCCCGCGTAATATTAATGGTAAAGACTGCCCGCCGTTCGTTAGCGGTGGGCCTTTTTATTAACTCCCCTTGGTTTCCCAAGAGGGGATCGTTTAGCGACCAGACCATGCGTCGTGTCGCTCGATTTTGCGGCAAGATCCGGATGCAAGCTAAGGAGTTCTAAGTAGGACTTCTTTGCTTGCATTTTCGCAATTTCCTTTCTGCTTTTCGGTAGGACTTCTACGTTGCATTTTCGCAACATCCTTATTCCGCGTGCCTTGGTTTCCGCGTTTTCGTAATGGGTGATTGCGCGGTCGCTCGGGCTTCGCGCGTGGCTCGCGTTGTCAGCGCTTCGTTCGGTCAACGTTCGTAACGTGATCTGTATTCGCGTTACACGTTGAGCAATATCTTATTGTATAAAATAATATCTCTTTAAAATAATATGTATCTAATAATTCGTATATAGCCTTCTCGGGCTATAACATCCCTCCCCCGTAAAAAAAAGAAAAACGGAGGTGTAAAAGTGACGTTTTTCGCAAAACACACTTATTTTAAAAATTATTTTTTCTTATTCTAATGTACAACATTTTTCCCGTATACAATATGAGATATAATCGTTTCTTATTATTCCTATACTTATCTAAAATCGTGTACTTAGACTTCGTTTTAGTATGGGTTTTGGGAATCTATAGGACATACGTGGTTCGTCTTCTTCGTATATCCTGACTGACGGTCGTTTTGTATATTTCTTTTTATTTTTTACAATTATATAAATTATTAATATTATTATAATTATTGTGGTTATTCCACTCGTCGCCATAGGATATACGAATTGTTTTTTCGTAAAGAATTTGTCATTATTGTCCTGTAAATCATTGTTTATATCTTTCAATTTACTTCTTATTCTAATTTTCTATAAATTGTTTTAATTTATTTGTATGCATGCGAACCGCTTTTCTTCCTTTTTTAATTGTATAATTCACGTCCGAATTTTTCTCAATTATTACATACGGTCCGGTCCATAGGGATTCAAGTTTCTTAGATCGTCCGCGTCGGAGCGTCTCGTCGTAAACTAATACTTTGTCTCCGACTTTAAATTTTATTTCTCTAGTATTTTTGTCGTATTGTTTTTTGGCTTTGAATTTTTCTTCTTTGATATGCTCTTTTGCGAGCTGATTCGTTGCCCTTAGTCTTTCTTTCAATTCTTGCGCGTAATCGTCATAATTATATGTTGGTTTAGGCGGTCTCGTCAGTGACGTAGGTAAATCCGCTTGGTGCCCGTAGACTAATTCGAAGGGTGTATACCCCGTAGCTGTGTGTGGCGTCGTATTATATGTGAACATTGCGAACGGTATCCATTCATCCCAGTCTGTCTGGTCTTCGTTTATGTAGTGTCTTAAATATTCCGCTAATGTTCGATGCGATCGTTCTAACGCGCCATTACTTTCCGGATGATAGGCAGTTGTCTGTATTTTATTTATTTTTAGTAATTTACATGTATTTTTAAATATGTCGCTGAGGAAATTTGTGCCTTGATCCGTTAAAATTTTTTCCGGTATTCCGTGTTCAAGTACAATTTTTGTAACAAATTCCTTGCTAACCGTGTTCGCTTCTTGATTTGGAATCGGTATCGCTTTGCTGAATTTCGTTAAATTGTCTTGGAATGTTAAGAGATATTTATTTCCGTTTGTTGTAACTGTTAACGGTCCTACAATATCTAACGCGCATTTTTCGAACGGTTTAGTAGGCGTATCCGTAATTATTAACGGTACTTTATTTTTTCGCGATAATTTATTTTTCTGGCACAATTCGCATTTTGCGATGTATTTTTCTACATCTTTCGTTATTCCTGGCCAATTATAATTTAGGCGGATTCTTTTTATCGTTCGTTCAACTCCTTGATGTCCTCCTGTGGGTGCATCATGATATTCATATAATATCTGTTTCTTGTCTTCCTCTGTGTATATTTTTTCTTCGTCGGAGTTTGTTTCTTCTTCTATTGCGAGGATTTCTCGTTCTTCCTCTTCTGTTTTATGCGCTTCTCTTGTTACATTGCGGCTCAGTGCATCGGCGTTTGCGTTCGCTCGTCCGGCCTTATGAATGATTTCATAATCATATTCTTCGAGTTTTAATCTCCATCGGATTAATCTTGATCCGGGATCATTCACATTAAATAACCAGATTAATGGTTTGTGATCGGTTACGATTTTGAATTTCGTACCATATACGTATAGCCTAAAATGTTTTACAGCCCATACAATCGCTAATAATTCTTTCTCGGTTGTATTGTAATTCTGCTCCGCCCGCGATAAAACTCTGCTGGCGTAAGCAATTGGTCGGTCATTACCTACTTTTCCTTGTGACAATACTGCTCCGATTGCATAGTCGGAAGCATCAGTGGTCACTATGAATTCTTGATTGAAATCTGGATACATTAGCACTGGCGCTGTCATTAATCTTTCTTTTAGTATTTCGAAAGCATTTTGCTGTTCCATAGTCCACTCGTTTTCTTCGTTAGTTTCGTCAGTGGCTTGGCTATTTTTGAAAAATCCTCTATGAATTTTCTGTAGTATCCGGCTAGTCCTATGAAAGATTGTATATCTTTTACTTTCTTCGGCGTCGGAAATTCTTTTATCGCGGTTAGCTTTGACGGGTCCGGAGATATTCCATTCTCCGAAATAATGTGACCTAGATAAATTACTTCTTTGCGCAAAAACTCGCATTTATCTGGTTGCAATTTTAGATTATTTTCTCGGAGTCTCTGTAGTACTTCCTTGAGTCTTCTATTGTGGTCCTCTAGGCTCGATCCGTATATGACGATGTCGTCTAAATAAACTAGGCATTTAAGTCTTTGCATTCCTGTTAAAATTGAATTCATCAATCTCTGGAATGTTGCTGGCGCATTTTTCAATCCAAACGGCATTCTATTAAATTCATAGTGTCCGTAGGGCGTTGAAAAAGCTGTCTTTTGTTTATCTTGCTCAGCCATTGGTATCTGGTGATATCCTGACGCTAAGTCTAGTGTAGTAAAATATTTAGCGTTTCCTAGCTGGTCCAGTATATCGGTGATATTGGGCAGTGGAAATGAATCGCCTATTGTTAAATCGTTTAGCTTCCGAAAATCTACTACTACTCGGAGCTTAGGTTTTCCGGATGCGTCGGCCTTTTTTGGTACCACCAATAAGGGTGCGTTCCATTGACTCGCGCTTGTTCTGATTATGCCATTTTTTAGCATTTCTTGCACTTGTTTATTTACTTCCGTCTTGTGCTTCTCGGGAAGACGATACGGTCTCGTGTTCACCGGCGAGGTGTCGGCGCGCGTGTTTATCTCGTGCTCTATCGTCGCGGTGCACGTCAGTGGTTCTCCGTCCAACTGAAATGTATCGTAATATTCTTCGCATATCCGTAGGAGTGCCTGTTTTTCTTCCGTATTTAAATGTCGCGTGCGTAGTAGTTGTCATATTTGTCCGTGTCTCGAGTTAGTATACTTAAAATTTTTTCTTGCTTGTATCGTGTGTATTTTGGATTCGATTTCGCGTTCTATGTCTTCGAGTGTGACGTTCGGCGTTTGTATCTCGACTTCCGTATCGGTTGTATTTATGATACTAACGGGACAAGTATAATCCTTCGGTTCTACTAAGCAATTTCCAAGGTAGATTCCTGGAGCTGTTTCCTCTGCTCGTACTATTCCTATCCGATTTTGCTTTGCTATCGCTTTTACGATGGTTTCGCTGCGCGGTTTTAGAATTGTTTTGTTAAACGTATGGAATCTTAGCACGGCGTCTCCTAGTTTTAATTGATTTTGATTATAATCACAGGATACCGAATGTTGTCGAAGGAAATCGATTCCTATTATTCCTTCGTATTCTATCGGAATGTCGTCTCTTACAACGTAAAATGCATGTTTTACCTTGTGATTGTCCATTTTAATAGTGGCGTACATTTTTCCGATGGTATGTATTTTATGTCCGGTTATGCCTGTGAGCGCGATTTTATCTTCGTGTATCAATGCGTTGTCCTTTAAATGTTTCAATTTTATTAGTGAGATGGTCGATCCTGAATCGTACAACATCTGTATTTTTTCGTTTTTCACTTGTCGCATTGGTAATGTTATTAGCAATAAGTCCGTCTTTTTCTTCGCACGTGGCATATCTTTAATATGCGTAACGCGATACTCAGATGCAGGTCGCGGTTGTCTCTTTCTCGCTTCTTCCTGCTCGTCTTCGCTGCTGCTACTTGCGCTATCGGCGTTTCTTTTTTGTTGTCGCGGTTTCTTTTGATCGCGTATATTTTCGTCGCGCGTTTTTTGCTGATTTCCGACTTTTAGTTTATTTGTATTGTTTTTCGGTTTCCCTTTTAGACTCCAGCATTCGTCGCGGCTGTGTCCTGTTCTTTTGCAATGCGAGCAGTATTTATTTATCGCGTTTATTCGCGAGGGTTTTTCCGGCTTCGGGAGCGCGTATCGGCTGCTACGGCAATCGCGTCCGAAATGTCCGTTTTTTCCGCATTTAAAGCATTGCGATGTCGGATTTCGACTATTTCGCGAGTAACTAAATTCGGTTTTATTTTTATTAGCAAAACCACTCGTTCTCGCTGTTCCCGGTCTGAGTTTTTCTTCGGCGCTCGCGCCCGTTATCGCTTCTTGGAGCGTCGTATATCGCTGCGCGCGTACGAGCACTTGTAATTCGTCGTGTAACCCGATTTGGAAATTTATTAACGCCTGCTCTTGGATTGTTTGTTGAATCGTGCGTTTAGAGGTTGCGGAATGCTCCTTTCCTTCGATCATCGAATCATATAATTTCATCGCTAGTAGATCAACGCGTTGTCCGAAAGCGTGCGCAGTTTCATTCGGCTTTTGTTTTAAGGAATTGAACTCGATTTGTAAGTGCGTAGTACTTTGTTTAGACTGGTAACAAGTCTCGAGTTGTTGTTTTAATTCGGCGAACGTCTGAATATTTCGTGTCTCGAAATCCTGCATGGCTTTTCCTTTCAGTTTTGTAAATAATATTGCTCGGATTAATGATTCTTCATCCGCGGGATGTATGTCCTGAACGGCGTACGTGCATGCATTTAAAAATTCTAATAACTTATGTCGCGATGTTCCGTCAAATTCGGGAATCATTGCTCTTGCTTCTTTTAACGGTAAGTAATTCGGAGCGGTGCTTCGTCGACATCTGATGTCGCGTGCGGTTCGTCCGTATGTTCCATTAAACGCGTCGTTACCGTCTTCTGAGCGGTTATATCCGTGACGTGGTAATTCCATAATCGCGTCTTCTACTCGCGTTACTCGCCTGTTTAATGATTTTACTTCCGTGCGTATTTCATTTAATATTTCGAGAAAGTGCGCGTCGCTTCTTTCTTCGCGGTTTCTCTCGTGGGGCGGTGTGTGATCAGCCTCCACTATATTTCGGTCCATTTGGTGAATGGATCGTCGCATTCTTTCTATTTCCTCGTCTACCGCGCTTTGTGGCAGGTTCGCGGGAGTGTTTTCTCGCGGATTTCGCGATTCGGCCATATTACTTTCTTGTTGGCTATAAATTTCTTCCGGATCGAATAGATCGCTTTCGTAGGAAGTTAATGAAAATTCGCGCCGTAGGGATACTCTACTTGGAGTTCTACTAATATACGGTCGCGTACGTCTAGTCTCGCGTTGAGTATCGTCAGTGGGGTCAGTCGTATTACGCGGGAATAGGCTTTCGTCAAAATTGTTAAACGGAAATTCGCGTTCTGTGACGACGTTTTCCGGTAACTCGGGCTCGCTTTCGCTCGAGTATTGCGTTTCTAAGTTTTTTCGCGCGTTATAAATATTTTCTCGCGGTGTTAATCTTAATTGAATCGCTCGTCGGGCTGGTTCGCTCAGTAACCACGATCGGTTCGCTATCGGTTTCGGTATATTAGAACCTTCCGACATTCACGCTATTATATTTATTAAATTTTTTCGGACTTACAATAGTATAACGGCTCGCATGATCGCTCGCTGTGTCAGTAGGTTGCTGACGCTGCAGTCCTTCGCTCGGCGGCTGATACGGCTGACGATGCTCGTCGTACGGCGGTCGTTGTCCGGCGTCGGTGCGTTGTCTGTAGAGTTATCGTAGGTCGCGATGCTTGGCGGCTCACGTTTCTGCTACAACTGTTGTGGCGATGCTCGTTCTGTTGTCCGTGCGGTGTCTTCCGTTGATTGTAGTTTCCGTCAGCTTACGTTTTACGTGTGCTGGCGTGCCTGTCCTGTTTACACTCTGGGTGCTTTGCAGGTCTTGGGGAAGGCTTAGCTGCTGCTTCCGTCCGTCAACTTCAATTGAATTGATTGTTGGCGTGCCCGCTTTTTAACACAACCGTGTCTTTTGCAGGTCTTGCTTAGTTCTGGCGATGCCTCGGCAGATCCCACCGCTGCCACCAAATTATGTTGTGCCTCCAGAGAGGCACGGTAGTTGGGATCGTTTGCCGGAAGGAATTTGGGAATTCGGGCTCCGCCTGAGAACTTTATTTAAATAATTCGGACACCTTCCACATTAAATAAATAGATTAATATCAGATTTATTTGTGGTTTGGTTTATTTACAATGTTCCCGCACTTTCGCTCACGTCGCGTATCACGATAACGGTTATCTTAACGTGCGCGTGTCTAGAGTCGAGTTTCGGTCTCGAGACTCGCCTCTCGCTTCTTCGTGTATATTTCTGCCGACTGCGTGGCTATTTAATATTATAATAATTGTTGATATTCGTTTTGACACTCGCGGTTGTTAGAGATATTACTCGCGTAAAGGAATAAAGATTGCCCGCGTAATATTAATTAATGATCAAGACTGCCCGCGTAATATTAATGGTAAAGACTGCCCGCGTAATATTAATGGTAAAGACTGCCCGCGTAATATTAATGGTAAAGACTGCCCGCCGTTCGTTAGCGGTGGGCCTTTTTATTAACTCCCCTTGGTTTCCCAAGAGGGGATCGTTTAGCGACCAGACCATGCGTCGTGTCGCTCGATTTTGCGGCAAGATCCGGATGCAAGCTAAGGAGTTCTAAGTAGGACTTCTTTGCTTGCATTTTCGCAATTTCCTTTCTGCTTTTCGGTAGGACTTCTACGTTGCATTTTCGCAACATCCTTATTCCGCGTGCCTTGGTTTCCGCGTTTTCGTAATGGGTGATTGCGCGGTCGCTCGGGCTTCGCGCGTGGCTCGCGTTGTCAGCGCTTCGTTCGGTCAACGTTCGTAACGTGATCTGTATTCGCGTTACACGTTGAGCAATATCTTATTGTATAAAATAATATCTCTTTAAAATAATATGTATCTAATAATTTGTATATAGCCTTCTCGGGCTATAACAGATTATCGAAAACTAAATATTTTACGAGATATTTAATTTTTTATATCAAAATGTCAGATTAAAATATAAAATAACTTAAAAAGTACTTAATAAAAAAATACTTTATTATAGTGTTTTGGAAAGCTCTCGAGATAAGCTACAAGAATATGTAATGAAAAGTAGGGGATTCCATTTAAAAAACGGAAGTTGACCTTCAAATGACCTTGAAAATGACCTTTAATGTCAAATCCAAGGTCCTTATTAGATAGCTCCCTTTGTTCCCTACAACTTTTATCCGAGTCGTTTTCCTTCAAACGCTGATCTGAAAAGTTATGAGGGTGGAACTTTTAAAATGGGACACCCTGTATATATAGTGTCCGATAATTTTTGACACATCCAAAGTGTGAAAGTAGATTGGGTCAAACTGAAAAGAAAAGTCTTGTACCATTTTGTGATTTTCGTAATAATCATTGAGAAATTAATAAAAAAAGATCGACCAATTCGCGCAAATATTACTGCATAAAAAAGAATGGCCCGATATGGGCGGCATTGATATGTGGCTGCTAGGACGCGAGAATCCATCATTATGTACCGCTCGTACGTAACTGTTGTCATTTGTAAAACACTCCTCCCAAAACTTTGTCGCGCGCCTATTTTTGGTTCGTCTCTTCTCGCTGCGCGCTTATACTCGCGCGAATTGGTCGATCTTTTTTAATTAATTTCTCAATAATTATTACGAAAATCGCAAAATGATACAGGACTTTCCTTCTCAATTTGAGCCTACCTTCACACTCGGGTGTGTCAAAAATTATCGGGTACCCTATATATATATCAGATCAATATTCGTGTGCAGATAGAGCTGACCAAATTGAGTCAAAAAGTCTTGTATCATTTTTTTATAACGCTTAATAAAGAAATTATTATTGAGTAAAGTCTGGCCAATCAGCGCCGATCTTTAGCCAGGCGCACGTCGGTGAGCCGCGCGCCTGGTAGTATGCGACAGCGCACACTTCACGGCGCGCCCGAGCTCACCGACGTGCCCCCGGCTAAAGGTTGGCGCTGATTGACCAGACTTTACTCAATAATAACTCCTTTATTAAGCATTATAAAAAAAAATGATAAAGGACTTTTCGACTCAATTTGGTCCGCTTTACCTGCACACGAGTATTGTTTCAAATGATTTGGGATACACTATATATATATATACACTCTGTGTATATATATATAATATTTCTTGTTCTCTTTTTGTTTTTTTTTTTATATGTGCGTTCGAATATTATCAAAATAATATAAATTGTTTGTTAAATTTTTTTAATTATAAAAAAATATATTTTTAATATGATCTAACATGGCCTTTCGCTATCTTATCTACTAGTAAAAATCATCTTATCCGCATATGAGGGCAAAATGACAAAATTGACATGTCTTTAAAAAAAAGCTAAATTTAAAAAAATTCTAATTTGGTTATTTACTTTTATACTTTTTCAATTTTTACAGATAATAAGCAAGGCTTTAGTGAATACATCATTATTTTTACATCATAGAAATAAGGAAAAACCAATAAACCTGAAAATCGTTGTCTTACCTCCTTCCTTCCTCTATATTTATTAATGTTTCGGCATGTTTGATAAATTGGATAATTAATAACTAATATGAATTCAATGTATGATATACGGAATACCGATTTAGTCTGAATTATTAAAGCAAATTGTCAGATTAACTCAGCAATTTCTATTTCGCGAAGCTAAAACAGTGACAGTAGGCTCTCTTTCCCACTCTCTTAACCTTCGAGATAAAATTGAACTGAGTCCAAACTGACAATTCATATTCCACTGTACGGGCGTGATGAAACGTTAGTTCAATGTTAAGTTCGCGGCGTCACGCCTGCGAAGATTATTTAATCGCCGGATTCGAAACGATTGAGTCGTCGATCCTTTTTCAGGATTACATCGATGTTCGGTGACGGTACGAAAAATCCGTAATTAGATACATCTATCGATTGATAAAGAGAAAGAGGGAGATGGCACAACAATGCTAACGATATCAAATAATGATGCCGAATTATGTAACGATTGTTATATACATTGAACAATAATAATGTGATCTATTTCATCGCTGAGAAATTTTTGAAGAACAAGAACGAACTTAATGAAATCGGTCTCTAAAGTGAAATGTATAATGCGTTGTGAAAATAATAAATAATCCATGAGGAAAGATATATGATCTAAATATTATGACAAATTATAAATAGCATATTTTGTAACAGATGCTGAAGCTAGTCGATCAGTGATTATCAATTGCGTCTCTTTAGTTTTCATTTCGATCATCGATGCATATAAAACGTATTTGAGAATAATAGACATACATTATTATTGATCAATGATTGTATCATCGGCTGAAACGGATGATAAATCATGCCGTGTAATATTGATCATGCGTGTATACGAACTACTATCAAATAAAAATCGATCAAATTACTGGCCGTTTTGGAGGAAACTGGATACTATTCGTTCTCATGTCCTCGACAAGATTGTAAGTATAATTTTAAATTACGACCAAAACAGCGAAAACCTTTATTTTGACGGATCACAGATCTTAATCAGAAAACGATGAGTTTTGTCGTCCAAATATTCGCTGTAAAATTGCAAAAGGGTCACATCTCACCGATTTTATCGCTATTTAAATATGTTGTAGGGAAAGTAAGTCCCTGAGTAATTCCCCACAAAAATCAAGTAAGGAATGACATTGATTTAAAAGATATAAATTTTCATTTACCTTTACACTTATTCAATTTTCTCAAATATACGGTTATGCATTCCGAAACATGAAGAAGTTTTATTATCGTATCTATGACGTACGTTTGTACAAGTTATTATTACGAATGCACGCGGGTTAAATAAACTGACATATAAACGTGCGCGCCGGCATTTGAACGAATTTAATGGATCAATTAATCTGCTCCGTCTTTATATTACGTAAACGCATCTATGTCTTTCACGAGAAAAATGCGCTGTATGTAAAAAGTCATGTGTCTTTTTCGCAAAAAATCTGAATTTAAATCGACGAAAGAATTCTCTCAATTTCGCAAAATCGTACGCAACAGTCACAATTCGCCATTTGACGAAATCATACAGATTATTTTTTTATTATACAGATGAATTTTTTCCGTGAGTCTTCCTCGTTATCTTTACTCTTTGTTTATCTAATATCTGCCACAATTTTCACAATTTTCAATATCTGATTATCTTGAATTAATCTTGTCATCTTTAAACGGCTGGAACTGATAAGAGACTTACTTAAGACGAAAGCCAATGACGATGGAAACTGAAAGTCAAAATACATGAATTTCTTTGTCATTTGGATTTGTTGAAGATTACCTAAAAGAAGGAATCACCGAAACGCTCAACATAATTTTAAAAAATTTCTACATAATTTGTTATAGTTACGCCTACTTACCGCGCTCGGTTCTTATTAACCAATTTTCTACTTGAGTTTGTTATTTGTTTATTTGAAATAATATTTAGAAACGTGAGATATTTAGCACACTGTTCTTGTGCGAGTCACTTGGACGGTTACGATCAAATCTATTGTTTAATTTATGACATAGAGCTTCCCCAAAGTATAAACAATCATTTCCCAGACAGCACAAGATATCCTTAGGATCATCCTAAATATGTCCAAGACGGTTCAGAACATTTGTAGGACGTTTTAAGATATCATTATAAATATATTTTATGAAAATTTAATATGCGTACATGATTACTTTCAGTTATGTAGACTATTTAATATAATTTAGAAATCTTAAGTATTATAATAAATATTAATGTCCCATAAATGTCCACTGGATAATCACAAGATGTCTATAGGATATCTGTTCTGTCTATATTATATTGGATGTCCTTTGGATTTCCAGAGGACATATCTACATGTATTGTATTATCTGGCAATTAATTGATAACATATTAATTTCGTTTAATCTTAATAATTAAATTTGATGTGCACGTTTTCATATATCCAAAATTATTATTTATTTAATATTTCATGAAAGATGTTACTGTGCGCAACATTCCAAAAATTTTACAAGAAATAATATTCAGCTGCTAGTTCGTCTGTTTACCGCTATGCGACGTGCTATGCATCCATCTAGTATTTGATTTTCAGTCATGAGAATCATATAAAGTTTGTAAAGAGCAATTGTCAAAAGATTAAATATGTAATTATTTCTATCAGTTCACTTTCTGGTGCAATTTCAACATAGGGAATTCAAATATTGGACTGATTGTTTAGAAATCGGACAGATAAAAAGTCCGAAAAAGTTAAAATCATCCGTTTATTATTTACTTAAGATGTAAAATATATATATATATATATATATAAACAACCTTTTATCCTTACAATATTATATACTTGACACTATTCTAAGACGATTTTTCCTTTGCCAAAATTTTTTCCGAGACTTAGTTTTTAAATCATAATCCAAAATAGTTAACGAATTACGGGCCGCGTACGCGAGGCAGGCAGGGGCGGCGCAATGCTGGTGATTACGTGAGACGCCCGCTACGGTCACCTGTTTGGTATATGCGATGGGGTATATGTGTGAGAGAACGTATGCGCGTATACACACACGTACATATTCTCTCTCTTTCTCTCTCTCTCTCTCTCTCTCCCCCCTTTCTCTCTCTCTCTCTCTCTCTCTCTCTCCCCCTTTCTTTCTCTCTTTTACACCCATCGCATGTAGCAAACAGCTGATCGCACACATGCACTCTCTTTCTCTCTCTCTCTCTCTCTCTGTCTTTCTCTTTTACACCCATCGTGTGTAGCAAACAGCTGATCGCACACACGCTCTCTCTCTCTCTCTCTCTCTCTCTCTCTCTCTCTCTCTCTCTCTCTCTCTCTCTCTCTCTCTCTCTCTCTCTCTCTCTGATTCTTACCTTTTATGTAGTAATTCGTTGCCCTCATACGACTCAATAAGTAATACTTCCGTGTGATACAACGAGTAACTAGCAAACTTTTTTTCACTCACAAATTGTACCACTTATCGAACTTTTACGAATTAATCTACGCACTTTATCGATAAATTGAATTTATTAACGATTATAACGGTTAATCTACCGATTACTACCGATTAATTATTAAAATAACTCGAAGAAAGAAACGCGTTATTCGATGCGGAGACTGCGCGATGACAACAAGCAAGTTATGTCGGTACTAGCGTTGCCGGGTGCCGGCTGCCGGCTGCCGAACGACTGAATTTATCACATTACGCGTGATCGACGCGGACGCTATGTGTTCTGTGATCGGCTAAAGCCTCCGACATTGTAAATTTGATAGTTTCAAAAACATGAAATTATAAAATATGAATATATAATGACATATAATAACATCGTTTTTTTTTAATAAATTCAGTTTATCAATAAAGTGCGTGGATTAATTCGTAAAAGTTCGGTAAGTGGTACAATTTGTAAGTGAAAAAAAGTTTGCTAGTTACTCGTTGTATTACACGGAAATATTACTTATTGAATCGTATGAGGGCAACGAATCTCTACATACAAGGTAAGAGTGAGTGAGTGAGTGAGAGAGAGAATGTGTATGTGTATGTATACGCGTATACGTTCTCTCTCACATATACACCCCATCGCATATAGGAAACAGTTGATCGCAGCGAGTGCTTCACGTAATCACCAGCATGGAACGGTGAATTGCTCCTGCCTGCCTCGCGAACGCGGGATCGTCCCGATTGCGCACATTACCGATCGGACACGACAATATTTCTCGATCGAACACAGACCCGATCGGACAGTATATGACATTGTAAGGACAGAAAGTTGTTTTGAATCACCCTGTATATTGATTATAAATTGATATTTGATTATAAATTATATAATAACGTAGGTATTAAATAGAATACAATTAAATTGATCACTTTTAAGGAGAATATGGATATTTGTAAACAATGAAAAATTCTGAAGATATAAAAAATATTTTTTTTTATTATAAAAATTAACAACAAATTTCAGTTTAATTTTATCTACTCAATATAAAAGATATAAATTATTAAAAAATTTATTATAACATGACAACGCGTTACATAATTAGTTACCGTACTGTCAATATTCTAAAAATTATTACCAAGAAATTAGATAAGATTAGATAAATTAAATTAGATCAATAGAAATTATTAACAAGAAAAGAATTATTGAAATTGAAGTTGCTCTCGGTGTACTTTTTTAGTGACAATTTTTCCTTTCCATCAATAAACTTGTTTCAATTTCGGCGTTATAAATCACACAATAATAAAGAACAATACTTAACCTTAAAGTCGCTCACATGGTTAGAGCACTTCCAAACTGTTGCACAATAACCAGCATGGCAGCTACTAACGTTCAAAACAAAAATTTAATATGCAGCCATATCTACATATAAATAATAATATATTTAAATATTTTTTTATCAATAACATAATAAAAAATTATGGAACTATTTTAGTTTTATATATTTTTTATATGTTATTAAATTAAATTATTCTTGTATCATCACATAAATCAAAATTTTCATTTTCATAAATTTTTGTGTCGTACAATTAAGATCGTACAGTCACTATAAAAAAGTTAGTTTAATATGAGATATTTGCGATTTTGAGATTAAATTATAATCTACAGGACAAATTTTTACTTTAACTTAAATTAATTATTTATTTTATGTTTTAAAAGGATAAAAGGGTATACTTTGCGCAATGTCAGATTCATGAATCGCGAAATATATTAGATTTATTAACTTTTGACGTAGTTGATTCATCTAGATCCTCCTTAAAATTAATTGTATCGCAATCACAAAAAGAATTTAAAAAAAACATTACACGCCGTTCTTTATATAATTGGAAAAATTATCAAGAGACACGCGGTAGTGTCTTGCGCCAAGTCACGCACAGTAGCAGCAAGAGATCCTATGTATTTACACGCGAATCGGCCAATTGAGAGTACCTTAATATAATATAAGTATTATCGCACCTCAATAATGGTTGAAGCGATCGAATTATTACTAGATTTAATCGATAGCTTGAGTTTGAATTATATAAAAAAAATATCTTTAGTTTTGCGCTGTGTGTTTTATAAAACGGAGATATCATGATGTAAAATCTCAATGTGAAAATTTTCTTTTAAGAAACATCCCGTTTATTTTTTATCTCTCAGAAAATGTCTATTTCCCATTTTAACACAAGATGACGCTAGCAGCATTCGACGTGTGTTAGGATTAATTATGTAAAAATTATATAAAAAAAGGTTAAGTCATACTATTGATACTATGTATATCAATGAGCAACCCATGATGCATTGCAAAAGGCCGCGAAAGCTAATAACAATCTATCTTACTTACATCTCTTTTTAATAGCGATTGCGCACACATCGATTCTTTGCATTATATTATGGGTGTCCCAGGATTATGACTTAATTTTCTTATATATAACCTTAACTATAATTATTTGCTCGATCGAATCAAATAACATAATTACAAAGATTGATAAAGTGCTTTTTGAGCTAATTGAATATTATTAACAGTCCTTTAATCATTTATATCTGAGTGTATTAATTATTCTTATAAAGTATCCGGTACAGACAAATTTCTACCCCCCAAAGAAAAGAAACTTATATGTCCCTTTCGTATCTTTGGAGAATTTTTGAGGACTAATCAAAGAATGGAGATAGATAGAGCTTCTTTTTGTAACAATTCGTCAACCGACTCACTAATAGAAATTGATTTCGATAAAATTAATGATAAAAAATATCTATGTGAAAATACTGAAAAGTGTCAAAAAATTCGTGCGGCGCCGTGAATTCGTTCACACCTGTTACTTCAAAGCTTCAGACAATATGATGAACAAGAGAATAAAGAAAATATCCTGTGGCATCTATCCTATCATCTAAGAAAGTACTTCAAGAAAGAAATAATGTTATATCTCAACCTCTTTATCCAAAATAAAAATAATGTACAAGAACCTTAAGTATAAACATCTCAAATCTGTATGACACTACACATAAGGGTCCTTTTTTTGTCGTATTTTTAAGACAAAGAAATGAAATCAAGGTTGTGAAGAGGATCTCAATCCTGTAAATTTCATCTAAGTTGGATAAAGCAGGGATCAAATTTGAAATTTCTAATATTTCCATAAAATTGCTGGAAAATGTCATTTGTCTCAAGATCGGCGCCAATTGATGCTACGTCTAATCTATACCTGAAGGCTCAAAATTTGGAAGCATTTATTCCCAGTCATTTGATATATCGGAAGAGAGGGGATATAGAAGGTACCTTTTGAATTATCCCTGTCGCAACTTCAAAAAAGAATCAATAATAAGATTCATGTGGTAAACTCTTTCTGTTCAAAGAAAAGGGACAGAAAATTAGACAAATAGGTTGATTCGCGTTCGGTTTGTCTGGAATTTAAGGGACAAAATCTACCTAGTTCCATCTTTATCTGGAAAGCTAAAATCTCTATGTCACATTATATTCTATCGGTAAATTTGCTTTAAATGTGATAGATTAAGCCATGTAAGTAAAACTTGTCAAGAAAAGAATCTGGTCTATGGAGGAAATCATCGATTGTTCAAGGAGCTTACATATACTGAAAAAAGATATTGTATTAATTGTAACGAAGAATATGCTTCATTCGACAGAAAGTGCTTAAGTACCAAAAACATGCGACAATCTTTAAATGGGTTTGGACAATATATCCTTTTTTGAAGCAAAGAAAATTATGGAAGAAAACTTATCCATCACCAGATGTTCTGTGTCTGAAGGACTATTCAAAACTCCTAAAAATTTCCTTAAATGAGAAGATCAAGTGAAACAAAAAATTTCTATCAGTCATCTATTGATAGTACTTATTCATCAAAAGTAAGATCTTCTCATAACTTATGTACGGATAATATAATTGTTACTAATAAGTCGCAAAATTTAAAAACGATTATTTCATGTTTTCTGAATCTCATCGATAATATTATATTTTATCGAATTTTCTTGAAAAGAACCAATGGATGAAGAATCTACAGATCAAGGTTATTGGTAATAAATTGTTCCCAAATGGTTAACCCGAAAAGAAATTTTAGACTATTACAGTGAAATTTACAGTAAAAAGCCTTAAACAAAAATTAATAGAATTAAATAAATATATCGCGCATATTGACATTTTTTGCTTTTAGAGATATGGTGAAATCTCTCAGACATATTAAAGGGCTTCGACGTAATAAGGAAGGATCACTTTGAACACCGTGGATCCTAGGAATTAGAAATGATATCAAATACTCAGAGAAAAATCAGGTAGTGGAATCATCGAAATATATCCCAGACAGCACAAGGATGTCCTTAGGGCGTCCAAAGGGCATCCAGGACATACATGTAGGATATCCTCAGGATATCCCATTGTAATCCTCAGATCTCCTCTGGATGTCCTGAGGAAGAGTAAATGATAGCCGTATATTAACCTCTGGAGAATCCAGGGAGATCCTGTGGAACATCCTAAGGATTTTTATAGGATATGTTAGGGATATTTTTCGTATGTTTCAAGGAGCAAATTTAAAAATTTAAATATAAATTAAAATTATATTTTGTTATTTACTGCCACTATTAAAAATCTAATATTAAAAATAGTTCACCGTTCTTTAATATTTTAGGCTTTCGTGCTATACATGAATATTTTATGTTTGGCTCCCGGGTTTGAGTAGTGTAATATTTTCTAAACAATCCAATATCTGAATTCCCTATGTTAGGATTGCATCAGAAATTGAACTGATAGAAAATAATTACATTTGTAATTTCCTGTCAGTTGCTCTTTGCAAGCTTTATATAATTCTCATGACCAAATCTCAAATACGAGTTCGCGTGTCGCATAGCGGTAAACCAACGAACTAGCGGTTGAATACTATTGTTTGTAAAGTTTTTGGAATGTTGCAAACAGTAACATTTCTCATGAAATATTAAATAAATAATAATTTTGGATATATGAAAATGTGGGCATCAAATTCAATTATTAATATTAAACGAAATTAATGTTAACAATTAATTGCACATATATATGTTCTCTGGAAATCCAAAAGACATCCAATATAATAGACAGGGCAGATATATCCTACAGACATCCAGGGGTTATCCAGTGGACATTTATAGGACATTAATACTTATTATAATACATAAGATTTCTAAATTATATTAAATAGCCGCCACAACTAAAAATAATTATGTATGCATATTAAATTTTTATACATATATTTATAATAATATCTTAAAACATCCTACAAATGTCCTGAACCGTCCTGGACATATTCAGGATGATCCTGAGGATGTTTTGTGCTGTCTGGGATGCTATTAACTTCTTTGCGAATTCTGATAAGATAACTTTTGTTTCATGCTATAGGCCCCTGATAGCCTTCTGATTGGAACTTTTAATCGGAAAAAATTTTCCAACGATTTCCAAATACAATAAATGTTTTTCGGAGGGGATTTCAAAGCACATTATGATGTTTGGGGATACTCCTTTTTTGTGATAACGGAGGGAAAACCTTTATAAGTTCCCTTGACCCCCGAGGTAAAGGAATATGTCGGATGCTTACCGGCTAAAACTTCACCTTTTCGGTTTCGAGTGCCCTCAGACGCAATCATGTGGACGCTCGGGATACACATGACTTCTAATCGCCCCACGCGTCTCGCCCTCTTGGCGAGGATTGTCGAACTGGTATCAAATTGCTGGATGGTTTAACGGAATTTAATACGATTTGCATCAATAGTGGCTCAATGACTTTCCACAAAGAGTCATATCCGCTATTTATTTATCTATAACATCTTCAGATATTGGTTTGGACTTTGATTGGCAGGTAACTGGAGACTCTTGGAAAGTGACCATTTCTCGATTTTTATAAAATATTGCTTTTCGGTTCTGAATTACCATTGCTATATAGATTCTTCTAAATTGCATTCTTAAATATACTGATTGGGAGTTTTTCAATAATAAAGTCGAAGAATTATTAGAATCATCTCCCCTTAAAAAAAAAAAAAAAATATTTCCTGATATTCTATCTAGATTTTAATACTGTATAGTTTCGAACGTTGTCAAGATCCTCATCTTGCTCTTAGTGAAATTCAGAATGTGACAAGCTAGTTAAATTACATAAAGATGTTCTAGGTAAATTTAGTAACTAAGTAAATTAGTATTAAGTTTCTCGTTTCTGGATAGACTTTATTAACTTTAAAAAAGCAGAAACTGAAGCTAGAATAGACTTTCAAAAAATAAAAACAGAACATTTTTGTACATTTTGCAAAAATTTAAGAGAAAAGACACGAATTCTTTCTATATTTGAAATGTGATTTGTAAAAGGATTCAAAAATTTGAAATTTCCAAGAAACGGAAGATTCCGATATTATTTAATTATGACTATGATCCTTTTTTAGATTTACCATCTAGCCTGGAGAAACTATGCTTTGTTATTCTTAAAAAATAATCTTAAAATAAAATCCAGTCCGGGACTTGATAAGATCGATTATAAAATTATCACGGCCATTCCTCTGATGGGCATTGATATTCTTTTGAAGATACTTCGACATCTTTTCATCTAAAATTTTTTCTCCGGAATGGAAAAGATATTTAATCTTCATCCCTAAGCCGATAAAAATAAATTTAGGATTAAATTAAATAGTTTAGAAGGTTCCGAGTAATTAATAAAATTAAATATAGAATGGCAATAGGAACCAGCGTCGTAAGTCTGGCGCAGATAAATTAAAATACAATTATTTGATGACCATACAGTAGGTGTTTATTGATTTATGGTCACTTAAAAATAAAAATTAACGAATAATTAAAAATTAAAACTAGACGTTTCGGCCTTTTTTTTGACCATCCTCCGCCGTATGGTTTTCTGACACTTTGCGTCTAATTGACTATGCACTTGCGATCCGGTTATTTTATTTTTATTTTTATTCTATTATTAGTCCGTACGCTGAGGATGGCCAAAAGAAGGGCTGAAACGTTCGCTTTTAATTTTTAATTATTCGTTAATTTTTAGTTTTAAATGACCATAAACCAATAAACACCTACTGTATGGTCACCAAATAATTATATTTTAATTTATCTGCGCCAGACTTACGGCGCTGGTTCCTATTGCCATTCTATATTTAATTTTATTAAATTAAAATTATTTCTTTAGCCCCTGGTGTGTAAAATACTTAAGAGAATTATTTATAACATATCGAATTGATGGATCGAATATCATAATTTTCTTCCGAGTTTTCAGTTCGGATTTCGAAGAAGTTTATCATATATTGATAATCTTTCTATTTTATATTTTAATATCATGAAGTCTTTTAAATTAAACAAAGCAATAGCTGCTATCTTCTTGGACATTAAATCAGCGTATGACAATGTATTAATAGATATATTAATCATAAAATTAGTCAAATTAAACATTCCTCCAAATACTCTTCATTTTATTTATAACTTAACTTCATCAAGACAATTTCAATGTAGGTTTGAAGACATAGATAAAATAACCTGGTTCTACAAAGGACTTCCTTGGGATAATGTCCTCAATCCGATGCTTTATTCTTAGTACGTGGCTAATCTAGACGGAATTAAAAATGATAATTATAGTATTATTCAATACTCTGATGATGTAGCTATTATTACAAATAACAATCTTATACGAATAGAACTGAATATTCTCGAGAATGCTGTGAGCAGAGCAAAGAAGATCCTGTCCACACTAGGTCTCGAAATATCTGCTGACAAAATCAAACTTTGTATTTTCCCTCATAGGAAACATTTCCTAAGCATAAATAATCTATATATTAACCATATATATGGTATAAAGAAGTTTGTATCAGTAAATCTTCTACAGTAAAGTTTTTGGGTCTACATTTTACGTCAAATCTGAATTGGTTCAGGCACATACAACATATCTAGAACAATTGTCAGAATCATCTAAGAATGATAAAATGTCTATGTTATATTTTGGAGAAGCAGATCCTAAATTTCTTATAAATCTTTATTTAGTATAATTTGATCTATAATTGAGTACGGTAAAATTTTATTACACGGATTGTTCAAACAAGATACTCTGAAACTCAATAAAATTAAATATAAAGCATTAAATTTAGCTCTTGGACTTGGAAATTCAACTTCAACTAATATCATTTTAGTGGAAGCTAAAAAAAACCTGCCCTTGATTAAAGTATCTACGTTTGAATTATTCAAAATACATAAAAAAAATATATAAAAAATAGATAACAATTCTTGTCATCTTTTAATGCCTATATTAGAGAACATCAAGGAAATAGACAATAATCCAAAGATAATTAACAAATTTATGGACTGTCAACTAATTAACTGCTTTAAAAAAGTCCAACAAATCTCCCATTTACTGGCGGCGAATATCAGACCGTTAAGTTTGTCCAGACATTATAATTCTCTTCTTCCTTAAACGAAAGTTGACTTCCACTCCGGCTCGATTCTCAAGAATTCTGATAATTCAAATATTAGTTTTATTACTCGTATATTTGATAATGTACTTAGAAACTCTTTATGTTTATTTACAGATAGCTCTAAATCTCAGAATGCTAATTTCTCAGGCTTTTCAGTTATATCTCTTGATGGCAGTATTTCAAAGTAATTCAAATCATCTGAATTTTTGACTATTTTTTCAATGGAAGCTCTTATAATTTTGAAAACCTTACAAATTATCTAAGAATCTGGCTTTTTCTATAGTATCATTTTTTCAATATCTAAATCAGTTCTACTTTAATCAACACACATATTCACGGAAGAAAATCATATTGGCCTATCCTTATTAAGGATAAAATTCGACTATTGGACGCCGCCGGAGTTAGGGTGGAATTAATCTGGATTCCGACACATAAAGAAATCCGCGGAAATGAACTCGTGGATGCTAAAACTAATGAAGCGATTTGTCGTTAGAGATTCTCAGATTGGATTTTCTACGGAGGAATTCTTCAAGATTTTAACGAATTAGAATCGTGACAGTGTCCTCATTCGGCAGGGAGTGTCTCCTATTTTCGTATTTTTACCCGTGCTGATCGTCGGTTGGTGAGTTCGATATTAGTTCAAAAGTTCCTTAAACATTAGCCTTTCCGGAGGACCCTCGCGCACATGATCTGATTAGAAAAGGGTCTTACTTCCTTATAATTATTTTTGTCAACATTGATGCAGCTGTGTTTATTACTTGTCCGTTAGAAAATTATTATCAATTTTAATGCAGCTGAGTTTATTAAACATTTCGTTAAAAGTTCTTGTTATCTCGTTGTTCTTCCGCTGAAAATTCTATTGCAAGGGGTAACTGTTATTTTTTATTTATCTCGAGACCGGCATGGTTTCCATCACCGATTTCCTTGCGTCTTTCCCACGGATACTCGTGGATGTAGTTACTGACAAATGACAGTGATTAAAAGAAATATATGGCAAAGATGCTTTGTTTATTGAACGGTTCGTTCTTATCACCAACTGACGATCGTTACCGCAACGTCGCGAAAAAAAGGAATTGTGGAGTCGCCAGGACGTAACAAAGACTTTCTTTGCATTTCACGATGATAACATTCTTTCTATATTAGGTAATTTTTTTATTATGATTAACATCATGATTTGTTTAAATAAATAGTGTATTTAAAATAATTGATATCTGTTGGAAATCATACTAACAGATCTAATAGCATACTACTGGCGACATCTATGGATGCCACAGTTTTTATTATTTTAGGAACGCATAAATTCTTCTTCATAAATTCTTCTTCGTCGTTTGAATATAGATATATATGAAAGTTTTTCTTTTACATTATAAGTTCTGAATATTGTTAATAAATAATATATATTCTTTTTATGATTGTTGAAGACGTGTGTAAAGTTCTTGACTCTGCTCTTCACTATTGTCAGTATTCTAACAGGTTATGGGCTTGTAATAACCTTAACAACACACCTTCTCCGAAGGACATTCGGAGAATATCCAGAGGATATTAAACATCCTCTGGATAACCTCTGGATGTCTTCTGGACATGTGTGCTGTTAGGGAAGAGAGTGATACGCGTTGTTTTTTTGTTGGTTAATATAACGGTAGAAAAAGTTGTTGGATTTCAAGGCTAAAGTTCAGACGCTGGAAGGATCTGTGAATTGGACAAAATGGAAAAGAGAGGTAACTCTGTTTTTTTGTCATAACGATGTTCTTGATATTGTAACAAGTCAAACAACGGCACGTGAAAAACCAGCAGACGCTGCGGCAGAAGTGAACAGTACGTATCAAGTTTAAGAGCACACCAAATAAAGATGATTTGGCTCAGCTCATTATTGTAATAGTTTAAATGATGAGCATGTTGACTTCGATGTGTGATACCATCAAAGCAACATGGACTAAGTTGATATCCAATTTATGAACAAAGCTCCGGTCAAAGAATTGATAGATTAATGAAATTATCTTTTACTAGTAAAAAGATGGTAGGTGAAACGGTTGTTACATACGTTGGTCGTTTTCAACGAAATTTTAGGAAGCTAAATAACGAGTTAAAGAAGTTAGGAAATTCTGAACTGCCTGAGATTTTATTGACTAGTAGCATTATGTTAACGCATTCGTCTCAATATTTTGAGTTTAAAAGTGTCTGGGAGTTTGTTCCTGTGGAGACGCGAACAGTAAATTTACTGCTTAAAAGGTTGACTCATCGAGCAGAGACAAAGGCACTGCTAATAAAGCCAGGAAACAAAAGGCAGACGAAGCTTAAAACAAAGAAAAACATTCAGAAAAAGAAAAGAAAATGTTTTGTACATCATGAAGCCGGATATCAGGCAAAAGATTGTCTAGAGAAGAAATAGATAAACTTTAAGAAGAACTTAAAAACAGAAGGCAATGCTTTCGTAACTATAGTAAATAAAAACGAAGACAGAAGAGCCTTTTATATCTCTGTTGATAGTGTCATGAAGAAGGATGCCTGGCTGGCAGACTCACATAACAAGCTACCAAAGGTACTTTGCGACGTATAAGGCATTTCCCACACCAAAAGCAGTACAAGTAGGTAACTAAGATGTCATATTAAAGTGTGATGCGTGCGCCGTGCGTTTATTATGCGCGGCGTAACATCGCGCTCGGAATTAGAGCGAACGTCCGTCGTCGCCGTCGTTATTTACCGACAGCTTCGGCAGACGACGAGCTAACCATATTGTATGGAAATCCACCGTCGGTGTACAGATTGCTGAAAGCACTTACCGTACAGTCGCGATTGTATTCTCGTATGCTTCGAATCACAGAAGCAACAGCCCGCATTTCCGCTCTCTTTACTCACACGTTCGTCCTTTTAAATTAAATTGGTAGCTTCGAAAAGAAGCGAACTCCTTCTCCTCTCTTATTTGATGACTTTTATTTAACACACCATTTAGAGTTTTCAAATGTATAACACTGACAATATCCGATAAAATACACCATACTTTTCTTTTTTGATTCTACAAAATCCGCGTTGCATCTTATTACGAAAAATTAATCTTTTTACTTTTATATATTTTTTTCATGTTAAATCAATCTATCTGTTTGGTTTGCTTCGCGATTATATATATGTATATGTTATATACAAATGATTTGAAACATATAACTTCTATTATGTAAAAGATGCAATGAATGTTGAAATGAAAATAAAAGTTAACTGGTATCGAAATCATCTCCTGGATATCCGATATGTATCAAAAATTGAACGGAGTCTATTTTCAATTAGTCAGAATATTGATAGAGGATTCAGTTTCAAGGCTGATAGAAAAGGACGTATATTCATGAAGTATGGAAAGATTCGACTCGTTGGAAGAAGAACACCTAATCATCTATATGCTCTACAGATGCGAGCTTTAGTTCCAGAGAAAATTATTAAAGATCATGTAACCTCAACTGAGAGCACATTGCAATTGTGACACGAACGACTAAGTCATCAAGCAAAGAGTCATGTCAAAAGAATTCTACTGCAGAAAGGTATTAACTATTGATGATGAGTTTTGTGAAGGATGTGTTCTAGGCAAGCATGCAGGAATCAGTTTTAGAGACAGACTGGATCAATCAACATAGCCTGGTGAATTGATTCATGCCAATGTTTGTGGGCCGATGCAGAAGTCGTCTATAGGAGGACTCTGATACTTCGTATGTTTCAAGGATAATTTTTCAAAATATCGAAGAGTATTTTTCTTGAAGACAAAGTCTAAGGTGACTGGGTATCTTTCAATGTTCCTGGATGAGACAAGTGTGATTGGACATATTGTTAAGGAGCTGTTATGTGATGGAGGAAAGAAATTTGACAATATAAAAGTCAAGCAAATTCTGGAGTTAAAAGAAATAAATTTTCGCAAATCCATGCCATATACTCCTGAACAAAATGGAGCGGCAGAACGAGAAAATAGGATTCTGGTCGAAAGTGGTCGCACTATGATACACATAAAAGGTTTACCAATCAAACTTTGGGCAAAAACAGTTAACACAGCGGCATATGTTCTAAATTGTTTAAGACCAATTCCAGTGAAACAAACGAGTCCTATTGAGCTATGGAATAAAAAAGCTGTGAACTTTGATCACTTGAGAGTGTTTGGAGCGGAGTACTTCGTGCACCTTCCAAAACAAAAGCGTCAGAAATTTGATCAAAAAAGAAATAAAGGTTATCTTGTCGGATATTGTGGTGAGAAAGATGAATATAGAATCTGGTTGCCCAAGATGAATAAAATAGAGTGTAGTTAAAATGTTATTTTTAAATCAGAAACCATAATTCAAAAAAGGCTCGAATTGGTTATAAACTCGAATGCGGACACTGGAAGCAATAAGGACAACCAAATTGACAACATGGAAACAGTTAGTGAAGACAACACTAGTGATAAACGCTGAATACAAGAAGATAATGATATCTATGAGAAAGCAATCAAGGAAAGCAACCATGAAGATGACTTAGGTCTACCTATAGCATTTCGTCGAAGTAAGCGTGAAATTCGAAAACCAAATAAACTCCAATTAGTGGCTGAAGTACATGCATATGTGACAGAAGATATGCATCCATAGTCTTATGACTCTGCAATGAAATTAGATGAAGCTTAAGAATGGAAGAAAGTAATGAACGAATGAAATGTTCTCACTGGCTGAAAACAATATTTGGGAGTTGATCAATCGACCGAAAGGAAAGAGGATCGTGCAGAATCGATGGATATTGTGAATAAAAACAACGGCTGATGGCACATGAGGCAGATTCAAGACTCGTTTAGTGGCAAAAGGCTACACACAAAAAGCCGGCATTGATTACAATGAGACTTTTAATCCGGTGGCTAGATATAATACAGTAAGAGTTATACTAAGTGTTTCTGCGGCTGAGAATTTGAAGTTACTTCAGTTCGATATAAAGACCGCGTTCCTAAATAGTAAACTCAAAAGGAGGAAGTTTATATGAAGCAGCCAGAAGGGTATAATAATGGAATGGGTTGAGTGTGCAAATTAAAGTACAGTTTTTATGGATTAAAGTAGACACCTCGCTGGAACTATCGTTTCACGGATGTCATTAAAAAACAAGAAATGAAAAGGAACTCAGTGAATCCATATTTTTCTACCCGAGAAAAAAACGGCAAGAAATTGATTATTGTTATCTATGTAGATAATGGACTGGTAGCTGGATCAGACAAAAGAGAAATTGATCTCTTCGTAAGTGAATTAAAAGAGGAATTCAAAGTCACAATTGGACTCTTCAATAATTTTTTGGAAATATAAATTAAACAACTAGAGGACGGATCCATTTTTATAACTCAACGCTTATATTCTGAGAGGATTCTGGAAAAATTCGGTATGGCATAGTCAAAACCAATGTCAACGCCAATTGAACGTCAATTCAGATACAGAGGATGCTTTAGAGAATCAAGTATCATATCGGCAAGCGATAATAGTTTGATGTATCTCATGACAGCAACACCGGACTTGGGATATGCTCTTAGCATAGTTTCAACAAAATTTGATTCTTCAATTCAGGCTGACTGGATGGCGATGAAACGTGTTTATAGATATCTGAAAAGCACTACTAATTATGGTTTGTTGTTTCAGAAAACTATAAAGAAAAAGAATTACAAGTATTTAACGATTCAGACTTTTCAGGAGATCCTATTACTAAACGTTCGAGACCTTGAATTGTCAACGTCCATTTAGGAGCAGCTATATCGTGGTTAAGTCAAAGACAGCGTTGTGTTATATTATTTTTAACCGAAGCAGAGTATGTTGCTGCCAGTGAGAGAACCAAGGAACTGATTTGGTTGATATATCTGTTAAATGAGATTACAAAAATCAGTTATACTCCTACTCTTTTGGTTGATAATGTTGGAGCAATCAAGTTGGCGAAAAATCCCGAGTTCCACAAGCGAACGAAGCATATGGAAGTAAAGTATCACTGCGTTAGAGAAAAATATCAGGAAAATGCAGTCCGCATTAAGCATGCAAATACGAAGGACATAATAGCTGATATAATAATCAAGCTCTTGAGACAAAAGTTTGAAAAGTTTCGTCATAAACTTGATCTAATGGACAAAACAAGCATACATCAGTTGCTCTGAGAAGAAGTGTTAAAAATCATAGTAACAGATCTAGTAACATACTGCTGGCGGCACCTATGGATGCCACGGTTTTTACTGTTTTAGAAACGCCTCATAAATTCTTCTTCATCATTTGAATATAAATATATATGAGAGTTTTTCTTTTACGTTACAAGTTCTGAGTATTGTTAATAAACAATATATATTCTTTTCGATTGTTAAAGACTTACATAAAGTTCTTGACTCTGCCATTCACTTCTGTATTCTAACAATATCTTTAAAAATATTTGATTTTGCACTAACAATAAAGGTTTACATAAATACATAAGTAATTACAATGTTATATCAAATTTCATATTCGTTATATTAAATTTTAAATTCAAAATTCAAAAAAGTTGAAAAGACATTAAAAATTAATATCATATTAGTAATCATGTTAGTTACTTTACTAGATATAATGCAAATATATATATATATATATATATATATAGATTTTATGTGCAAAAAATGTAGAGGAAAGTAGGGTAAAACCGGGTACCTTTTGGATTTGGGTTCCTACAAAAAATCAGAGGGCCAAAAAAATTCTATTAACTGTTAGTAGTCTTTAGTGGACCTTGAAATGAGAGAATAAGGCTAGCTGCTAGAAAAAAATATTTAGTTACTAAGGATAACAAGATTTTTTGAAGAACTCAAAATACCCGATTTTGTCTCAGGATAGAATAAAATCGAATATCCATTCGAAAGTATGTAAAATACCGTGCAATTACGAAATCTTGATTTATTTTAATCAAAATAGAATATAAAAATGTATTCTATAAATAAAAATCACATACAAAGATATCCTCTTGCTCTACATTGCTGCAGGACTTTTTTTATTTAATTTTTTAATTTTAGGGGTCTCAAAAAGCTCTTTTTTTAGTGTTTTTTTTCTGAATAGTAGTCTTTATTTCCAACCTGCTTTTTGTAGAAAGACAAAGTCAGGATGACAATTTTTCTTCTTTTCATTATATGAGGAGGTTTGTAGATATTCGATTTTGCCCCAACGCGAGGGAAATAAAAAACAGCAGCTGCAATTGCAATTAAATTGCAATTGTGATTAAAATAGTAGAACATATTTAAGTGAAGAAAATGTTTTATTAAAAAAATTAATTTAAGTATAAAATAGCTTTTCAATTAGAGAAAAACTTGACGCTGCTAAACTGAACATATGCTAATCTAATGAACATATTATTTACATTTTGTATTTCTGCAACGTCAAGTTTTTCTCTAATTGAAAAGTTATTTTATACTTAAAATTGTTTTTTTAATCAAAAATTTTTTTCACTTGGATATGTTCCACTAATTTAATCATATTCAAATTTATGAAATACAATTTTTAATATTAGAAATAAATTTTGTAACAATTTTTTTTGGTGCAATATTTTTATCATAATCTCACTATTTTTGTAGAAAATTGAAACAAGTATTTTGTAAAATAGTTTTTTAGTTTGACTATGAAAATGTTTTTGTATTAAAGTAATACTATTTTGTATAAGAGTTTTTTTATAGCAAAAGGCGATTGTGCACGTGCACTTGGCGCCTTTTTTACTTTTTTTAAAAAAAGGTAATTTTTTAATATTTTACAACGCGAAGCGAGATTCACCCCATAAATGTTGTATGAAAAGTGTATGCGTGGACGCAGTAGGTTTCGCCTCCCTCTTCCTCCCTAAGCTCCACTTTCGAAAGATATAATCTAACCCAAACCTATTTCTGATTTAAAACTAAATGACGCAATAACGAGCAAATGTAAATAAAAAAATATAAACACGCAAGTAGAATATAATGATAATGCAAGTAAATACGAAAATTATGATACTTCAAAATCGCATATCTCTAGAACCAGAAGAGAGCGCCACAAAATTCAAAGCGTGTATTACATGAAAACGATCCATGAGATGTAAGTTAATCCGAACATGTACCTTATTTTATTTGAATCTAATATTCTATGTAAAAAAAGAGGATAAGAATTTAATGTAAAAACAATAATGCATAAATAGATACTTTTTATGTATCAAAAAGGCAATATTATTGTTTTTCATTATTAACTATAATAGATGCATTTTATTTGACTGTATAATTAGAAATAATGTAAAATGATAAGAAAAAGACATATTATTTAAAAATGATTCGAACATATTGAAGAGAGAGATTGAAGAATGTAATATAATATAATGTTAAATTAATAAATCTATATCAAATGTCTAGGTATAGAATGGCAATAACGAGCCAAGCGCGGTGTAAAAAGCGCAAACACTGTTTATTAAGGTTAAAATAAATAGATTACACTAATCGCGGACATTTCGATCCTTTTTTGGAGGCCATCTTCACGTCTGTCCCTAATAAAGTCCAAATCTTGTTACAGTTAGGTGATAATTTTGGTCTTCCCGTTTCTAACAAAGAAAAATTGACCACAAAATTTATAAAAAACATTGAAAGCAATCTTATCAAACTGCCTTTAGCAACTCAAGTAGCTATTAGAAACCGTTCCACCCAACATCATTAACAATCTATCGAATTACTTCTTTCCAAAAAGCGATTTCAATATGCGTATCAATAACTTAATTAGTATTACCAAAAACTTTTTTAATCACAATCATAATGTGATTGTTACTCGCGCCGATAAAGGAAACGTCCGTTGTCCTTAATAGAGACGAATACTTCAACAAGATTGAAAAATTATTAGATAATAACACTTATAATATCGTTAAAAAAGATCCGATAAAAAAACTAACTTCGCACCTACATGACTTACTTAAGACATGGAGGGATGTGGACTTCATATCACCCTCTACCTACAGATTTCTTTTGAGAGACAGACATCTTTTGCACCGATGGTATTTTACCGAGAGCTTATGGACTCCCTAAGATCACAAACCTAACTGTCCTTTCCGATTAATTGTCTCTTCCCTTAACAGTCTTTATACAACTTTGCTTCCTTTATTCATCGCATATTGTTTGAAAGCCTTTCTGTTGCACACAATCACATTAACAACAGTTTTAAATTAGTGAGGAAACTTGCTGATAAAAATATCAATGATGATTTCCTTCTCATTTCATTAGATTTCATTAAATTTCATTTCTCTATTCACCAATATTCCTACTGATATGGCGATTGAGAATATTTTTGGATGGAATCATATCTCTAACAATTGCAACGTTTCACATTTTGAATTCATTACCGCTATCAGAATGATATTAGATTTTATTTTTTTCACTTTCAATGGAGTAATTTACCAACAAACATTCAAGACACTTATGGATTCTCCATTGTCTCCCATCATCGCAGACATAGTCCTTCAGGATCTTGAAACCAGAGCTCTCGAATCCTTGAAATTCACTACCCCTTTTTTTATTAGATATGTGGATGATATCGCTTTAGCGACCTCCTTTACTCATCTCAATCACACCTTAGACATTTTTAACTTCTTTTACCCATGTCTACAATTTACGATTGAAGTAGGGAAAAAAACAGACTAAATTTCTTAGATGTAACCATGATTCTTAATGATAATCGTTTGACGTTCGATTGGTACATAAACCTACATTCTCTGGAAGATATTTACATTTTATGTCGAATCACCCCCTTTGTCAGAAGAGAAGTACTGTTATCGGTTTAATCGACAGAGTGTTTCGACAGCCCATGTTCCACTAAAAAAACTTTGAATTAATTGTTGAGATCTTGTTGGATAATGATTATTCTCTCAAGTTCATTTTTGATATCTGCCATGAACACCTGAGAACACTTCTTCAAAATATCAACTCTAATTACGACAACAAAAAATGATGAAGTACACGAGAGCGTTTCATATTTCACAATTCCTTACGTTCCTTTAATTTCCGAACAATTTAAAAACATAACTAAGGACTTGAATGTGAAACTCTCCTACCGCAGTCTTAATAAAATGAAAAAGTTTATTAAAGTACACAAAGATTCCTGCCCGCAGCAATGTCGTCTATAAGATCAATTGCAATAACTGTGATGCATCCTATGTGGGACATACAAAGAGACAACTACACACGAGAATAGCAGAACATAAAAACCATATTCGTAGAAACACGACCAGTCACTCTGTCATTACCGGATTTCCAATCACAGGATTTCCTTCGATCATGATTTCAAATGGGATAATATGAAAATATTGAACAGCGAACCACATTTACATAAGCGATTGATTTCTGAGGTAAGACACAGAAAGAGAATTTAAATCTGCAGACAGACATGGAATGCCTTCCGAATAAATAAATAAAATTTTTTTATTTATTTATGGATCAAACTACAAACAAAAATATTTTTACCACAAACAACTATAAACGAAATACTGTCATTTTCTGTATTAAAAAATTTATTTATTAAAAGTGGGATGCCAACTTCACATAGGTCTTCCGGAGACATATTTGACTGCACTCAACAAACTTCCCAAAATTTGATTTGTCACATTATAATTTCTGCTTATCTTTTTATCCTATTATATATATTTATATATTTATTTCTTTGTTTTCCATATCAACAATAGTAGAGGCAAAGCATGTTTTATATTAGGATATCTTAAATTGATTGCATAAAAATTCTTTCAATCTATGTATATATTTTACTTGCCTGTCTCGACATACATGTGATTATTCAATTATAATCAAATTTCGCATATTTATAATGTAACATATCCACGAATCTTATAAATTAAAAGGCGCGACATAAACTGTAAATTATAAAAGATTAAATGAAAAAAATTAACATTGATGTAATTGCTTATCATAATCAATTAATTATTTATAACATATCAGTCATTTCACAACTGCTTTGATTTTTAATCGAAATAGAAATCTGTTTTGTTAAAAAAAAAAAAAAGAATTTTATACATTATTATATGATATTCGCTATTTAATGATATTAGATAGAAGATTATATTCTAACAAATCTTATTTATTTTTCATTAGTTAAATATATTTAATATATTTTCTTTAATTTTCTCTCTTAGTTCTTAGATAATATCAAATCATATTACATAAGATAACACAGTATTTCTCGACCGAGAATGGCTTGTGTGATATTTTCCGTGATCAGGTGGTTTGCTTACGAATCGCGTAATCGCTCTAATTATTCGAAATAAAAAGAATATGGGATATTATAACGGCTTTACGATTAGAATCCGACCATTCTTGCTCGTTTATCTGAATTAGCGTTATTTCGCGATAGCGTATGGTAAAAGAGAATTCCGTACGTTGGTTTCCTTAGATGTGCGCAACGAGACTATTACGTAACGATTAATTTAATCCATTAATGTATGGCATTATCGGGCATTATTGTAACATTATTGTAATGACAAAATTGCACGGAAAAATTACAAAGAATAACAAGCTGTATAAAGAGCGCGTTTTAGATTAGAATGAAAATTACGAAATCATTAATTATTTATCATTATTTATCATTTTAATAATCATTTTTTACAATCTTCAGTGTATAAAGAAGATGTGCATGACAATACATATAGTTTTCGAAAATAATTTGGAACTAAAAAAAAAAAAATTTGTTTTTAATTAAAATATTTGCCGCAAAACATAATTCTCTTTCATTTTTTAATTAATTTAAAAAAATTACAACATAATATTTTAATTAAGATAGCTTATACAATATATATGTATAAGATGCAAAAAAATACTCTAAATAGTTAACAAATTCGCGTCAATATTAATGAAATTATTGAACAAAGAAATAATTCTTTTATATTTCTTCTGTCAGATATATGCTGATTCAAGTGCGAAAATAATGATATCATAAAACAAAAAACGTGCATTTATTGTATTATTTATAAATAATATTGACGCGTTATCTGTATTAATGATAAACGATTACCATATTCTTTCGATAAAATATAAGAAATACACACCATAAATAATATCGCCATATATGCATATACACGTTTTTACACTAGCATAATCTTCAAAAGTTCCATATATTTTTTTTCTCGGGAAAAATAGAAATAATAATATAAAGTAATAATGCATTTTATCATACAACTATGGGTTTTAATTGAATTAATTTCTTGAATATATTGATTTTACATATACATACGAACGATTCGACGCTTTGCGCGGCTTTCTCCAATGCAAAACAATGTGACGGCACGCACGTGGAATGAATAATGTGGAGCACGAATAAAGAAGGTTTCGAGCGAATCGCAATTCAATCGAACGCATTGAAATTCACACCAGAGTTCCGTTAAAAAGTGAACATAGCGATGCAAAAGAAATAGTTTAAGAACGATTTTTTACGTCATATACATATTTTCCTTGCATATTTTTTCCTCTTATTTATCGATCAATAAATTTAACGCAGTATAACAGTCAACAATTAATTTAAAATTATTAATTCTCCTTAAAATCGCTGATCAAGTGCAAGATATTTGCTGCGACTAGATTGCTAGTCTCTCAAGTTATCAGCAAACGGATGAATATTTGCCACGAAAAAAAAACATGGACGATGATAGAAGAACAAAATATATAATTATACAAAATATATAGTTTTCGATATGTCTTTTTTTTGACATCCTGTTCTTTTACACATCCGCGAAGTTCTTATCTCTTTCTCCATCCGTGCATATACGAGTGGTCGAAGGAATGTAGATTTTCTTGTTGCCATAACACATTTCTCTGGTCTCTGTCTCTCCCTTTTTCTTTTGATGAAGAAAGATGTAATCTGTGAACTCGGCTTTCTTAAATAGGATTCGCTTGTACATGCATACCGCATTCACCAATACGATTGACGACAATCCTTCGGGATGCGAGGATCGAATACAAGACAATTTTTTCAATATATGATATTGGCTACTATGATATTGAATATTATGATCATCCATTAAAATAGAAAATTAATTATATAGATTAAATAAAAAATTAATAATAAAACTATTCAAGATTTAATTGGAAAAAATAAAGGAAAAGAGATTGTTAAGAGATTTAGGAAATACAAGCGGAAGAAAGGCTATCGAGATATCCAAACAAAATAGATCTTAACCTTTTTAAATAATTTTATTGATATAATTTTATTATATATAAAAACAATTTTATCAATATAGGTATTTATTTTATTCAACCATTTTTATGTATGTTATTTCGTTAATAAATTTTATCTTTCCTATTTTATAAAATTGCAACATTATCATCAATGACACTTTACATAATATGGAAATGACATATATAGACTAAATTATAAGAAGACAATATCGCTTCAAAAAAATTCCTGATATCAAGAAAGGTAAATTTTGCGTACATGTATTTATTAGATCTAATCGAATATTCAGGTTTATAAAATCGAGTTTGAAGGTGGTCATCCGTTTTCACGAACGAGCCTCGAGAGAGCGTTTCTGGAATCAAATTCTAACTAATTAATTTTTCTGTGTTTAGAACCTCAGTATTGCAGAGAAACTCGAAAAAATCTAATCTTACTCAAGAATCTTGGAATGTCAAAAATTTACCGAAAAGACAATCGTATGCGTTATGCCACAACTTCTCATATTTTTGCTTCAAGGGGCAAAGGTCAGTTGTATTGTTGTAAATCCCTCGCCTTTAGAAGCCCTCGATCAAAATTTTGTCTACCGCTCGTTAACAGAGTCAAGATTCTCACTGAAAGAAGTCCCGGGGCTCGAGAATTTACTACAGCCAGAGTAAGCTGACAGAGGCAGACAAAGAAGAAGACACGAACTGAGGAGAGGATGCGTCGAAGAAGAGAAGGGATGAGGCTTGAATTGTGCGGACTTTAACTTCGTGTGCTTTTGGCCTGCACAGTCAGTGCGCGCGGAACGCAAGCTCGTGACAAGCGGGAGTTAATAGACGATTTAACGTTAAATGAGGTGAATTCGTGCGACAAGAAAAATTATTATGAAATTAATTAATTTTGTTCTTATAATTTATGGGAAATCCAATTGCTGTAATAAATTCGAATTAATAGTGATGATGTGACAGACTATCTCCTCTCGTCTCATACAAAAGCGATTGTGTTATTGCAACGCGCGATCGCAATATTTATAGGCATATATAAAGTGTAGTGATTAAAAAAGATCACATTATACAAAGAGAATTTAAAGAAGTACATAATAATTTAAAGTGTGCACTGCAATTGGATGTAATATAATTATGATTATTTTATTTATATTTAATGTTATATTGTCTATATATTTTTTAAAAAACTTAACACATTAAGCCAGATTCAAATCCAAACAATACAAACAATCACAAACAAATACCATCATATATCAAAGAGTAAAAGAGCGTTATTTAATTATTAATTTTATAAAAAATCATTCAAAAAACAATAATTATAATGTCTTTTCACGTTCGTTCGGTGATATATTTATTTGCAATTGTTCGAACTTGGTCTTAAGACATAGATACTCAATATTGCACAAGTACCTAATATGTTCGTAATATCTCAAAATATATTCTCGAATTTTATCGCGAATAATCCATTAAATGTCCTTTTTTTGTACTATAGAAATTCTCAGAGTTTATATAAACTTTAAGAATCTCTATAGTACAAAAAAAAGGATATTCAATAAATCATGTATAAATTTAGTTTTATTAGAACATAGTATTATAAATTATATTTTAAATATATATATTATATTTAAAATATATACATTAGAATATAATATTTTTTAACTTGTATATTTTAAATACAATTAATATAATAAAATATATATGTTAAAATAATTTATTACAATTAATAAATAATAAATAATAAATTAATAAAATATACATTAAAATTATATTAAATATATTATATAAAATATATATTAAAATATATGTATTAAAAAATATATTAAAATAATATAACATTATGTTATACAAATTTATACATAATCTATTGAATGTCCTTTGTGTTATAGATTCTTTGTGATTTAATTAAAAATGAGCTTTTTGTAGCAATTTTTGAGTAAATGTAAGTTATCTTTTAAAAGTATATAATATTCATACCAATTTATATACAGAGTGTGCCGAAACTCCCGCATATGAAATGTACAGGGAAATTATTGATATCAACTTGTCGTTTATCAAAACCCCATTCAAACAATAGTTTTTAAATGAGAACTATTTCAAATCGTCGAATTAGTGTACTAATTGTGCACAATTTTATTACGCAACTTTTTATTAATGCACAATATCTGAAGTTATCGATATTTTAAATAGAACTTATTTGATACGAAGGAATTTCTTATTGATGTCTCTGAAAAAACGACTAGAAATAAAATGACATGCTTAAGCAATACATACATAATTTTTTATGTGAAGTATTGTTCCAACGTTTCAAAAATATTTGTGGCTTTGAAAACAGCCGATGGTATATTATTTATAACAAATGCTCGAAATATACTTATTGTTATGAGATGGTGCTTCACTTGAAACCACATCGTAAAAGACGATCGTGAAAAACAATCTACATAATACTCATTTGATATTTCGTGATTGAGTAATATAGCGAAAAAATAAATAGCGCATTTTCGTATCACATAAATTAATCCCGATTGTTATTATAAATATTGTAAATATATATATATGTATATGTATATATATTGTAAAAAGATATAATATAAAATAATTATATAAAATTTATAATAACAATCAAAATTAACTTATGTGATACGAAAATGCGCTATTTATTATACTTTATTACGCTATTAACGCATATATATATATTCCTCCTATATTATATAGAGTGATCGACATAATTTCTCCTTAACAATCTAACATTTCAAAAACTACACGCCCAATTTCAATCATTCTGGGGTCTCGAATTTCATAGATTAAATGCTCAAAATGTCGACCATTTATATGTAAACATTTGTTTATTCTAAGAATAAAATCTCGGGATAACATTTCGAAGGTTATTGTAATATGTTCATTTATCGCCTCACTTATTCGTCACATATTCTGCAGTTATCTTTTGATTATTCAAACATTATTTTTCCTTTCACATATTTCACGTATAAATAGAATTACATGATGTTATTTTGCGTTTCACCTTCATTTTTCAATCAATCCCGATTTAATCCAGTCATTTAACTTCAAATTTTAAACGCTTATAACTTTTAAAAATATGATTGTAAAAAAAGTGTTTTCGATGAAAGTTGTTTGTTATCTACGTAGATTGATTTTACATAGGTATACACTTGAAATTTTTAAATTCATGCTTTAGGGTGTCGGAAGGATCAATCTTGACATAGATTTAAAAGCCCCTAAGATCTATAAAATTCGAAATCAGAATAATTAAAATTGATCGCGTAGTTCTTGAGATATTAAACTGTTAACAGTTATGTAGGCCACTCAGGCCACATATTAATTAATTTAGATATAGTAAATTCAATTATTATATATATATTATAAAAAATATATTATAAAAAATATTTCGCAATCTTATCAAACAAATTACTTTCTAATGACAGCAAGATGTTAAGTATCCTCGCCTGAAAAAAAGAGAAAAAAACAAAAGACGAGGCAAAATAGAATACACTTCTATCTTTGACGTGTCGCACGACGACGGACAACATCGATAACACCTTCAATTCGGTTTTTATGTATGTGAGTATTGATGACAACGAGAGAAAGAATTTAACCTCCGTCGAAAAAATTAATAATATTCGATGTCGCGCAAATTGTAGTACATTAAGCCGGGTCCAGACAGAGTGTAAATTAATTGTAGTACGAACGATATCACGAATGAGTATGAAAAGGGCGTCAATTATTAATTTTAAAAAATCTTGTTTTAGATAATTTTTCCTAAAACTTTGTATAAAATAATTTTTGTTATATACAAAATTATTAATTATAAGCAATGCTGCTTTTTATTGATATCCATTTGCTCAGTGTACATCCGGTTTAATCTCCCGCGGATACTGTCGAAGAGACGACTCGACGACAATAGAACAAACATGCACAATAATTCGCATTCGATATTTATCGCGAATGTGTACACGAATCGCGTGACATATTGCGAATCAGCAATGCGAAAATAATTTTACAATATCTTCGACAACTCGATAAGAATCGGAAAAATTTATTTATTTATTATTTTATTTATTTATTTTTTTCTTTACAATAACAATAGCAATAGGTTCAAAGTACTAACGATACTAGGTGAGGAAATTGATAAATAAGAGCCGAATTATGATTATTAGTGTGCAAACTTTTTGTTGTTTCATTTCATCGACAAGTATGCATTAAATATGTACGTTTCGGGTCGTTTTTTATCCGTCTTCAACATAAATAACAATATAAAAATTAAATTCGCATTTTAGACTTAACATGCGTTAAGTCTTAAATAATTGTCCTTTAAAGATATATATTCTGAACTATATTACGTTATAAATATTTATCCGACATTTCTTTAAAAAAAAATTTCTCTTCTCTGAATAATTTTATTCAGGATCAATAATTAGGGATAAAATTCTTTTCGTGAAAAAATGCGCTATCTTTAATAAGGCTCCTGAGTAGTCGCCATGAAATTCCAAGTTGATCGTGGCGACATCGGAATAAAGATGCTACGGTAGGAATAAGAACCCTGTCCAACGACTCATCATATAAGTATAAGTGAACTGGGATTTGTTTGTAACTTTCGGCTGGATTTTTTAGCTCACGCCTACTGCTCACTGCTTCCTTCTTACCCCTCGCTCCTCAACAACGCATCACCGCATCGTAAATCATAACTAAAGAGCGCATCATTTAGTCTCAGGAACGTGCGTATCACAAATGTGATAGCACGATACTTTGATAACTATAAAACAAATATTTTAAATTGTTATAGAACGTACATATACGTAATTAATAATAGAATAATAATTATTTTTGTTATTAATACAAAATAAAATATTGAATAGAAAATTTTAATGAAAACCTTTACTATTAGAGTATTGTGCTATTATATTTATGGTGCGCGCGTTCCTGCGACTAGCAGGGGAGGACGCGACTTTGAGGTTACCGAATTGAAAAAGGCTTTTATAGTGTAGTATTATATTAGAAGAATACTTTAGCAAAAGGATAGAGCGCAATGCTCAATCATTTTCAAGAAAATGATTTAAACAATATGACTTTTCTTATATCTAGCTTCGTTATATCAATTAGTGAAAAGGTGATGTAGCTCGGGCATTAAACGCGTGGCCAGCACGCATGTAATCCGGATTCAATTCTTGTCTCTGCCACTCCTTTTCTTATTCTTTTTTTATACAATCTAGCAACAAATATTTATTCATGTAAAATAAAATTAATTTAACTAACAATTTTATTAATTTGCATTTTTGGAAAGCAATTTTCTTTTAATTTATTTACGAAATTGGGCATAATTTATGTTAAACTTACAATCTTATTATTTTATGCATACTATTCGATATAAAATGAAGCAAATAAAACGCCATTATTCGAAAATAGTTATAATTTAATACAAAATTACAAACAAATATGTCAAAACTTTTATTCATCTTTGTTATCACTATCATCAACACTCTCTACAGATCGGTTATAACTATTTGGAATTTGGATGATACTTGTCGTAATTACTTGTTCAAATAGTAGTGTTTTATTTGCTTCATTTTATATCGGATAGAATGTATAAAATAATACGAATGTAAGTTGGATTAAAATTATGTCCAGTTGATTTTTCAAACAGTATAAACGTAAGAAATGTTTTTTTTTTTTAATTTTGACAGTTTTTTGCTTGTATTGTACAGTCAAAACATCCTTAAAGAGTCTCATTAAGATAAGCAAGAAAAAAAAATATATATATACACATGCGCGCGTGTTGCATGTAAGATGTTACGAAAAACAAATACGGTGAGAACAAGCGATCGCTTCTGCCGCTGGATTAAATATTTTTATCGCTCTTTCCTACGCGATTTGTGGTTCTATATTTAACGCGTCTGAAACGCGAGGGAGCTCGCAACCGGTAATGATGCGTGATAATGGCTCTGAGAAAATACTACTTTTTGAGATACGCCAAAATCCGACTTGTTAGAATCGTGATGTGATATCTGGATTGCAAATTACACACTAAACATTTTGACACGCGACATCATCATTTGATAACATTGACCGCGATAACGACCCGACACTATATTTGCATTTGATTATCTATCTACAACATACGTATGTAGTCCCGTGTAATACGTATGTATGTAATCACATTGATTGCATGATAGTTTTTGTTATCGCGTGAATTACACTTTCTTCCTACAATTAGACACCGATAAATATCATATAATCTTTCATTCGTAATGTATCGTGTAAATGTTTACCATAATATTGAAGACAAAGATATGGAAGATGAAAAGGATAGTAATTGAATGACGTAATTTTGTGTGTTATTACCAATTATAAAGTCTATGAAGTCAGTCTAGTCTTTAGATTGATACAAGTTCTCTCGGTTTTTGCATAAAATTATTATTTAATTATGAATGTCATTTCGCTTGTTTTTTTTTTTTTTTTTTTTTTTTTACTTACCGATACGATGTTTTGTTATTAATTCTATTATAAATGCAGTCTTCTCACGTATATAAAAACTTTGTGATAATACTCGCATCGTTGAAACTGATTAAATATTAAAACAAAAAAATAAGAAAATAGCTACTATAGCTATTTCTTCATCATATTTAAATAAAATACATGAAATCATGAGAGAAAAATACGGAATGAAAAGGTCGTAATTCCCGAAACAACTTGATATAATGTATTAAGTCAAAGCAATAGTATCATTGATAATAAAATTATCGAATAATACGAAGATCTTCAACTTTGCTGATAATAGCGTGATGCAGTACAAAGTTAAACTTGCGGTGAATCTATTTTCGTCAATGGATTTACGAAACGTTTCGCTACATTCGTTTCAAAAATAATACGAACTTATATGTAGACTATTTTCAAAATATGAGCACAAGATTAAATCCCTTTGAATCTCTTCTCAAATTAGTTTGAATAAAAAAAAATCTGAAACAGATTCGAATCAGCGCGGAATATATTCATCAAATCTAATTATTATCAAAAATTATCATAAATTATATTTATTATAATTATTATCAATAATTATTAAAACATTTTTATGTATAAGGAAATTTTATGTATAATAATTTTCTTAAAATATTATTTGACAAAGTATCAAAACATTTTGAAAAATTAAAACGACAATGCAATGTGTTTGTGGATGTTTAATCACGCGATTACATTACAATTTTCTTACCATAACGCATGTAGATTTATGCGCGACATTATTGCAAACGCTTTCTGGAATGTCGTGCTCAAACAAAAAAAAGATTGATGTACCGCTTTCAATAATACTACCTATATATATACAATATACTACCAAAAAAATAGGTAACACTTTCATCGTTAAAAATTTTCAAACCGCTAAAACTCGACAAAAAATATCATCATAGACATAAAATTAAAAAAGCATTTTCAAAATTGAAGTTTCAACTTTTACATCCTAGCGATAGTTTTTTAAAATTTTTATATTATATTATTATTATGTGTATATATATATATAATTATTATTATATTATATTATATTATTATATATTTTTATTTTACATGTGTGTGTATGTATGCGTGTACGCAACTTCTCTTCCAGCTTAATTTCGAATAAATTTAAATCCATTAATCTATTCTTATGTAATCACAGACAAATTATACTTTCAACAAATATTTTTTCGTTGATTGTATATTACTATTGACTTGATATTAACATTGATAACTAAAATTGTTGATTTTGTTTTTTTTAAATAAAATTTAAATCTTTTCCTTTTTTAATTTTCTTTAGATCTATTAGTTTGATACGCATAGTGTAAAATAAGCATGAAAAGCAAATTATCAACTTATTTACACGAGTGTGTGTTTTAAAAGAATCAATAAATCATTTGAAAAAGAAATAATATACGCATAAATATACATGATATATCATCGTTTTAACTGCGATTATCGCAAAGCGCATTAAATTATTACCCATTATCCGGTATATTTTCACGAACAATTACATTAAACCGCTGCAATCTTGCCTGTGCTCTTTTTTTACAGGACTAATCAAAGTCCCGCACAAAAGAGATCTAATTCGTTATTTAGCAAACGCATTGCGCTTTCAAAGAATAGAGTACGATTGATTGATCAATTTTTTTCTCTATTGTTCAAGGGTTTATGTTATAAAAATTGCCATTTGATTTCGCATAAAGATTGTACGACGTCGCAATCAATCGGAAACACTACGTTATCGCAAAACATTATTATATAGAAGTATTAAAGTTCGAAAACTTGACTTTGAAATAAACAGTTAGGTTAGATTCTTAAAAATAAAGGAAGGAAGAAACTTTAACTTCTTCCTTTATAAATAATATCTGTCCTAATGTCTATCATATGATGATATGACAGAGAAAGAAAAATTTAATTCAAATTAATCTGAAACTTTCTATATGGAATATTTGTACAAAATTTGGTGCGGACACATCTTCCGTATATATATGTATATATGTATATAAATTATATCTTATATAAAAGTTCTCAAAATATGCATCCACAAGATCTAAATGATGTAATTACTTTATCTTATCTTTATCCGATGGATCAAAATATATATATTATTTCTGTTTATCTTAGATAAAAAAAAATATCCTTTTCCAATTTTTTTAAGATAATGCTTAGCAAATTTAATTTATATCACTGTAATATAAAGGATTTTTAAGTGTGCACTTTTACATCAGTGCCTTTTTAGTTGTAAATTTATGTACCAGATAGAAATCGTCTGTCAAACGACATACATAAAAAATCTTGTTTATAAAAAAATAAAGATTTATAAATGTAAAAAAGCACATATTTGTTTTTATATCTTACATTGTTCATCTCAAAAGCATTATTATTTTAGAATTACCTAGATGAAATGCTTTATAATTTAAATAAATTTAAAACAGGATCATCTTCATCTTATTTACGATACATTTATATATATTTTATTTTATCTTTATCTAGACAAAGCGGAGGATCTAAGTGGAAGAACATTGTACCTATTCAATTTAAGATAATGAAAATTTTGACGCTTAATCTTTCCTAATTGTGGGGAAAAAAATTAAAATATGTCGCATATAACTCTGTTTTATCGAGTAAATTTTGTGCAGTGCGGTTGAAAAATTTGCCAACAAATATTCAGCCTGTTAGTATTTTTTCGATATCTCGTAAGATACACTCTTAAACATTTGATATTAGTGCACGATAATCAAAGAAAACTATAATAAAACATATGACCTCCGGAACAACGTCGTATATTGTTATTGATGTAAATGGCGCAGGGTTAAACGACCATGAAAGAGAATCTGGATAGATGATTCTGTATCGTTTCGATTAAGCGCATACAAGGAGGGGGAGCCGCATAACTGGTGTCGCATAAACGGAAACGATGTCGTGGTTGCATACATATGCAAACATCGCGAAGGCCATGTGAGAACAATGCCGTGGGGTCCTCGATCCGATTCGAGCCTCTTGTGTTTGAGCTCCATTGAACTGATATGTCGCGATTATTATCACCGGATAATTGAACAGAAAAATTGTTAAAGTGAATACTAGTAAAAGAAAAATAAATAAAAATTTATAGAAGGGGAAAAATAGGGGAGAAATAGAAAAATATAATTAGAATGGAAGAAATTAAATCAATCAAATTTTGGAAAATAAAAAGAAAAAAATATCATTGCGTTCTCCATATCATCTTTCATATGAACCTTTAATTTCAAAGCCTTCTTGAAAATCTGTATATAATGTGCATTACATATTTTTGTAGCTTATCTCGAGAGCTTTCCAAAACATTATAATAAAGTATTTTTTGATTAAGTACTTTTTGAGTTATTTTATATTTTAATCTGACATATTTTTATATAAAAAATAAAATATTGTGTAAAATATTCAGTTTTCGATAATCTTACCGTAATACTTTTATGTACAGAATAATAAAACAAATCAATTAGTGCCAAAAAAACAACAAATAATTGTTTAAAAAAATACATTGTAAATAATTTTCTTAAAAACAATTATTTTTTATACAATTGATTTGTCTCATTATTCTGTACATAAAAGTACTTACATTAAATTTTTTTCTACTATTGTTTCAAAATTCAATAAAAAATATGATAAAACTGTATGAAAGGTTATACATCATCAAAATTATCACTACTTAAATATGCTGTAGAGAAAGTTTTTCTGACAATGAGTAATTTCCCGCAAGAAATATACAGGGTATTCGAAAAATCTGGAAACGGTCAAATATCTCGAAAACAAAACTTTTCTGAGGAAAATGTTTCGAACCAAAGTTGTAGAGCTCTAAGTGGCGCATTATATAATAATATTAGTATGATCTTAAATAGCACCGTCAAGGTCATATAAAAATCACTTTAAATTTTTTAAATGGAACTTTTTATTTTTTATTACATAGTCTTGTAGCTTATCTCGAGAGCTTTCCAAAACATTATAATAAAGTATTTTTTTATTAAGTACTTTTTAAGTTATTTTATATTTTAATCTGACATATTTTGATATAAAAGATTAAATATCTCGTAAAATATTAATTTTCGATAATCTTACCGTAATACTTTTATGTACAGAATAATGACAAATCAATTAATATAAAAAATAATTGTTTTTAAGAAAATTATTTACAACGTATTTTTTTTAAACAATTTTTTTTTTTTGCACTAATTGATTTGTCTCATTATTCTATACATAAAAGTATTACGGTAAGATTATCGAAAACTGAATATTTTACACAATATTTTATTTTTTATATCAAAATATGTCAGATTAAAATATAAAATAACTCAAAAAGTACTTAATGAAAAAATACTTTATTATAATGTTTTGGAAAGCTCTCGAGATAAGCTACAAGAATATGTAATGAAAAATAAGGGGTTCCGTTTAAAAAATTCAAAGTGATTTTTATATGACCTTGGCGGTGCTATTTATACTAATATTATTATATAATGCGCCACTTAGAGCTCTACAACTTTGGTTCGAAACATTTTCTTCAGAAAAGTTTCGTTTTCGAGATATTTGACCGTTTCCAGATTTTTCTAACACCCTGTATAAGTAGGGAACGACATTAGTTTAGGAAATTAAAATTTGAAAATGTCAAATTAAAATTTGACATTAAAGTATATATAATGCTGTATAATATTTGTTATTTTTTCATTGCAAAAAACTATTTATTACATTTATGCGTGGGCGGAGGAAGAGCTTCACACTTCCCTCTGCACCTCCGATCGGAAAAAATTCTAATCTAATCCAAATCTATTTTTAGTTTTAAAAATAAAGTTGAGTTGGGTTAGACCAGAATTTTTTCGGGATGGAGGTGCAGAAGAAGGGGCAGAGTCCCTTTTTCGCCCACGCATTCAAGAAGTAATATTTTTTAAGATAAGACACAAATTCGTGTAGTTGCATCTTGAAGCTGTTAACAAACTGCGAGAAATAGATGAAACACAAATATTGACAAAATATTCATGATATATACAACCCGTAAATGTAAACAAATACTTTTTTCACATCTGCTTTACAACAAATACACAACGTACTTCACTTTTCGTAACATTACCAAATTAACTAATAAAGGTTCTTATGAATATATCATATGAAGGAGAAATAAAAAGCAATCAAGAGCCAGCGCGGTAATTTGTGCGCATATGTTTTATTAAAATCAAATTACATTAATATTTTTACTACGTGATAGACAAAATCACAAAACGTTTCAGTCCCTTTTTTTGGTCTATTCTCCGCGTAATTACAAAATATATGGAATATATTATATCAAAAATGTGACAGTAATAATACACAGAACAAGAGTGAGTCATCCATGTTGTCAGATGGTAAATGTGTGTGTGTGTGTGTGTGTGTGTGTGTTATATAATGTAATTTCAAGACAGAAAGAGACTGTACGATAAAATATATTACATTAAAAAATAGGTAATTTTTTACTATAACGGACCCAGCTCCAATCACGTTGACCTTGATATATGTTGTCAAGGACTTAATCCTGAATAACTTTTTCTTATAACTTAATCGGCGGTCTCTTATAATTTTTGAGATATTTAAAGTTTAAGTTAGATTCGAAACGAAAATTTGGTTTAAGTTATACGACGTAATCCACACCAAATTTTTATTTTAAATAAGAAATAGGTTTGGGTTAGGTTATATCTTCCGGAAGTAGAGCCCCCCCGCAGGGGGGACTGAACCCACTGTATTCATGCATATACTTTACAATGCAAAACGAGGTTCAGCCCAGAATTGTTGTGTGAATGGGAAAGTGTATGCGTGGATGTAGTGGGTTCCGTCCCCCCTACGGGGGGACTTCACTTCCGGAAGATATAACCTAACCCAAACCTATTTCTTATTTAAAACTAAAATTTGATTTGGTTTAAGGGGGGAGGGGGGGGGGTGGAACGCACTGTATTCATGTATATACTTTACAATGCGAAACAAGGTTTAGTCCAGAATTGTTGTGAGAATGAGAAAGTTTATGTATGAACGTAGTGAGTCCCCCCTCCCCCTCTATTGTTGTGTTTTGTCCTGTAAACAGAGAATGTGTTGAAATCGACCTTGTTTCACGTGGAAAGTCATCTAGTTTCACAAAACTATGTTGACAATAATAAAAATATAGTTTATATTTAAACGTAAATATCAATATTGTGAACGAATACGTAAATTTTTTGAAATAATGGCAACATTGTATCCCTTAGATGAAAACAGTACATTTGCAATTGTAGAATAAATAAAATTTTTGATTCCTATGTGTACTGATTTTTTCTAATATTATATTAATTATGTAAAGATCTTGTTTCACATTTAAATCAGGGTTCTGATGCAGATGGACCTCGTTTCTTGCGTGGAAATTACAAACTTATGTAAAAATTAATATTTTATTTTTCAAACTTTATTTGTTAATAACTTTTTAATAAACAATGACCTCCGATTAAGTTATAAGGAAAAGTTACTCAGGATTATGTCCTTGACAACATATATCAAGGTCAACGTGATTGGAGCTGGGTCCGTTATAGTAAATAATTACCTAACTGACAATATAATTATATCAAACTTGAATGAGTCATGTTGTACAGAAGGTAGTATATATGTATATTTTATCGGACAATCTCTTTCTGTCTCGAAATTATATTAAATAACACACACACACACACGCGCGCGCGCGCGCGCACACGCACGCACACGCACGCACACTTACCATCTGACAACATGGATGATTCAGTCTTGTTCTGCGTATTATTACTGTTACATTTTTGATATAATATATTCCATATATTTTGTAATTGAGACTGAAACGTACGCTTTTGTGATTTTGTTTATCACGTAGTCAAAATATCAATGTAATTTGATTGTAATAAAACATATACGCACAAATTACCGTGCTGGCTTTTGATTGCTTTGTATTTTCTTCGTATCCTAATATTACTTTATAATATCTAAGAAAAAGCATAAAACTGTAAAACTTTAATTTGTTATCTCCTAAATCAATGTCGTTCCTCACCTATTTCTTGCGGGAAATTACTCAGAATAACTTGCCTTACAACATATTTAAATAGCGATAAAATCGAAAGTATGTTACCTTTTATGCAGTTTTACCAAGAAAAAATATAATTAGAATATACATGTATAATGTATTTTTATGTATAATAATATTGAGTACATTCAAAAATCTTCGAGAAAATACAGTTCTTTTACATAGGATGACATACAACGAGCGCCTACTAAGTATATAGCGTTATTCTTTACCAAAAACTGAGTCAAAAAATCCTGAAATATTTTTTTATAACACTTAATAAAGGAGTCATTACTGAGTAAAGTTGGGCCAATCAACGCCAACCTTTAGCCGGGCGCAGCAAGCCGCGCGCCTGGTAGTACATGAGCGTTCCGCCGCTAACATACTCAGACATTACAAAACATCCTCAGAATCATCCTGAATATGTCCAGGACGGTTCAGGACATTTGTAGGTTAGGTTAGGTTTGAGATATTATTATATTTATAAAAATTTAATATGAATACATAATTATTTTTAGCTGTGTCGGCTATTTAATATAATTTAGAAATCGTAAGTATTATAATAAATATTAATGTCCTATAAATGTCCACTGGATAACCCCTGGATGTCTGTAGGATATATCTGTCCTGTCTATTATATTGGATGTCTTTTGGATTTCCAGAGGACATATACATGTGCAATTAATTGTTAACATTAATTTCGTTTAATATTAATAATTGAATTTGATGCACACATTTTCATATATCCAAAATTATTATTTATTTAATATTTCATAAGAAATATTACTGTCCGCAACATTCCAAAAACTTTACAAAAAATAGTATTAAACCGCTAGTTTGAACCTCGCTTTTCATAGAAAGTTGCCATGTGAAATAAAAAATATATAAAAATTATATTAAAAATATATGTATAAAATAAAAAATATAAAAAATATAAAAAATACAAAAAAACAAAAAAATAATAAAAAATACAAAAAAATCATGGAACTAAATACCTGCCACATCCTCGTCGTTAATTCCGGGTAACACTATTGTAAGTGCAGATTAGAAACACACTTAATTATAAATTAATAAAATCATTAACTGATAATATTTTGAAAAGCTCATGTGTCAAATTATGTACAATCGAATGCGCGGGCGGGGGAAGGACAAAACCCACTGCGTCCACACATAGACTTTACAATGCGAAGTGAGGTCCCCACAATTGTTGTGTAGGTGGGAAAGTGCATGTATGGACGCAGTGGGTTCCTTCCCTCCCCCCCCCCCATAATTCAATTCTAGGACATGGGTTGGATTGGATTAGATTTTTTCGGGATGGGCAGAGACGCAGTAGGTTCCGCCCCTCTCTACGGGGGACTCCACTTCCGGAAGATATAACCTTACTCCAGATTTTAGTTTTAAATCAGAAATAAGTTTGAGTTAGGTTAGGTTATATTTTTCAGAAGTAAAGTCCCTCCGCTGCATTTCTGTACGCCCATCCCGAAAAAAATCTCACCCAATCCAACCCATGTCCTAGAATTGAATTATTACTTATAATAATAAAAATTGAAAAAATAATTTGCCGTGGCTCAAACTTTGGTTTTGACCTCTTTTCAACCTCTACTTTATATATACTAAACCTCAATTTTTAAATCGATGGTCACTTTCGGAAGAACAGCCAAATATTGCATGTTAGCGGCATGCGCGAAGGAAAAATGTCGCCGCGCCGGCGCCATAGTGGCGGAGCGCTCACGCACAAGTCATGGCTCACTGACATACAGGGTGATACCTAATAAATAAATTTTTGAAATCTCTTACAAACTGGTCCTTTTTCAATATGCATATATCACACTTTATTTTACATAGGAGTTTTCTACAATAAGACTTAAGATCAACGAAGGATAAGAGGCTTTTGTTGCCTTTTCCAAATTTCAGCGTGATTTTTCTATTTAAAAAGGATAAATCTTTTTTTAAAAAATTGTTCTATACAGGATGTCCCATTTTAATCTATCATCCCTTTTATTTTCGCAGAGTAAAGTCGAATTAAAAATATGTTCAGACAAAAATTATAGGATTTAAAGGGGGCCAATAAACGATCTTATTAGATTTTGGATGGGGAGGGTCTGTGTTGAACCCAGGATTCCCATTTAAAAAAAATTAACTTGGGCTCTACTGGGCTCAACACGGACTCCCGATTCAAAATCAATAAGATCATCTATTGGCCCCCTTTGAATCTTACAATTTTTGTCTGAACATATTTTTAATTCGACCTTACTCTGCGAAAATAAAAGGAATGATAGATTAAAATGGGACATCCTGTATATACAAAATAATTTTTTTAAGAAAAATATTTAGTCTCTCTCTCTCTCTCTCTCTCTCTCTATATATATATATATATATATATATATATATATATATATATATATGTATTAAAACCATATTTTAAAAAGTTCCAACTTAATTACAGTAAGAGACAATGGCCACCAGATCAGAAGATCCACATCCAGAGATTACCGAGTCTGGAGGGAAGGAGAGAAATAGAGGGTGAGGCATGTTTGTATTTCTGATATATAATGTGTTTCCCCGCGGCTCAACGTTGTTTTTCATAATTTTAGGAAAACCGTCGGATTCGGCAAATTACTTCTAAAGTTCCTAGCTATTTATTGGCGATCCTTCATCGTGATAATATGGCCATTAATTCTGATACCGATACTGACGCTCGAGAGTGATAAGGTACGTTCATTAATTGTGGCAAGAAACTCGCGTTTAATTTGAGATAAACGGAGCGCGTACATCTCTACGCGATATTATATTAAAGAAAAGGAATCACATGTACAAATTATTACGATAACTTGTTGGAATCGAAAAAGTCGAAAGAATCGAAAGAGTTAAAGGATCCTTCTTTTCTTTTCCGGAGGCAGCCCCTTGCGATGAAATGTTTATACGTCGTCGCATTGATGGCGATGTTCTGGGTGACCGAGGTTCTACCATTGCCCGTCACAGGCATGATCCCGGTGGTCCTGTACCCGCTGATGGGCATCATGTCCACCAATGAGACCTGCCTGTGCTATATGAACGATACTACAATGATGTTTCTGGGCAGTTTGGTGATCGCGGTGGTAATCGAGAACTCCGGCTTGCATATGCGAATGGCGTTATTCATCATCAAGACCATCGGTTGTAGTCATCGGAGGTGCTTTTCGTTAATTAAATCATGCAAAAGCCGTTTTCGTTCGTCAAGCCCACTTGTGAAATTCGTTATTTAACAAGCTTGATCGAGTCTTAAAAAATATTTAATTCTTAAAAATTGTATAATTTGTCATTTTCTCGTCATATTTGATTCAATAAGAGTAGCGCGAGAAAATATAACGGAAATATTTTTAATGATTCTAGAGATGATATTTATTCACTTATTTATTCTTGGTTTAAAGTATTAAGGTAAAATTTACGTTATTTTTTAAATAAATAAAAGAATTAATCAATTTTAATTAAATTAATAAATTTCCAGACTAACGTTGGGCCTCTTCTTCGTAACAATGTTTATCTCGATGTGGATCTCGAACACCGCCGCCACAGCTATGATGATACCCATAATGGAAACAGTTTTAATAGAACTAGAAGCGGTGAGTTTCCAATTTCTTTTTCAGATAAATTTAAAGAAATAATTATACAAATTTTCGCTTCAGCAAGGACTCGGAAACATGTTTGTCCAAAGAGAGGAAGTGGCCGAGGAGGAAAGCGCGGAAACGTAAATAATTATCATCGTAAATTCACTTCTTCTCTCTTTTTCCATATTTCTCATTTTCCGGATATATTTAATTTTTGAATATTAATATCAAAAATATTCATCAAGATAACTCTTCATATTCATATTCCATTTAAGTGTAATTTTTTTTAGGAGTAAAAGGCCGACGCACAGCACTATGGTATATTATCTTGTCGCGGCCTATGCGTCCAGTCTAGGTGGTATCGGTACCATTGTTGGCAGCGGTACCAATTTAACGTTAAAAGGCTTTCTGGAAAAGTATGTACATTGCAAATCTAGCAAGCGTGCTATTTACAGCGTATTTTAAAATATTTATATTACGCATATGCACACTAAAAAGGGAGGGGATGTAATATATATATATTAACATAAGCTTTTAATTTCTTCTTTTCATTTCCAATTTTCACTTTCTATTTCTTTTAAAGTTTAATTGCTCTTTCGAGGGAATGATGTAAGATTCACTTTCGTTTTTTCTAGACGCTTTCCCGATAGTCCCGGCATAAATTTCGCCTCCTGGATGTTGTACTCAGTGCCGTCCATGTTGCTAATGAGCTTCGTCACGTGGTTGTGGCTGCAGGTAATGTACATGGGTCTCTTCAAACCGGAGAGCAAGGACGCTCGTGCCATAGACATTGGTCAGCAGGGTGAGCGTGTCGCGGCGGCGGTCATTGAGAAGAAATATAAGGAACTCGGACCGATCACATGGCACGAATCCTCGGTGGGTGTTTTATTTATCCTCGTAGTGCTCCTGTGGTTCTTCAGGAATCCCGGATTCATGCCGGGCTGGGCTGGTTATATCACAAATTTGTGAGTATCGTATTTGTAATACGAAATATTCGTCTTCTCAAAATAGAACTATATTATACGTTACTATGAAGTACTACGAAGTACTTGAAGTTCAAAAAAATAATAAAAACATAATTATTTATTATTTTACGTAATTCTTCAATTCATAATGTGTATATACAAATATATTTAATATATAATATACAGAGTGGCTCATTTTAATCAATCCATTAGAATATTTCATAGCCCTTAAGTTTAAGATAAAAGTTGCTCAGTTATTAGGGGTGATGACGTTAGAGCAGCGAAGATGAGGAATGGACGAGAGTAAATAACAGATTAATTTAGAACTGTAACTTTAATGAACATATGCTTGAAAAAAACAAAAAGGTTCTCTCTCAACTAACTTGTGTGTTCACATAGAAAAAGAACATGAACAAAAAAAAACATATAAGAAAGTAAACTCAACATTTAGAACATGGAATATAGAATATATAGAGAGAGATTATACATTGCTCAATCTAACAAGGAGGAAAGAAGATGATGACCTCTCTTGAGGTTGATTTTAAAAAAGTATCCTCAAGGTTAGGTCAAAGTCAAGGTCACCTAAAATTTTTATAAGAATCCCCATTTTTTATTTTATATTCTTGTACTTGATACACTTCATGATTTTTTTAAAATTAATGTAAATAAACCTCGTATCTTAGTAATGATATATCGAGAAAGGCAAATACGAATTTGCCTTTTTTCGATAAATCATTATTGAGATATAAGGCTTGAAAATTAACAGATCAACGTTTAGTTGATCCTAATCCATCTTAAAGCAATTAAGTTTGAGACAAAGAGAAGATGATAATCTTGATTAACTTCGACATTTGCTGAGCTCAAGTTCAGATCGGAGCTACCTGTGTGAAGTTAGCACCAAGATTGAGCATTTATCCATAAACTATAATAGTCTACGTCTACGCGTAAACAATGTAAACTATGTGTAACATGTCATCTATATCAACAATGAGTAATCTATGGAATATGATTTGTCAAAGACTTTCTTTATATTTCGTTTTTTATGTTTCATACTTGAAACATAATTACAAACAAAAATCTAAGCAAGCAAAGGCTGATAACAGGGATAAGGCGTCTGTCATAGTGGTGGACGTAAAATAAGGCAAAGAAAAACGTAAGTCGTAAAAGGCTATTATACAATAGCGTTACGTTTTTCTCTGCCTTACTTTACTAAAATCACTTATATAGATATATTAACTATTTTATAATATAATCATTCTTATTTTGCATTCTGACATCTAATTTATAAAGCTTACATAGTTTACATTATCTATGAAAAAAGTCCATGTAAACTTTATGTATACAATACGTAAACAATTCAAGTAGACGTAATTTTGAAATTTATGGCATAAATTGGTTAGCACTCCATTCTTGAAATTTTAAAATTTTAGAAGTTGTTCTAGGTTGTTCTAAACTTGTTTTAAATTGTTCCAGAAGATCAAAATATAATAAAAACTTTCGCGAAAAATTAAAAAAATTTTTTTGACGTGAAATCCCCATTTTTCGAAAATCGAAATAAAATTTTCTAATGAAGAGTAAAGTGGGTCTTATATTGTTGTTCTGGTCTTAAAAATTTTGTTCCCTGTTGTTCTGGTCGAGAATACGATAGTTTTAAAGCGAGAAGCATGGAACAAGGTTTTTACCTAAGAAAATCGAAAAATAAAATTTTTTGGTGAAGAATAAAATGAGTCTTATATTGTTGTCCTAGTCTTAAAAAATTTGTTCTGAGTTGTTCTACGCGGTTATAAATATGTTCTAAATCGACAATTTTGTAAGTTGTTTTGTTTATGAAAAAATAGCCAAAAACTATTCTTTCCGAAATTTTTGTTTTTTCAATATCTCTTAAAGTTTTTGACCAATCAAACTAATACTATGGAATAATGTTTAAAACAACTAGAACAACCTGGGAACAACTTTAAAAAGTTCGATTTTCGAAAAATTGAATGCCAGGTAAAAAAAAAATTTTTTTTAGTTTTTCTACAAAAATTTTGTATTATATAAATTTGATCTTCTGGAACAATTTAGAATAAGTTTAGAACAACCTGGAACTTTTAGAATTTTTAAATTTTTTAAATGGGGTGCTAACTTCACGCAGGTATCGGAGCTAAAATAAGTTTTTTAAATATATTTTTTAATTATTCTATTTTAATATATTTTTTAATATTCTAATTCTATTGTTAGCGCTATTCAGAAACAACAGTGTGAAGTAGTAGCTTTCTTTGTTCCTTTTGGGATATTTTATTAATGTCCTCTTGCTTTTCACGATGGAGTATTTCATTAATGAGTCCCTTTGCCTCTCACGATTGGGTGCTTTATTAATATAAGTCCCCTTGCCTCTCATGATGAGATGCTTTATTCATCCAGTGGATTGATTAAAATGAACCATCCTATATAATATACAATTTCATATAAAGTGTTACAAGGTATTTTCTTCAAAAATTGACGTTGTACAAAAAATGTTTTAGACAAAATTGACAGAATTTTACGAGAAAAAAAGTTTGATAATCTTGAATTTTAACTAAGGTAATTTTTTAAGATCATGTAAAAATTAACTTAGTTATTTTAGACCATCCTGTAATTTTTTTATAAAAATCGATTCCAATATTCGACGTAAAAAGTTATCAGCGTTGGATAACCAAGAATTGAATAGTTTACGAAATATTTTAAACTTTAATTCAATATAAGTTTACATAAATTATAAAATATGTCGTAAAATATTAATTTTATCTTGCCTCAAGATCTTTATGAACAAAATAATAAGAAAACTCAACTGACATAAAGAAAACACAAAGTTGTTCTTAAAAAGAAATATGTAACTGCTCGCTGTAAATTCATTCATTCTTCTAATTTTATAAATATGCCGACAACGATTGACTTTTCGAAAAGCTGCTCTGATACAAAAGTTATTTAGCTCATTGAATTCTATCAATGGAATAACTTAGAAATATTCTTTTCTATTTAAAAAAAGGAAATTTTAGTTTATAGTGTAAAAACTAAGGACACTTAAGGTTATTCAAGGCCACCATAGTATGTCCACCTACTTGTTCTATAATTTTGATAATAGGCTTTTTTTCTCAGTTTTCGAAAGAATGTGGTGAAATTTTTTATTAGACTCATTCTGTATATATACAGGGTGTTCCATTTTAAATGACGACTTCAAATATCTCTTGAACAATGTATTTCAGAGAAAAATATTTCAGACAGAAATTGCAAAGTTCAAAGGGGGTTAAAAGACGATCTTATTAGATTTAGGATCGGGGGTTACCCATATCAAGCTGCTCTCCCCCCCAGCACCATCGCCAAATAAAGTCGCCTTTACCAAATAATTTAGTGCTAATTACGTGCTAATTTATGTTGTAGTCCAGATTTTGTTGCTCAAACCGTTTAGCAGGGATTTACGTTCAAAGTAGGGAGGGGGGGGGGGGGAGGCCTAACATTAAGCTAGCCTTCCTATAGTGAAAAATATAGAATACTCAAATAAAAAAATGAATAAAAAATCAATTATACAGAATTTGTTGCAGTTTTGTTGCTCTAAAATAACGTAAAAACATTTTGAAAAAGTACATTATTTAATTAATACCACTATACACTCAGTCTCGCCGCGCCATCCACTTGCACAAAGTAAAAGTAACTAAAAGAATTTGTTGCTCGCGTGTTTTCGGCATTAAAATAATCCATATACTATCGAAATATACATATAAGAGATTGCATTTGTTGCTCATTTTAAAGTATTAAAACTCGACACTTTGTCGTCGCGGATCCTATACGGCATGTACTATCATAACGTAAATTAACTAAAAGAATTCGTTACTTGCATATATTTAGTATTAAAATAATCTATAGACAATATACTATGAAAATATATATGATTTTGAATTTGTTGCTCATTTTAAAGTATTGTAATTCGAGTTTTTCCACAAACACTGCGAGAATTTCTTGAAAGAGCGTGGAATGAGATAGACTAGGCAGAAATAAGAACATCGATCACAAATATGCTTCGTCGTATGGAAAAGATAATTCAGGCCCGCGGAAGTCACACTCACTATTAACATACTATCATTAACATACTCACAAATACATAGCAGAAAAGATTTGGGGACGATAAATACTGTGGACGTGACGAGCCATAGAATTCTCATCCCTGTCGTACACATTTGTTATACGCGCACACACGCCCACGCACACGCACACGCACACACGCGCACACACACACACGCAAATGTGATTTCAAATAATCAACGAGATACATTTTGAACAGAATTGCAACGGATCGAATTGATAAGAGCAGCAGACACACATTTTCAATCACGATTTAACGTTATAAGACCTATTTTTTTCAGATTGACATAACTCAGTGAAAAATTATCGTATCGAATTCCGCAAAAACATATTTTAAAAGGAAGAATTTGAATTTTCATGCGCTTTTTATTCCATTAACCTACGTCAACTGATTCACTCCGTGCAACTCAGAAAATCGGACTTTCTATTAATCAATTTTTCAGGTTCTTACTGTATCATATGCCATTGGAAAACTGATCTCACATAATCGACAGCAAAATTTTTTCAAAAATTTTCTAAAATACAGACTCCGAACTTCATTTTTGTTTTTGAAACACCGTAATATCTCGAAAACCATGCATTTTCAAAAAAAAAAAAATGTTTCAGACAGAAGTTATTTGATTCGAAGGAAGACATAAGAAGGTGCTATTGGTTTGACTTTGAATAGTCGTTTGAAGGTTACCTGAAGGTCATCTTCAACTACTTAAATGGAAACCCCATTTTCCATTACATATTTTTGTAGCTTAGCTCGAGAATTTTTCAAAACACTAAAATAAAGTATTTTTTCATTAAATATTTTTCGAGTCATTTTATATCTTAATCTGACATATTTTGATATAAAAAATAAAATATCTCGTAAAATATTTAATTTTCGATAATCTTACTATTAATACTTTTATGCACAGAATAATAAAACAAACCAATTGATATAAAAAATAATCGTTTTAAAGAAAAAATATATAATTATTTACAATGTATCTTTTTTAACAATTATTTGATTTTTTTACATAAACTGATTTATCTCAGCGAATCGGGTATGCTCTATCGAATGGTGATTTTTCAATCTTTTGATTCCGACCGGAAATACGCCATACGGACCGGAAGTTGAATTTTTTGAGGAGAACATAGTATTTTTTATTACAGATTCGAATTGTACGTGAAAAAATAAGAAACTTTTATATCAAACGTTTTTCCTGAAAGTGTTTCTGTCAACCTTAAAATTGACCTTGAAAGTAACTGTGATGAAATTATGAACTTACTTATATTATATATATTGTACACACACACACACACACGCGCGCGCGCGTGGAAAATTGGAAACCCATGTGAAACCGTATAATAATTCCTCAGGAAACGTATAGGCGAGGGAGAAGCTCTGCTTCTTCTTCCCCAAAAAAACTAATCTAATCCAAAACTGATTCTACTTACTTTATAACTAATTTTAATTTTAAATTAGAAATAGATTTGGGAGATACATCCCACATTCAATTTGAAATGCTACTTGATAACTTCCCTAAAGAGGAAGAATTATATTCCATTTATAAAATTTTTTTTGTTAATAACTTTTTATAATAAAAAATATATATAATAAAAAATGAGTAATGGCTAAAATCTGTCAAATATTACTCAGGGACACAACTTTGATAACATATGTCAAGATCAAGGTCATCAGGGGTGGAGGTCCTCTTCTCGGTATATTTACCAAAAAATTAATAGAGAAAAATATCAAATAACTGGAATTTTTTCAAAATTCCAGATCGGTCAAGGATTCAACCGCGGCCATATGCGTGACGATATTGTTCTTCATCATTCCGTCGAAACTTGACTTTCTACACGCGTTCGACAAAAATCCACACAAACGACCCACGAAACCGTCACCCGGTCTAATAACATGGAAGATGATTAACCAGAAGATGCACTGGAGTTTGATATTCGTGCTGGGCGGCGGATTCGCCATCTCCGCTGGTAGTACTACATCGGGTTTATCAGCCATGCTCGGTCAGTCCTTGATCAGTCTGCAAAAGATCAACGTGGTAGCGATATTGCTGATCGTCTGCTTCTTCGCTGAGAACGTGACGGAATTGACGGCTAACGTGGCCGTCGCGAATATTATATTGCCAGTCTTAGCGGAAATGGTGAGTTGAGCAAAGTCAACATGATAAAATTGTTTCACATATAACCAATATTTTCTATATCAATGCTATTTTCTTTTTGGCCAGATTTTACTTTTACTGTCTTCCCACTTATTACTCGCGCGTTAGCAACGAGACGCGCATAATTAAAGAGTGCAGTACTTATCGTTAGCTTCAGGAGTATTCGCAATATAATGAAGCAATACGTCTCTAATAATACCGCAAAAATTTCCAAATAAAATATTTTTGATATTTTATATCTTATTAATAATTAAAACTATTTTTTTTCTATTATTAATTACGTATGTTTTGCAATAAGTAAAAAATTTGTATAATATTTTATTCATACAGAGTTTCTTACACGCTTCTGCAATCATATCGATTTATATTTTAAATTATTAATTACATACATATATGTTCCGCGCGCAATAATTTAAAAAATTTTTTAACATTTTATTCAAACCTATATACATCGATATAATTGCAAAAGTATGTGAAAAGCTTTGAATAAAATGTTACTAAAATTTTTTAATTGTTGCAAAACATACGTAATTAATAATAGAAAAAATAATTTTATGATTATTAATCAAATATAAAATATAAAAGGAAAATTATATTTGAAAATTTTTGCGGTGTTGTTAAAAGTATTGTCCCACTACATTTGCAATATTGACACTTTTGAAACTAAGTGCCGCGCTCCTAAGTTACGCGCGTCCAGCATCTTGTTGCTAACGCGTAAAGTAATAAGTGGGGAAGCAGTGGGTGTAAATCACAAAATCTATCCGAAAGTTGCCAGTAGAGAACAATATATCTTTTTATATTCAAAAAATACAATTTATATAATAGTATGAAATCTATATATATAAATTCACTGTCACATATTTTTCACGTAATTCACGTATGTGAACCTAGCATCTCAAGTGTTAGCATCTCAGAAATATCTTTCAGATTTACTTGCATCCAGCATAGTTCTATAGTTCCTGATAAGTTTTAACAATAGCTCTGATTTTACTATTAAAATCGCGTTTAAAAAAATGAGATGCTAACTTCCGGTAACATATGATAGCAACTCATCATATTTCGAAAGTTTAATCATAAAAAAGTAAAATTCCGTAGAGTTCTATAGTCTAGATATATTTTGTCAATAGTTCTGACGAATAAACGATTGTTTTGCCCAAGAAAGTATTTTCGATGATATAGGTGAAATGCTGATCGATTTTCAAGAGTTCTGCTTATTCGAAAATAGTTCTCACATAGTTCTGGGCATGTGCATTGCCTTTTAAAAGAGTTCTGATGAAAGAAAGCGTTTGAATATTTTTTAAAAAATTGTTTTGCTCGAAAAACGCGTATTTTCGAGAATATAGGTGAGTTGCTGGTCGATTTTCAAGAGTTCTGCTTATTCGAAAATAGTTCTCACATAGTTCTGGGCATGTGCATTGCCTTTTAAAAAAGTTCTAATGAAAGAAAGTGTTTGAATATTTTTTTTTAAATTGTTTTGCTCGAAAAACGCGTATTTTCGAGAATATAGGTGAGATGCTGGTCGATTTTCAAGAGTTCTGCTTATTCGAAAATAGTTCTCACATAGTTCTGGGCATGTGCATTGCCTTTTAAAAAAGTTCTAATGAAAGAAAGTGATTGAATATTTTTTTTTAAATTGTTTTGCTCGAAAAACGCGTATTTTCGAGAATATAGGTGAGATGCTGGTCGATTTTCAAGAGTTCTGCTTATTCGAAAATAGTTCTCACATAGTTCTGGGCATGTGCATTGCCTTTTAAAAGAGTTCTGATGAAAGAAAGCGTTTGAATATTTTTTTTTAAATTGTTTTGCTCGAAAAACGCGTATTTTCGAGAATATAGGTGAGATGCTGGTCGATTTTCAAGAGTTCTGCTTATTCGAAAATAGTTCTCACATAGTTCTGGGCATGTGCATTGCCTTTTAAAAGAGTTCTGATGAAAGAAAGTGTTTGAATATTTTTTTTTTAATTGTTTTGCTCGAAAAACGCGTATTTTTGAGAATATAGGTGAGATGCTGGTCGATTTTCAAGAGTTCTGCTTATTTGAAAATAATTCTCGCACAGTTCTGGGCATGTACATTGCCTTTTAAAAGAGTTCTGATGAAAGAAAGCGTTTGAATATTTTTTTTTTAATTGTTTTGCTCGAAAAACGCGTATTTTCGAGGATATAGGTGACCGGTCGACCAGCATCTCACCTATATCCTCGAAAATACGCGTTTTTCGAGCAAAACAATTTTAAAAAAAATATTCAAACACTTTCTTTCATCAGAATTCTTTTAAAAGGCAATGCACATGTCTATAACTATGTGAGAACTATTTTCGAATAAGCAGAACTCTTGAAAATCGACCAGCATCTCACCTATATTCTCGAAAATACGCGTTTTTCGAGCAAAACAATTTAAAAAAAAATATTCAAACGCTTTCTTTCATCAGAACTCTTTTAAAAGGCAATGCACATGCCCAGAACTATGTGAGAACTATTTTCGAATAAGCAGAACTCTTGAAAATCGACCAGCATCTCACCTATATTCTCGAAAATACGCGTTTTTCGAGCAAAACAATTTAAAAAAGAATATTCAAACGCTTTCTTTCATCAGAACTCTTTTAAAAGGCAATGCACATGCCCAGAACTATGTGAGAACTATTTTCGATTAAGCAGAACTCTTGAAAATCGACCAGCATCTCACCTATATTCTCGAAAATACGCGTTTTTCGAGCAAAACAATTTAAAAAAAAATATTCAAACGCTTTCTTTCATCAGAACTCTTTTAAAAGGCAATGCACATGCCCAGAACTATGTGAGAACTATTTTCGAATAAGCAGAACTCTTGAAAATCGATCAGCATTTCACCTATATCATCGAAAATACTTTCTTGGGCAAAACAATCGTTTATTCGTCAGAACTATTGACAAAATATATCTAGACTATAGAACTCTACGGAATTTTACTTTTTTATGATTAAACTTTCGAAATATGATGAGATACTATCATATATTACCGGAAGTTAGCATCTCATTTTTTTAAACGCGATTTTAATAATAAAATCACCGGAACTATTGTTAAAACTTATCAGAAACTATAGAACTATGCTGGATGCAAGAAAATCTGAAAGATATTTGTGAGATGCTAACACTTGAGATGCTAGATTCACACACGTACGGAATTCTATTTATTATTCTTTCTATACGATCGATATTTTTAATAGCAGGTTTCTTGGCCACCCACGGGAATTTTATATATTTATTACTATATTTTTATCATGATATAATTAATTAGAATATTGGGGGGCTACATCTCGATATCGCAAAAGGATAAAAATTATGAATCCATATTTAAATTCGATAAATCTTGACGTTAGCTTACATTTCACGGATTATTTTCCTTTCGACATGTATTGTAAAGAGTACATTCTTAAGTAATACATGCTTTGAATTATGTGGCGCCCTTTATTTTCGTTCCTAAAATATTGGACTTTAAAATATTATAAAAATAAAATTTTTGGGAAAGCGAATTTACTTTAATTCAACATATTTTCAAAAATTCATGGTTCTCAATAATTTTCAAAAGATTTTCATCATTATTAAACATTCATATATTATTAAATACAATATTTATTTAAAGATCTGAATATGCAAATATATTAAATTTTTTTATTTCAAACTTTCTTTTATGTGGAAAGTTCTGTGTTAAACCATGTTAAGAGTTCTAAACCACATTTTATAGTTTTATTTTATTATTGTATAAAGTAAACGCATAGCGCCTTTGTTCCTTCCCCTGGACCATCACCCTGAAAAAATTAATTTATTACAAACCTATTTCTGATTTTAAATTAAAATTAAAATTAGTGGATTGGGTTCGAATGTTTTTAGGGATGGCGATGTAAGGGGAGAGGCTCCGCCCTTCTTTCGTCCACGCAATAGATAAATAATATTTTTCACTCCGTGGACATTTAATACATCCGTGAATAACTTTTCAATGAGCAAGAAAATGTATTAACTTACTGCTATTCTCAACAAGAAACTTAAAAATTTGTGCAGTCGCATGTTGAAAGCTGTTAATGAATTGGGAGAAATAGGTAAAACAATCGTTAATCATGATAAATCTATAAACAACTATGATCATCTAGTTATTCCTTAAATAATGTAAACAAAAACTTTTTCTAATTAGAAGATGACAAATAGGTTAATATAACGTAGGCAAACTTCACTATTCCTAATATCAGTTATAATACCTAAGGAAAAGCATTAAAATTGTCGATTTTTAATTTGTTATATTTCTTAAATCAATGCCATTCTCCACTTGACTTTTACACGGAGGTTTTTATTATTTATTCTCAATTACTTAAAACACACGAACTTCGCCTACAACATATCTAATTGTAAATGGCAATAAAATCGGTGAGGTTTTAATAGTAAAATCACCGAAACTATTGTTAAAACTTATCAGGAACTATAGAACTATGCTGGATGCAAATAAATCTGAAAGATATTTATGAGATGCTAACACTTGAGATGCTAGATTCACACACGTGTGTTATCTATTATATTCAACTAAATAAATCAATAAGTTTATCTTTACCATAGTAATGGCTAGGAATTCATAATGTTACACTTATTTCGAAATTCTAGTTCTAGTGAAACTAAATAATAACTCTATACGTATTGACAGTGACATAATAACGAGCAAATGCAAATAAAAAAATATAAATACACAATAGTACAACGAAAAGATAATACAAGTAAGCACGACAATTGTCATATTTCGAAATTGCATGTATTAGGACTAGGAACTAAAAGAAAGTACCACATAATTCGAAGCGTGTATTATTTAGGAATGCAGTTTCCACAATATATGTCAAAAGAAAAGTGATTCGTAAGATGTAAATTAATAATAAGATTTATCTTTAATTCTGTTCTCACAATATAAATGGCGTAAACCAAAATGATTTTAACAATAAAACTTTCTTTTTTCTTTTTAGTGTGTGGCTATTAAAATACATCCTTTGTACTTGATGCTGCCGGCGGCTATCTGCTGCTCGTTCTCATTTCATTTACCGGTAGGCACCCCGCCGAATGCAATTGCCAGCGCGGCGGGTCATATAAAGACAAGAGACTTTATGATCGCCGGTATCGGGCCCAGCATCGTCACGCTCGTCGTCACCGTGGGAGCGTTCTCCACATGGGGTACATACGTATTCAATCTGTCCGAGTTCCCCGAGTGGGCGACATAACGATACTCGTCGGTCCTTCGATATTTATTTGCGCTTCGTGCTCCACTGAACGCGCGTCTTCCACAATGACAAGAGTACTACTCGTACGTAATATTCTCATTTCATCGAAAAAATTCGGTCTCTCTATAATAGATATTTTCTTACAAATTCCAAAGATATCTGACGCCTTAAGGGATAAGTTCCTTAATGGCAAGAATAGACTGGATGATACTATATATGTATCGTAAAAGCGAAAATTGTCGAATATGATAAGAAAGTAACGATATGATACATCCTTAGAATAATTTCGCATGCGGGATATTATTTTTGTATGAAATGTAATATAAAATAGTACACAAAAATCCTCAAATAAGAAATCCACTTTTACATATGTCTTATCGACCAAAGAACCACTGACAATACTAATATTTAGCCAATCAAAAAACACATAAATGTATTTATTTATATATATCAAGTATGTTCACAATATACCTATTTGGAGTCGAAAACTAAATCAATCAGCCACTTGCATCTCAAATTCTCAATTCCTGAATTTTGTCTCATTCTTTGATTTACTTATCATTCGTAATAGTGTAATATGTATATTTTTCTTATATTTTCCGCTTTGCAAATGATATGATTTTTCTACTAATACAAGTGATCAAGAAAATAATACTGAGACAATATATATTATTAAATTCTCTTATACAGGGTGTCCTAAATCATCCGTACACTCCTTTTCTTTCAAAAACTAAGCATTTTAGAGAAAAACGTTTTGAACAAAAATTGTCATTGGTTTGACTTTGCATGGCATCGTTAAGGTCAAGTCAAGGACACCTTTAATATCTTAAATGGAATTCCCTATTTTTTATTGCATATTTTTATAGCTTTATTTCGAGAGCTTTCCAAAACACTATAATAAAGTATTTTTTCACTAAGTACTTTTTGAGTTATTTTATATTTTAATCTGACATATTTTGATATAAAAAATTAAATACTTTGTAAAATATTTAGTTTTCGATAATCTTATCGTAATACTTTTATGTACAGAATAATGAGACAAATCAATTGTATAAAAAATAATTATTTTTAAGAAAATTATTTACAATGTATTTTTTTAAACAATTATTTGTTTTTTTTGCACTAATTGATTTGTCTCATTACTCTGTACATAAAAGTATTACGGTAAGATTATCCAAAACTAAATATTTTACAAGATATTTTATTTTTTATATCAAAATATGTCAGATTAAAATACAAAATAACTCAAAAAGTACTTAATGAAAAAATACTTTATTATAATGTTTTGGAAAGCTCTCGAGGTAAGCTATAAGGATATACAATAAAAAATAGGGGATTCCATTTGAGAAATTAAAGGTGTCCTTGACTTGACCTTAACGATGCTATCCAAGGTCAAACCAATGACACCGTCTTATGTTCCCCTCAAAACTATACAATTTTTGTTCAAAACGTTTTTCTCTAAAATGCTTAGTTTTTGAAAGGAAAGGGGTGTACGGGTGGTTTAGGACACCTTGTATACAAGGTGTCTGCTAATAATCGCTTCACCCGTAATGTACAGGTAGAAGGGGTTAAATCGAGCAGGAAAGTCCTTTACCATTTTGCGATTTTCGTAATAATTATTGAAAAATTAATTAAAAAAGATCGACCAATTCGCGCGAGTATAAGAGCGCAGCGAGAAGACACAACCTAAAAGTTTTGGGAGGAGTGCTCTACAAACAGAGAGAAGATATAATAGAGGACGGGAGCCATAGATAATCGTGTAAGTGGAAACATCAGACGATTAGAAAGAGATAGAATCAAGTGACCTGGCTGTCATTGTCTATTCGCGCATGCGCAGTTTTTGATATTTAGTATTAGCAGAGCGGACTTGGAGAGTTGGAGAGGACAAAGAGACTTTGACAGAAAACCTTGGAAATAATTAAAATCTCTCTAGAAATATATAATAAAGATTTTTGTCAACAATATATTTTTCGTATTACTTTATTATTTGAATCATATGCAAATCGTTTATTGAATTTAATTATACAGGGTGTCCCATTTTAAAGAACCCACTCAAATATCTCCGAAACACTGCGTTAAATCGAAAAATGTTTCAAACAAAAGTTGTGTGGCTTCAAGGGGACCATAAGATGGTGACAATTATTTGACCTTGGAAAATCATTTGAAGGTCATGTGAAGGTCAACTTTAAAATCTTAAATGGAAACCCCCATTTTTTATTTAGTATTCTTGTAGCTGAGAGCTTTCCAAAACACTATAATAAAGTATTTTTTTATTAAGTACTTTTTGAGTTATTTTATATTTTAATCTGACATATTTTGATATAAAAAATTAAATATCTCGCAAAATATTTAGGTTTTGATAATTTTACCGTAATACTTCTATGTACAGAATAATGAGACAAATCAATTAGTATAAAAAAAAAATTGTTTTTAAGAAAATTATTTACAATGTATTTTTTTAAACAATTATTTGTTTTTTTTTGGCACTAATTAATTTGTCTTATTATTCTGTACATAGAAGTATTACGGTAAAATTATCGAAAACTGAATATTTTACGAAATATTTTATTTTTTATATCAAAATATGTCAAATTAAAATATAAAATAACTCAAAAAGTACTTAATGAAAAAATACTTTATTATAGTGTTTTGGAAAGCTCTCAGCTACAAGAATACTAAATAAAAAATGGGGGTTTCCATTTAAGATTTTAAAGTTGACCTTCAGATGACCTTCAAATGATTTTCCAAGGTCAAATCATTGTCACCATCTTATGGCCCCCTTGAAGCCACACAACTTTTGTTTGAAACATTTTTCGATTTAACGCAGTGTTTCTGAGATATTTGAGTGGGTCCTTTAAAATGAGACACCCTGTATATTTTACTTGTACAGTAATATAAACAAAATTTTTGTGATTTCTTTAAAGATTAAAATATATCGAAATTAATAATTTGATCATTAAGAAACTAATTTATTTTTAAAATAATTTGTGAATGTAAATTAAAATTTAGGTTTATTAACACTTAAAATTATAATTATTACATTTATTTATGGTTTAATTTTTGTCTACTTATATATTGCAAAATACGTTTTTTAATAAATTTTAACTGATTTTGTCATAACAAAACATTTATTAGATTTTTAAAAATCTGTATTAATTTTCTTTAAAATATAACTTTATAATATTTTTTACTATGCTAATGTGCTCTCCGAACTCTGTATGCTCTACTCTGCGCATGCGCTAACAGACAAGGACAGCCAGGTCACTTGACTTCGTCTCTTTCTAATTGCCTGATACTCTTTTAGCTGACTCCCGCCCTCTGTTATATCTTCTCTCTGTCTACAAATAGCAACAATTACGTACGAGCGATAATGGCGATGGTCCTCGCGTTCTAGCAACTACAAATCAATATTGTCTATATCAGGCCGTTCTTTCTCACCACGTGGTAATACTCGCATGAAATGGCCGATATTTTTAAATTAATTTTTTATTGATTATTGCGAAGATCGCAAAAGAGGATTTTCTTTCTCGGTTTTACCTGCTCTATCTGCACGTTACGGATGGTGCGATTATTATCAGACACCCTGTATATTGTCTCACTTATATTTTAACATATCCTATTATCTTTGTGAAGTTAATATCCTATCTTCAGAATTTCAATATAATTAATAGAGTTTTGGCCTATTTTCCTCAAAAAGTTTTAGAGTTCCTGATACGTTTTAAGAAGAGTTCTGTCGATTAAATATAAAAAAAATAAAGATCTAGAGATATAGAGTATCACGTTCTTGCAATACGAAAATTGAATAATATTTTTTATTTCAATAGGAATCGACTTGAATCGTAATATTTTTCTATAGAACTCTTTGCATGATTTAGAATTTTAGAAAAAACAAAAACTCTCAAAATAAATTTTTAATAAAAAAATTTTAATTCGAGAAACAAAAATTACTAAGATTCTCAATTTCAGTTCTATCAGCCCCATTTTAAAAATAATCGTTAAAATTCTTGGGAAGTTATCGTGAAGTTGACTACCTTAGTCTCCTACCTTTTACCATTTAATTACAGAACTCGTTTTAAAACGTATCAGGAACTCTAGAACTCTTTAACGAAAAGCCAAAAGTCTCTATTAATGACTAGCTTCACAAAGATCAATATATGTACAGAAAGATCGACACACAAAATGCGTGTCTGAAATAGTGAAATACCATGTATGTGAAATGCAGTGTGTCATTACAATGATAATAGATGTATTCAATTTACATACATAATTTCTATCTCACTCACCATCCACGTCAAAATCCTGATTGACGTTCTCCGCTTCTTCTGCCATTTCGCCAGATGGATTTATGACGATCCCCAATTGCAATCAAGAGACACTTATTTCGAAAACGTTCGACAACACTTGGCCCTAGAGTAAAAATTAGGAAATTCCATAAAGCACGACGGAACATCGAAAAGGATTGATAAACATAACCTTCATGGCGGATATATAACCTACAATGCGTTTCTGTCACATGCGATTGCGTAACGTGTCGTAAAAATATGCGATAATAGTAAAACATATCATCACGATTGTTTCATGGTGATTGATACCAATACATTCGCGATATGTTTATCATTTCAATTGATATACAAACAATGAAAAAAAAATTTTCCCCCTTTATCACTAACCTTACCGTCACAAAACGCATGAAACACATATCATTGATTATACATAGATGGAATAAAGCCCGTTTCAAACTATGCATTGAAGATTGAGATTCAAGATTCAAGATTGAAATTTGACCAATCAGAATAAAGAAATTTTAGTTCCTTTTGTTCTGATTGGTCAAATTCCAATCTTTAATCTTCAATCTTCAATGCGTAGTCTTAGGCCGATATTACATTTGTCGTACGACAAACTTTTTAAGCATATTGATTGGCTGCAAAATAGAAACTTTCTTGAGTCTCTAGAAATTAGCTAATCAATGCGCTTAAAAAGTTTGTCATACGACAAATGTAATATTAGCCTTAGGGTGCGAACCCATGCAGCGGAACAGCGTAACGTGGAACGAAAGCGGAACCAATCACGAGCGTTCCGCAAGTTCGTTCCGTTTTTAGTAGTTTCTAGCGGAATAGGTTTCACAGATCGCGTAATGTCTACGCACACATCTATACATGCATGTATTGTATAAAAGCTAACCTCAAAATAAGCAGCAACATGAGGAACATGAGCAATGTTAATGTTAAATTATTACAATTAGTAAGTATATAATATTAAAATTAAGATGAATTATAATTAGTTAATGATTAATGCCAATTTACTTTAAATGAATAATATTTTGGTATATTGCATTTAGGAATTATTTGAATGTTTTTTGAATCTCTGAATTTGAATTATTTTTGTATGTATTATATTTGGATGTATTTATGTTCCTCATATATTTCATATATGTAAGGTACATTGCAGGACTAGGTCTGCTTTGTAAACGAAATCCTATAACTGTATACTTATACATTATCTGTACTAAATGGATTTTTAATTGATCTGTCCAGAGCAAAAAATATGGTTACTGCGGCTGAATATTGAAAAATAACATGACGGACTTGTTGCAGCATTCATGTTTTAATGAATATAACGAAGCCATAAATACAATCATCATTGATGAGAATAATGTTGTGACTATAGGTAAATTTATTGTTATTTATTATCCATGAACTTTAAATACTATTACTACAATTATGATTATGAAGATAATGTAGGAAATTCTGCTGTTTTCCAGCGAGAAATCACAAGTCGGAAAAATGGCTATTAGACATTTATAGATGTTTATAGACGTTTATAGATGTCTAATAGACATCAATACATGTTTTTTAAATCGGTATTTCTCACTTGGTTTGTCTCTACTTTGGCGCTTTTACTGGTGTTCTATTTTATTGAAGAAACTTATCTTTTTCTCTCTTGCTCTCCCTCCTCTCTCTCTCTCTCTCTTTCTTCCTGCATTACAGTCAGATCTATATATTTACAGTTACTAAGTAAATTACATTTATATTATGATAATGTTTGTATTTTTCAGGAAATAAACCTTCCATTGATATCAATGATAATCTTACCGGTTGCCGGTTGCCGATCAGACATTATTAAAAAAAAAATGCTCTATGGCAAGAGATCTGCAATATGATGAGAGGTATGTAATTGTATAATTATGTTTTACAATTAACATTGTATAAAAATTGATTGGATGTTTTAATACAACATGAGGATTAGCATTCTAAATCTTTAATTGTATATTGATTTTACTATATTTTTATATATAATATGTATATGTGAAAAATATAATTTTTTGTAATAATATCTTCAATATCATAAAAAGAAATCATGGATATCGCCATCGCCAAAAAAAGATGGAAATATTTGAAAGATTGTTATGCGAAGGACAAGAAAAAAAGCAATGAATACATTCCAAGTGGGTTGGCAGCTTTTCCAACACGGAAAAATACTTTCCGCTTTTACGAGGCCATGAATTTTTTAAGCGACTGTATGGAAACAAGACAGTATATATTACCCTTTTAATGAATAAGAACTGAAAATGTTGTTTTATTGGGACATTGTTATATTTAAAAATTTGCATGTTTCATCATTATTTAATTTTTTTTTAATTTGTTTATTTTAAGTTTCAAAAATTAAACGTAGAAAATGTCTTTATATGTTGTACTATATTTTTAAACATGTATTATTCTGTTTTATATTACTTTTTAAAAAATTTTTATTACCATCTCAAAATCGATCAATTTTGAGATTTTCTTGCAGTGAAATGGCAATAAAGAATTGTATATTATTCACGATAGATTATAAGTTAATTTTTCAACTTCTATTTTCTTTTTTCATTTGATTAGAACAGTAACTACTTTATCCAAAATCTCCTCGGTTTCATCAATATCATTATCGTCATCACCGTCATCACCGTCATCACCGTCATTATCGTCATCACCGTCATCACCGTTATCACCGATATCACTGCATATACGAACCACATCAGGTCTCAATGTATCGAAGAATCGATACACAGCATCGAGATCGCCTGCAGGGAAATGTTCTACTTCAAGCTCAATTAGCAGCCCCAATTTTCATTTATCGAAAAGTATGTACAATTACTATTATATGTATAATTTATTTTAAATGTTTATTATAATTTTGTTTCATGTCAAGTGTAAATGTAAATTATATTGTAAATTATAAAAATTGTGTAAAGTAATATACATTCTGTCTTATATTTTTATTTTTTTCTGTAATAATCTTTAATAAACATTTTATAGTTAATTAAACTATGCATAATTAAACGAATTCACGTATTAGGAATTATAAAAACACTTAGAAATATTCAAATATTTTTCAATTACAAACTTAAAGAATTTGAATTCAAAACCAATGTTTCAATAAGTTTCCACTTATTAGGTAAATTTACGCTCATTTTTTAAATTATATATCATAATCTTATACATTATTTATATGTTCTTTTAGAAAGAAAATCATTGAAGACAGATCTAGACAGTTTAGAAAAGACCTTCATTATGACACTGATGGCCGAGCCAGTTGTACAAAATGATCCGATACATGGCTTTGTATTAAGCTTGGCTGATGGGCTCCGTCGGCTCCCTTACAAAGAGAGAAGAAAATTACAAATAGAATTTCTTAGCAGAGTACTGGAAGTTCAAAACAACTTAGGTAATGATTGCGTATACATAATAGTATATAATAGGCATACAATAAGTGTATTTGTATGCATGTATAGACTCATCTGCTTTTCTTTGCATCCATTCTACATGATACATATATAAATATTTTCATTTCAGATTCGGAATTATAATACTACGATGTCAGTGACCAATGTTAACATGTTCAGTATTTTTTACTATAGTTTAGTTATATTTTTATAGTATTTTATTACATAATATATAAAATTAGATATTTATATATTTTTATAAAATAAAGCTGTGCTTGGATTTATATTTCACCTCCCTTCTTTTGTATCCTTCTTGAAGTCCTTTTATACATTTTATCAGCATTTTCGAAAGGACAAAATATATAATTGATAAACAAATTAATTGTTTTACAAAACAACGAATTTATTTCTATGTTCAGTTATTAAATACAAATTAAATGTATAAAAAATAGAAAAAGAACAAGGACGTGTTCTTTGCCAACGAGTGTGTATTGTTATTGTCATTCATCAACATTCATCGTATCCTGAAGGCTTACTCAATGGTGTTGATACTTGCGCAGAATTTGTATTTTATTTCAACTTCTACGATGATCGTTAACAAACATCTGGACTGCGACAAACCTGTAATGCATATCAAAGCGACCATCAAGCAAATATGATGTATATTTAAAAATCATTATTCAAGGCCTTATTCCACTGCCATTCGAATGCACCGGTATTCATAAAAAAAATCAGCATAATGATTTCGCACTTGTGCAGCATATCGACTATGTGGATGGTTATTGAGCGCATCCATTTCTATAAATGCACTTGTGTGAGTCAAGTTCAGATTATCTTCTGTGCTGTTCTTGGAGTAGATTATATTCTGCTAGAGGTAACATCGTCTTATATTGGGTAATATAATTATACAAAGCTGTTGTAGCTTACACAATTTTCACCGCTGTGCTTAAAGGGATACTAATCGGTTTCCGATAAATTCTCCACCGAGCTGCAAGCAATCCAAAGGCGTTTTCGACTACTAATCTTGCTCTACTTAGACGACAGTTAAATATCTTCTTTCTTATGTCAAGGTGCTTGCTTCGAGGAAAAGGTCGCATCATATATGGTGTTAAAGCAAATGCCTCATCTGCCACCAATATATATGGAAGCTCTGGCCCATTTACTTCCACTTGAGTTGGTTCAGGTAGATTCATATATTTACATTTTCGAAACCGATACCAATTTCGATTCTTCGAAATACACCTCCATCGTTTTGTCGACCTTTAGCACCAATATCCAACATCAAAAAACAATATTTTGCGTCACTAATTGCCATTAAATTTATACTATGTCTTCCTTTATAATTGTAATAGCTTGATCCATTATTTGGTGGGGCCTGCAATATAATACAAACCAACTAATTGAAATTTATATTCAATAATTGCATAATACATATATTGCATAATAAACATTCCAAATATTTTTTAAATTTTATATAATGTAGAGAAATAATAAAATATACTTACATCAATATCCGCATGTTTACCATCTACTGCTCCAATACAATTAGTATAATTCCACAGGTCCTCAAAGTCTTTGGCTACCTTATGCCAGTTTCTACTGTCGGATTGAGGTAAACTTTTTCCTTCAATTCGTCCCAAATACATTGACATGTTTCGGAAATTATTGTCGATACGGTATTATTTCCTGCACGGAATGCATATAATATAGATGCCATACTGTCTCCACTGGCTAAATATCGTAAAGTAAGTTGCAGTCGTATCCGTGATGAAATTGGCTCTCGAACTGCATACTGTTTCTGAATTTTTGGTCCAACAATATCCAATAGTTTTTCAAATAACACTGGTGTTAACTGCAAGAAATTAAAATATTTTGGATCATTGGAGGCCAACATTTCAGGAATTAAATTATCACTGGCACCTTGCAAAAATCTTTTTTTAGGCGTGAAAATAGGACGAATCCAACTATTTCTTTTCTGTTTGTTTTATTGTATTTTCATGTTGCCCTATTCTTTTATATATATAATCTCAGCAATTTCTTTTGGTGTGCTCTCTGATATGTTGGGGATTGTCTCCATTTCTTCCAATACTTGCAGATGCATAATAATAATGCAATTGTAGAATCCATTGTGATGATTTTCTTATAATTAGTAAATTTTCTATCAGTAAATATATATAAAAGTTATCACACACATATCCATAATATTATTAATATACAGGGTGTCCCATTTTAATATCCTCAGGCAAATATCTCAAAAACCAAGCCCGGAAGAGAAAAATGTTTCAGACAAAAGTTGTTTGGTTCCGAGGGGGCCATAAGATGGTACTATTGGTTTGACCTTGGAAAATCATTTGAAGGTCATGTGAAGGTCAACTTTAAAATCTTAAATAGAAACTCCCATTTTTTATTTAGTATTCTTGTAGCTGACATCGAGAGCTTTCCAAAACACTATAATAAAGTATTTTTTCATTAAGTACTTTTTGAGTTATTTTATATTTTAATCTGACATATTTTTATATAAAAAATAAAATATTTCGTAAAATATTCAGTTTTCGATAATCTTACCGTAATACTTTTATGTACAGAATAATGAGACAAATTAATTAGTGCCAAAAAAACAAATAATTGTTTAAAAAAATACATTGTAAATAATTTTCTTAAAAATAATTATTTTTTATACAATTGATTTGTCTCATTATTCTGCACATAAAAGTATTACGGTAAGATTATCGAAAACTAAATATTTTACGAGATATTTTATTTTTTATATTAAAATATAAAATAACTCAAAAAGTACTTAATAAAAAAATACTTTATTATAGTGTTTTGGAAAACTCTCGATGTCAGCTACAAGAATACTAAATAAAAAATGGGGGTTTCTACCCAGACAGCACAAGGATGTCCTTAGGACGTCCAAAGGGCATCCAGGACATACATGTAGGATATCCTCAGGATATCCCATTGTAATCCTCAGATCTCCTCTGGATGTTCTGAGGAAGAGTAAATGATAGCCGTATATTAACCTCTGGAGAATCCAGGGAGATCCTGTGGAACATCTTAAGGATTTTTATAGGATATGTTAGGGATATTTTTCGTATGTTTCAAGGAGCAAATTTTAAAATTTAAATATAAATTACAATTTTGTTTTGTTATTTACTGCCAATATTAAAAATCTAATATTAAAAATAGTTCACCGTTCTTTAATATTTGAGGCTTTCGTACATGAATATTTTAGGTTTGGCTCCCGGGTTTGAGTTGTGTAATATTTTCTAAACAATCCAATATCTGAATTCCCTATGTTGGGATTGCATCAGAAATTGAACTGATAAAAAATAATTACATTTGTAATTTCCTGTCAGTTGCTCTTTGCAAGCTTTATATAATTCTCATGACCAAATCTCAAATACGAGTTCGCGTGTCGCATAGCGGTAAACAAACGAACTAGCGATTGAATACTATTGTTTGTAAAGTTTTTGGAATGTTGCGAACAGTAACATTTCTCATGAAATATTAAATAAATAATAATTTTGGATATATGAAAATGTGCGCATCAAATTCAATTATTAATATTAAAATTAACGTTAACAATTAATTGCACATGTATATGTCCTCTGGAAATCCAAAAGACATCCAATATAATAGACAGGGCAGATATATCCTACAGACATCCAGGGGTTATCCAGTGGATATTTATAGGACATTGATACTTATTATAATACTTAAGATTTCTAAATTATATAAAATAGCCGACACAACTAAAAATAATTATGTATGCATATTAAACTTTCATAAATATATTTATAATAATATCTTAAAACATCCTACAAATGTCCTGAACCGTCCTGGACATATTCAGGATGATCCTGAGGATGTTTTGTGCTGTCTGGGTATTTAAGATTTTAAAGTTGACCTTCACATGACCTTAAAATGATTTTCCAAGGTCATATCATTGTCACCATCTTATGGCCCCCTCGAAACCAAACAACTTTTGTCTGAAACATTTTTCTCTTCCGGGCTTGGTTTTGGAGATATTTGCCTGAGGATATTAAAATGGGACACCCTGTATAATATATATTTTATTCTACATATATACTATATATTACCTGTCAATTATTATTAAGTATTACAATTTTCCTTTATCCTTCAATAATGAATATATAATAACTTTTGTAAAAATTAATAATTTATCTCTGTTTTGTACTGTCTACAGTCTACATTGATCCACGCTGTCATAAATTTAACAAAGTATGTGTGTACATACATACTCAGTTCCGTCATTTTTGTTACGTGGATTTCAAGTCCCTACATCCCCATAGAGCGGAATGAGCACAAGCAGAACGAGCAGACCCAGACAGCACAAAACATCCTCAGGATCATCCTGAATATGTCCAGGACGGTTCAGGACATTTGTAGGATGTTTTAAGATATATTATTATAAATATATTTATAAAAATTTAATATGCATACATAATTATTTTTAGTTGTGTCGGCTATTTTATATAATTTAGAAATCTTAAGTACTATAATAAGTATTAATGTCCTATAAATGTCCACTGGATAACCCCTGGATGTCTGTAGGATATATCTGCCCTGTCTATTATATTGGATGTCTTTTGGATTTCCAGAGGACATATACATGTACAATTAATTGTTAACATTAATTTCGTTTAATATTAATAATTGAATTTGATGCGCACATTTTCATATATCCAAAATTATTATTTATTTAATATTTTATGAGAAATGTTACTGTTCGCAACATTCCAAAAACTTTACAAACAATAGTATTCAACCGCTAGTTCGTTTGTTTACCGCTATGCGACACGCGAACTCGTATTTGAGATTTGGTCATGAGAATTATATAAAGCTTGCAAAGAGCAACTGACAGGAAATTACAAATGTAATTATTTTCTATCAGTTCAATTTCTGATGCAATCCCAACATAGGGAATTCAGATATTGGATTGTTTAGAAAATATTACACAATTCAAATCCGGAAGCCAAACCTAAAATATTCATGTACAGCACGAAAGCCTCAAATATTAAAGAACGGTGAACTATTTTTAATATTAGATTTTTAATATTGGCAGTAAATAACAAAACATAATTTTAATTTATATTTAAATTTTAAAATTTGTTCCTTGAAACATACGAAAAATATCCCTAACATATCCTATAAAAATCCTTAGGATGTTCCACAGGATCTCCCTGGATTCTCCAGAGGTTAATATACGGCTATCATTTACTCTTCCTCAGGACATCCAGAGGAGATCTGAGGATTACAATGGGATATCCTGAGGATATCCTACATGTATGTCCTGGATGCCCTTTGGACGTCCTAAGGACATCTTTCTGTCTGGGGAACGTCTCTAAAATGACTTTTAAACATTGTTTTTATCGGTCCTTTTCTATTATCGTATACATAAATATTGAAATAAACGCGTTCTTATCGGAAATATTGATTAAAAATGTTAAATAAGTTAATAAATAAGTCTCAACGCGGTTTTAACCCTTTTGAAATAATAACTCATGATTGGTTGCGCATCGGTCCGCGGTGCGCTCGTTATGCTCCATGGGGATGTAGGGACTTGGAATCCACGTTGCAAAAACTGCAGAACGCTCGTGATTGGTTCCGCTTTCGTTCTGCGTTACGCTGTTCCGCCACCGCTGCATGGGTTCGCACCCTTAGTCTAATATTACATTTGTCGTACGACAAATGTAATATTAGCCTTATACTTAATTCATATGTTATAATTCGCCGATTGAAGATAGCGCGCAAGTGCAACCACAAATTTTAATTCGGAAATAAACCCTCTTCAAGAGAGATTAACTAATTTATTATATTATATATGTTATATTATTATTATATTATATATATATATATATATATATATATATATATATATATACATATACATATAAAATATTTATTAAAATAAGTGTATATATATATATATATATATATATATATATACACTTATTTTAATAAATATTTTTGCAATAATTAAGTTTTTCAGTGATATATTAAGAGAGGAAAAGAAAGAAAAAGATTAAAACAAACTTGTTTTTACTAATTTAAAATTTTATTTACTCGATAATAAATACATTGAATCAATTATTATATTATATCATATTCATATTTTCTATATATTTTTTGAATTATATATACAATGTAAAACCATTAGTAAAATTAATTAATAATTAGTAAAATTGTTATACAATGTTTTCATATCTTTTTTATTGCAGAGCGCTTAAGTAAAAACAATATGCACAATGATCTATAATAATTTTAACAATGTACATACAACAACGCTGCCAAAGGAGTATATAGTATCACATATATATGAACTTTGTACAAAGCTTCTGTTATAGTACATATAATAATTCGAACTTTGGTATACAAAACAATGTCACCGAGTTACGAAACTATCTTTTCAATACATTCAGAAATTCAATAATACGATTAATTTTATAACTGAACAGTATATTATACATCATGTCGAAGTCGCTTCTAATAATTTATCATCCTCATTGATAGTGCGAGATGCTGTCTTTTCGTCCTTCTCAATTTTCGCAATCTAATAGAAACAAATCAAATATATAATATATAAAATAATATTAAAAAATATATTTTATTATTATTATATATATTATCTTTTATTAATATTAATATATTAAAAAATTATTTTATTAATAAAAAAAGCATCTAAACAATATATAATATTAAAACACACTCAGCGCACATTCAATAGTAAACAAACTCAATATATTGCTACAAATTATCAGCAAAATTATTGAACACAAAGTAGACAGGCAAATGGAATGGTTGTTATTTAATGAGAAATTAAGTCAAAAATGATAAAATAATTTAATTAAAAGATAATAAAATACCTTGACCTGATGAAGTTCTTCGGACGTGATATCTTTGTTTGAAGTCTTCAAATATTTTCTCATAAATGGCGCCAGGAGCATCGGATCTAACTTTTCAACATTTTGGGAGGTAATAAGAGTTACGATGAGACCGACGCTTATAGTCATTAAGGCACCGGTCATAGTATACCAAAGATAACTGAGACGGTACAATGCCCATGGTTCCCTATTAAAAAATAACGGTTATATATTTTGTTACAAAACGTGTATACAATCGATTCTTTATCTTAATAAATTCGCAACAATATGTATAGTTATTGTTAAAATTGGGTAGTAATTAGTTAAAAAGTTAAGTTAAAAATCAAGTTAAAAAAAAAGTTAATTTAAAGATTAAGTTAAAAAGTTGAAAAGTTAATAACATTTTAACTTAACTCAGATATTGGATATAAAGCGGGGAGCACACACTTTTACATAAACGCATAACCACAAGCATAGGAAAATTGATTGGTCCATTTTCTTATGCATAACGAAATTGACCAATCAAATTCCTTATGCTTATGATTATGCGCTTATGCAAAAGTCTGTGCTCCCCGTTTAAGTGTGGTCTTGGGTCGTCTTAAAATCCACATCAACCAATGAAATGATCGCATAACATCTTAAGACTGTACTTAATAAGACGATCTTGAATATAAGAACGGATTATGAATACCGGCCTTAATTAATTTTAAACGTGTATTAATTTTGAACTTTTAATTTAAACTACTTTCTTTTAAATGTATTAACGTTAAATTATTAACTTTTTTTATATAAATTAAAATTTCGTATCTTTGATAGTCGAAAATTATCTGTTTACTAATAATTATAATAACATAAAATAATATCCAGTATACCATTAAAACGTACGTTCATAAAATACAACGTAATGGTACCATCCTCAGCTTAGACTATACAGGGTGGTCCTCGTAACGGTCGCCACGATTTTTAAGGCACTTACAATAATCTGACATAAAAAAGTTTCAAACAAAAGTTATGTGGCTTCAAGGGGGCCATAAGATGGTGACAATGATTTGATCTTGGAAAATTATTTGAAGGTCATGTGAAGGTCAACTTTAAAATCTTAAATGGGAACCCCCATTTTTTATTTAGTATTCGTGTAGCTGATATCGAGAGCTTTCCAAAATACTATAACAAAGTATTTTTTTATTAAGTACTTTTTGAGTTATTTTATATTTTAATCTGACATATTTTGATATAAAAAATAAAATGTTTCGTAAAATATTCAGTTTTCGATAATTTTACCGTAATACTTCTATGTACAGAATAATAAGACAAATTAATTAGTGCCAAAAAAAAAACAAATAATTGTTTAAAAAAATACATTGTAAATAATTTTCTTAAAAACAATTTTTTTTTATACTAATTGATTTGTCTCATTATTCTGTACATAGAAGTATTACGGTAAGATTATCAAAAACTAAATATTTTACGAGATATTTAATTTTTTATATCAAAATATGTCAGATTAAAATATAAAATAACTCAAAAAGTACTTAATAAAAAAATATTTTATTATAGTGTTTTGGAAAGCTCTCGATGTCAGCTACAAGAATACTAAATAAAAAATGGGGGTTTCCATTTAAGATTTTAAAGTTGACCTTCACATGACCTTCAAATGATTTTCCAAGGTCAAATCATTGTCACCATCTTATGGCCCCCTTGAAGCCACACAACTTTTGTTTGAAACTTTTTTATGTCAGATTATTGTAAGTGCTTTAAAAATCGTGGCGACCGTTACGAGGACCACCCTGTATATAAATAGAAGGGGAATAGCAGGCTGAAAAGTATCGAAAGGAAGTGAGAAAGAAAATCGTAGTTGCCTCTCTCTTGTAAACAACTACATATACAAACATCGTATCTGTAGATATACATATTTTTGTACATACACACATGACTAATGTAACCTTATTTTTCATTGGGCCAAAATTGTAAGCCGTATATGCGCACTTTAGAACAATTACTCACAAGAGAGAGGCAACTATGATTTTCTTTTTCACTTCCTTCTGACATGTTTTTCTATCGGGAAATAAAGGTATTCTCCTTCCATTTATATATGTTCTAAGATCTTCAGCGTATATAGAGCGTATGTTTAGTGCAGGAGGTTTAATAATGATAACTTAAGCCCGTATCAGACTACGCATTGAAAATGAAAGATTGAAGATTAAAGATTGGAATTTGATTAATCAGAACAAAAAGGATTAAAATTTCTTTGTTCTGATTGGTCAAATTTCAATCTTCAACCTTCAATCTCAATCTTCAATGCGTAATCTGATACGGGCTTTAATAGCTTCTGCACACAGAACGCGGAAACGCTTGCCACGTAGAAGATGACGCGGTAACCAATCAATTTTTCACTTTAATTAAAAAGTTATAAGTTGATTGGCTACCGCTATCGTCTTTTGCCGCGCGGCAAGCGTTTCCGCGTTCTGTGTGTAGGGCAGCGATCGTGTAACTTTTCCCCTAGAGCGGAAATATGAAAAGCGAAAAATTTTGCCATTAATTTTAATGAAACCATAAAAGGAAAAATGATGGACCAGTAAGTTTAAGATGACACTTTTATTAAAATTCAATAAATAATTTTAAATTGTTTTGATTTATTGTTAGAGTATTTAATAATTAAAAATAAAGATAAAACTTGCACGTGTGCAGATAGAGCGGTTTAAATTAAACAGAAAAGTCCTCTTAATCGAAGTTCTTATTAACCGTTTTTAAACACTATAATATTTCTATTTCACAACTATAGTATATTTAAATAATGTGTATTATAAACTACGTTTATACGTTACCTTTAATCGGTTTTAATAACATCTGTAGTTCTGAAACTGGCCAATCATAATCATTCCATTCTCAGAGAAATAGTCGTGATTGGTCAGTTTTAAAAATACGGATGTTATTAAACCCGATTAAGGGTGACATGTAAATGTAGTCATTAATTATTATATAAGAAAAACGTTATCTGTCTTATAAAAAAGTACCTTTTATTATATTACCTAAATTTAAAAAATTTAATTTAAAATGTATACTTAAAAGATTAATTATGTAAAAAAACACATAATTTTCCATAATTATCTTTTAACTTTTTAATAAGATAATAATTCTTTAGCTTAACTTTAACTGAGTTAATTTTTGTTTAAGTAACTTTTAATATAAAATTTAGTTAATTTTTGGGCCACTAACTTTAAACTTAATTTAGTTAAAAAAAATTAAGTTACCCAACCTTGGTTATTGTACCAGTTATCCATCTACGCCAAATTGATATACGTATAATTAAATTTAGGGTAAAATTGCATAAAAGGAAATACACTTCCGATTTTATCGCCACTTAAATATGTTATAGAGGAGGTTCTTCTGAATAATTTCCTGCAGAAAATATACATATATAAGTAGGGGGCGACATATTGGATTTAGGAGATATAACAAATTAAAATTTCAGTTTTAATATTTTTTCTCAGGTATTATAAGATAATATCAAGAAAAATGAAGTTTGTGTATGTTGTATTTGTTGTAGAGCAGATATGGAAAAAATGTTTATTTATATTTACGGGATAGGTACATGATCATGGATATTTTATTAATAATGTGTTTCACCTATTTCTCGCAGTTCGTTAACAGTTTTCAACATGTAATTACACAACTTCGTGAGTATTTTCTTGAAAAATATCATTTTTTAAATGCGTGGACGGAGGAGAGGCTCCGCCCCTTTCCCCACCTTGAAAAAAATGTAACTGGGGAATTATTTAAAAAAACCTCCCTTACAATATATTTGTGGCGATAAAATCGGAGGTATGTTACCTTTTATGCAGTTTTACCAAATTTAGTAACACCCTCTAAAACTTACTCTCCACTCGCGTTGTCCAAAATCAAATTCGGCGGTACAGATAGCAGTAAATTTTCCACCTGCGGAAATGAGTAAGCGCATCCCTCTGTGGTGACGGGTTTCACATCGAATCTGCAAAGATATATGTGATTGTATTTTGAAAGAAAACAAAATACAATCACAATACATATATGACATGTATATCATATGACAGAATGTTCCGAGATTCGCGAATAAAAATACTATTATACAAGAAAATTGTCAAAACATTAAGTAATAAAAGTATTTGTGCGATTTTCGGAACACCTTTATAATGATGATTTAATATTAACTTAATTTGTCCACTAGCGATGGCCGCTTCAGCAGAAAGGCCGAGCCAACCCATGAAGCTTAGACCCGCGAGTCCTCCGATCAGAGCACCCTGGCAAATTGAAAACACGAGAGGGTTTTTCTTCTTTACTTCGACAAATCCGAATATACATATATCCATTAAATATAAATTAAATTAAAGTAAAGTTATCATTAGAGCACATGCCTTGCCGTTGATCCACGGTAACAATAATCCCATACTAAAAATGCCAAGAGACGGTCCGCTAGTGATGGCGCCCAGACTTATCGATAACTACAAAAATCATTCCAATATATAAGAGAAAAAATTTGATTTATATTACTTGACAAGTCGTCTTCGATCTGTTTACCTGCAGCACATGAATGCCCGCCTGTTCGACGACGAAGACGAGAACAACACACGTCGCGCCCAAAACGACAACCGTAAGCTTCATGAAGATATCGGCAGTTCTACGTGTAAACGGGGTCTTGATAAAGGGCTTGGCAAAGTCCTCTAGTACTACTGCCGCCATAGAGTTTAAACCGGTCGACAGCGAGCTAAAAAGAATCCCAAAAATAATCTTATATGCATACATCTAAAAACAAAAGAGACAGCTAAAACTTTTAATTATCTTCTTTTAATATCTTCTAGTATAATTATATACAGATTTGTTTTCATTTTATTTCAATTAATTAATTGTAAACGTGAATTACCTGAGCGCAGCGCTAAACACGCCAGCCACAAAGAGACCGGGCAGTCCTGGAAATTGTCCTAAAACGTTCATGACCAGTAGTGGCAGCAATTGATCCTTGGCACGTGCCAGCTAGCATATATATACATTAATCGATGTTCAATTTTCGCGATTAAATAAACAACGTTACCTTGGTCGTGAGTGGATCGCATTCATGATACCAAGCGTAAATTAGTAGACCGGCGTATCCGCACATGCCAATCAGAGTTAAAACTCCGACTATAAAACACCAGAGTGCTCTAAAACGTATATAGTTATCAAGAACGGTGTTATATATGTATATATATATATATAAAAGAGCGTAGAGAAATGAATTTATTTAACTTATTACAATATTGTGTATGTTTGTAATTATCAATTGTATATGACACATGTATGAAATAAATTTATTTATTTTGAAAGCACGAAAACTTATATCCAATATTAATAAATTTAAATTATATAGTATATATATACAATATATATATATATATATATATATATATATATATGTACATACTAATTTAAATATATATATATATAACTATATCTCAATTAAAAATAAATGTTTTGTTGTTCTTGTAAAAAAAATTAATTTTTTTTTTTTTAATTTATGAAAGAATAGAATAGACGGTCGAGCAATTAAGTTTCGAGACTCACTTCGCATTTCCGAATGTTTGATGCGTTTGTGCTGCCACTTTAGGGGGTTATTCACAACTCAATACTCAACATATGGTACAAGTTTTAAATTATTTGGTTCAATAATTAATGTGATACAATTACGCAAAGCAGTGTTACAAAATTTTGTTTAAAAATCGGTGTAATGGAAGGAACGCTTGACAACGCGCCAACATTAAATTCTGCATTAAATTAGAGAAGTCTCCAACAGAAACGTTACAAATGATTCAACAAGCCTATGGAAAGTCAGCTATGCATAAGAGTGACGTTTCAAAGATACAGATGACATAAAAAAACATGAATCAGATTTTGAAAGGGCTTGCTTCAGAGAACTAGGCTTGCTGAATCTGAATTTGTAATGTTTCTATTGGAGATTCCACTAATTTAACGCAGAATTTAATGTTGGCGCGTTGTCAAGCGTTCCTTCCATTACACCGATTTTTAAACAAAATTTTGTAACACAATTTTGCGTAACTGTATCTCATTAACTATTGAATCAAATAATTTAAAACTTGCACCATGTGTTGAGTATTGAATTGTGAATAACCCCCTAAAATGGCAGCACAAACGGATCAAACATTTGGAAATGCGAAGCGAGTCTCGAAATTTAATTGTTCGACCGTGTATATACCTCCTAGCTGATTGCAAAGTAGGAAGTGATAAGTATCGTTGAATCATATTTTGATTGATAGCGGAAACTTGTAGCCAATGTACGAAACCACCTATCGTAAGCGCCCAAATCGTGTGTCTCGTCAAAGGGCTCCAATCTGTCCTGTTAAACGAGACAATTATACACTCTAAACCAAAAGTTTAAAAATACTGATAAATTATATTAAATTTATTTATTAACAAAAACTGATTAAAAAAAATAAAAAATATACAAAATAAAGCACATACAAAAAAATTATACAAAATTATTGCAAAATAAAATTGTGGACATCTGAATGAATAATCCCAAAAACGTCGGTTTTTAAAAAGTGTTTTCAAATTATTGTCCTGGAGCGTACTTTTAATTTCAATTATATTTTTAATCATCCTATTTTATAAAATAAAAACATGTCTCTCTCTCTCTAAAAAAATACAAGGCTGTAATTTATATCATTTACAAATCTTTATTTCTTTTTTTTCATATAAAGCTTATATTTAAGTGTCAGGATAACGGAATTGGGACATCTGTATTATTAATGTTAAATGTACGTACGTGGGTAATTCGAGTCTTCCGGATTCTAAATTTCTCCGAACCACCAAAGACAATCCACCGATGTCGGCTGTGCCTTTAATTATAATTAATAACATGGAGCCAAACATGATGAAAGTCTGAATGAAATCCGTCCATACTACTGCTTTGAGACCGCCCTGAATGCAATAAAAAAAAATCCTTTCAGAAGAAGGATTAAATAAGCCATTTCCCTAGTGCTATTAATAAAACTCATTTTGCTTGGGTCAATCTAATCTGACTGTAAAATGTAATTCAATTGGAGTCATACATATGCATACAGGACATTCAAAACCGGACGTCCTTTTAAGCAGATTCTTTGATAGCAGATTTTAGAAACGATTTTTTCTTAAGAAATATGGAGGGAATAATTTCCGAGTTATAAGCGATTGAAAAAGGGGCTTTTCGTAAAAATTAAAATTGGAAAAGATCAACAAAACTATTGTACATTCTTCAGTTAATTTCAGATTTACTTTAATAGAATTTTTATTTGATGTTACGAAAATATATTATTATATTATTATAAGAAAAATTGGAAACTTACAAAGAATGACGACATTTTCGACTATTTCGGTTGATCAGAAAATCTGCCGTTAAAAAGATATCCGGTGTGATTTTAGAACATCTTATATGTATATATATTCTTTTTACAATAAAAAGAGATATGTATAAGACAAACACAGGTGTATGTATTCAATTTTAATTGATTATTCGGGTCTATATTTGAATTTGTTTTGCATTTATATTCCTTTCTTAGATCTTGACTAACTTACCACGCAAGTGTAGAATATGCAAACAATGCATACAAAAGGCGTGATTATGTGAACATTCACCCCCGTAACTGAAAATAAAGTTGTCGGAAATAATTTCTCACGTTAAACGCGATTCTCATATTTAAGAGACATATTTTGCAAGTCAATTTAATTGAATTTTAATTAATTTCGATTTCTCATTAAACTTTCATTTGAGAAAGGTGTATACCTTGATTGAAGGCCAATGCGGGTACGTAGATGACAATTGGAAGCCAAGTCATCTAAAAGAAGTTATCGTATATATTTGTATTGCTCGAGACAGCGAAATTGAAAAAAAAAATCTTTATGCGCGCGTTTCTCTTTTTCGAGGATTTACTTACGATACCGATGGCGAAGAGGACCGAACCTAGCAATCTGATCCTTTTGTCAAAACGTTTCTCGAGATATTCGTACGTGCTGGTAAGTTTGAGATCGTGAAAGACCGGCAGGAATACGATTGACATAACGAGACCGACGAAGATGACCGAGCAAGCGATGAAGAGGTAGCTCGTACCGTGCACGTAAATCTCCGTCGGTGTACCAAGCAATGAAATACCTGATGTTCAAACAATTTTGAGCGATCAGAGAAATTAGTCTCATGATATAATTTCCCGACATTGAATAATTATTACTTATTCGAGCCACGAATTCATCCCCGAAATTATGTATAATAATATATTTAATTATATTAAATTATAAAATTAAATAGAATAAAAAATGTATAGAGATTTTGAACCTATACTTATCATTATTAGACATAATTTTATAAATGTTCTTGGGTAATTATGTATAAGTTTCCCTATTGCATATTTAAAGCATTTGCACAAGTGACAAGATATTTACAACTTAAATGCTTGCTTATCTAATCTAACAGTTTGTTATCATCTGAATGAAGTGTGATATATGGTATGTCATGAAAAAAAATCATGATTAAATGGAAATTTTCCACATAAGTATATGCAATACAGCAGATAAATATACATAAAAAATGGTATTAAAAACTTCTCATATAATGAGAAACCTATAAAGAGAAACATCGTGAATCAAATATTAGTCTATTTTCATTATAATGCTTAACAAATCAAATAAAAATAAATAAACCTTATTGGAAAAATGTATTAAATTGGCAAAATATAAATCTTTTTCGAATTTTTCTTCTCACTTTCAAGTCACCATCAAGATATAAATGTGTATTACAGACACATTTTGACATTTTTATCTTTAATGATCTCTTGTCACAGCAAAGCACACGAAAAAAATTAATAAAATGCGAAAATATAGCTGTACCCGATATAAAGCTCGCTATCAGGCTGAGGCTGATTGGAAATGTCTTCATGTTTCTTCCGCCGACCAGGTACTCGTCTTCGCCTGAGGACTTGCTCACGAAGCCAAAATAGATGCCGACGATGCCGCAGGTGATCAGCATCACCGCGAACACGGTGTAATCCGACGTACCGAAGTTCTGCATTGACTCGCTGATCTCCTGTACGGTGGGCATTTCCGGCGTCCAATTGGCCGAGCCCAGATCATTCAAAGTACCCTCCGAAGTCATTTTGTTGCAAAACGGAATCTTGTCGCTTTGATAGATAACCACAGTGGAGAAATGTGTATCGCTCTCGAGGATAAAGTCTTCCGATTGTTTTAATCTAACGCTTAAACATAACGCGTTCTATTAAATGTCGGAAATAACAGCGGTCACGCTATGATCTACCATAAAGAATACGGAATAGATCGCGAAAGAATTTGCAGGATGCTATAGCAATTTAATTATTTATAAAATAAAATTTGTCGATAATGTTAATCGTTTATTAAAATTTTATCAACATTTGAGAGAGCGTTTAAATGATTAAGTTTCACTTTTAAATCAAGATCGAATTTGATCTCCAACTGTATCGTTAACAATATCGGATTAAGTACGCAAGTATTGAAAGATTCGAGGTTTACAGATATTAGAACAGACCGATACCGGACGCTCTCAAGTTAACAAAGTGCTAGATTGGCAAGTCTATCACGGAAGCCGCGAGACGACTATCTTGACGCGAATCGTAGCGTAGCCGGGTGAGGAAGAGAGTCACACCGCGCCGCGATTATACGCGTCACGATAGTGTCATTGCGACAATCTTCTAATTAAGCTTAACAATGGGCATAAAGTACGGAGTACGAAACGAACGACCGACAGATTATATTCCACGGCCAGAGAATCATAAGTGGATAATATGACCTAAATTTAGCATTGGCGGTACGGATACGCGTTTGGGAATCGGTAATGATTCCAGCACCACGAGTCTTGCTACAAGAAATCTCGTAGAGCCGATGAACGTCGGTTGTCCCGCGCAAAAACGCTTCAAGAAATGTCGCGATCGATATTGTCACTTATAATGACGATACCAATCAGTAATCTTGTTAATTTCCATTTACAAATCCTTCACGATCGATTATCACAGCAAGTCATATAATCAAGTGTTCTTTAATCAGTATTTAATTTTTCGCTACATTGCAGAATAAAAATATACGCAAATATCGCAAATATTTCTAGGATAAATATCGAGAAGTAAAGAAGGACGTAATCATACGTAATCACATGATTTTTCCTTTAATTTTAATTAGCAAATGCATAGCGTATGTAATCCGCGCTTAGATTTCTAAAAATGTATACCTTATGTTAAACGTATCGCGACAAAGGTTTAATGATATAATAATCTTTATCCTTCGTAAAAGCGTGGCAATTCATTGCCCAATATGACTTTCCTCTCGATTCCCTTTTCCGTAATCACTCCGGTTCGTATGACACCGCCGCTACTTCCGTCGCGGGCCATGGCTAACGCGAGCGCTGTAAAAAGTTATTATTAAGAATTGAATCTCTTTTCTCTTTGACAATGCACTTACTGTTCTCCACTAGTTTGAGACACTCGTCCTTCGACATTTTGGGTTTATATTGCGCGTCCACGTAGCCATACACATACGTCGAACCGGAACCACCTATCGAGATCGGCTGTCTCACGCACATACCACCTATGGGAATACTATAGACCTGACCACCCTTCTGTTTATCCCATCCCGCCACCAGGATCCCGGCCATCAGGGAGTCTCGATAATTGTAGCATATCTCGCGAAACACGTTGGCAGCCGTTTCCACCAAGGGTTGTGTTCCGAGCTCCATTCTGATATGAAAAATTTATTTGCCTTAAGTGTCGATAAAATATGGCAATTATTTATTTCTTTTGATGTTATCTTACTGATGTAAACCCAAGTGGTAAGCTACAATATCGGCGATCGCCTGTGTGTCCGCCGCTGAGCCAGAACGACAACAATAAATGTAATCCGTCACTCGTGTCAATTTGTCGGCGTAACGGTTGGAAACGTAAGCTCTAAAATAATGAATTAATTACAAAGAATTGTAATCGATAAATATGATCTCGTCAAATAAATTATATACTTTACCCCGTTGTACCCCGAGAATCGGCACCAATTACGACACCACCGTCGAATTCGCATGCCATGATTGACGTCTGTAAATAGATTTTAAGATGGCATCAAACATTGCACCAAATTGATATAAGGAGCTCAAATGCAGTGTCGCAAATCAAGATAAAGGAACACGTGATAAACCCATAATTCTATTTATCAGAATCTCACAAATTCAAATCTTTTAATAGTATCACTGATGATGGAAACTTAAATGTAACATTTTACACCATACTTACAAAAGTTATTGCTTTATTTGACTGTGTTTAATCACTTCTCTGCTATTTTTTCCTCTTTCAAATACAATAACTTTCTATAAATATTCCTTTGATATTTCCAATACTTTTTATAAATATATTTTCAAGATTTTAAACTAAACTTTGCATTCTTATAAATTTTTATAAAAAAAATATTGAATCAAAACTATATTTTAAAGTATGTGCATAGAATAGAATATATATAGTGATGTTAATTATCTATACAGGGTGTTTCAAAAATACTTCAACAAATTTGGGAGTGAGTTCTCCACAGAAAAACAAGAAAAAAATGTCATATAAACAGATGTCTGGAAATGCCTAGATTAAAAGTTATAATCGAAAGATTTCAACCACAAAATCTGACAGAACATATCTACAATGACACGTGACCAATGTAATACATCTTCAATTCAATTATGTATCCACTAACAATTCATGAATGCTTAAAATGTTCTCCACCTGCTTCAATGTACGCATGCACATGTCGGATCATAGACTGTTACGTCATTTCAAAGATCCCATGACGATTACGAATAGTTCCGCAGGCATTTACGATGCGTTAATAAAGCATCTCTTCATTTGCAATTTTAATTACATAAATTAGAGCTTTTAAGTGTCCCCATGATAAAAATATAATAGATTTAGGTCAGGCTATGGTACTGAATTGAATATAATCTTTTGATTATAACTCATAAACCAGGCATTTCTACATGTTTATATATTTCTTTCTTGTTTTTATGTGGAGAAATCACCTCCAAAGTTTATTGAAATATTTCTGAAACACCCTGTATACAATAAATAAAAACTTTTTCTTTTATAATTTTAGTTTTGTTATAATAGAAATATTATTAAACAATTAACACGTAGAAAATGTCCATATTTAAATTTAAAAAAAAAAGAAAATTAAATTTCAAATACCTATACTTCAAAGTATACATCCAATATATCGGTAAAAAGAAGAATCAACTTCTTTATCTCAAATGAGTAGCGGATAAATACATCTTTTAACTGTGTCTGACGAAATAATCATCTACTTAAATAAATTTCATAAAAAGATTATGTTTCCTAATCACTTCTTTGCAGTGTCATTATAACCTAATAACGTATCATCATCATCATCACCATCCCCGAGAACTCACCCCAGTACTCTGCTCCGAATTCAGCCAGTCCGGTATCATGTTTTCCGAAATAGTAGCCGTTTGTGATTGCAATATATTATCCATATAAGCCATTCTTATCAAAAATTTTTCTAATTCAGCTATCACACAACTGTCTCCAATTGTCTTTAGCGGAGTCATACCAAGTCATTCAACTTGTGCCATAGACGTTCACATAGATATTCATTCAAGGGCACAAACTTATATATAAAGACAGGCTACACGAAGCTTAAAGATACTCTAGTAAAGCTCATATCAGATCACGCATTGAAGACCGAGATTGAAATTTGACCAATCAGGGTACCGATCATGTAACTTTTTCCCTAGGGCGGAAACATGAAAAGTAAAAAATATTAGCAAAGAGAAGCCTGAGGCAATGCCGGCGATTTTCGTGGGATGCTTTTTCTAGGCCATAGAGCAGCGCCGTGTATCTACTTTTAGGAATTGGAAACACCTACCCACATCCACTTTTCGGTTCTGTCGGTCAAATCTCCATATGGTTCATGTCCGTGCTATCCACTTTTCGATACCGTCGGTTATTTGGTTCATATTCGTGCTACATCCACTTTTCGATCTTTTCGATAGTGAAAACGCTTGACAAAGAGAGATGATGGCGCCGTCTTTGTCTCTCTTTCATCGCGTAAAGTGCAGTATCCGTGAAGGCACAAACACCGATACGTTGAGCACACGAATGTGATCGTTGAGAGATAAATGTAGATAAGGAGCGACAATCGCGTGCTGTCCTTGTTCCTTTAACGTATCGCTTTACGGTCGAGATACAACCTGAAAATGCTTTCTGGCCTCTCGTGGCAGAAAGCAGTAATGTAACAAGACTAACGGGCCTATTTTTTGAGAATTTTATACTTGTATATAAACATATGTGCATATATATGTTTAAATTATAGTTAAAATTATACGTGCAATTAAATATTGTATGTTGATTAACAATAATAGTAAAATAATAGGTAACAGAGTGAATAAATACACAAGATGTAAGACAAGGGTGCCTGTTAGACTCGATAACTTGTTGCTTTGTTACTATAATATTGATGATACTACGTGTATCATATCAACGGGTTAGAGAAATAGCACGATTGTCTCAATCCTTGTTTGACATTATTTTATTAATGCAATTTACAAAAAACAAAACAAATATGAAAAGTTATTTATTTATTAATTATAATATAATAGTGAATAATAAATAGCATTAAAAATATATTGATATTAATATATATTTTTGTACAATAATATAAAACTAGATATAACAAAATAAATTATTTTATAGAAATATAAAACATAATTAGTAGTAGAAAAAGTAAACAATAACATAAACAATAACTTACTCTGAAATATAAAATTGTATATAAGATTTTAATATAAACTGTATAATGTAGGTTTATACCCAGACAGCACAAAACATCCTCAGGATCATCCTGAATATGTCCAGGACGGTTCAGGACATTTGTAGGATGTTTGAAGATATTATTATAAATATATTTATAAAAGTTTAATATGCATACATAATTATTTTTAGTTGTGTCGGCTATTTTATATAATTTAGAAATCTTAAGTATTATAATAAGTATAAATGTCCAGTGGATAACCCCTGGATGTCCGTAGGATATATCTGCCCTGTCTATTATATTGGATGTCTTTTGGATTTCCAGAGGATATATACATGTGCAATTAATTGTTAACATTAATTTCGTTTAATATTAATAATTGAATTTCATGCGCACATTTTCATATATCCAAAATTATTATTTATTTAATATTTCATGAGAAATGTTACTGTCCGCAACATTCCAAAAACTTTACAAAAAATAGTATTCAACCGCTAGTTTGTTTGTTTACCGCTATGCGACGCGCAAACTCGTATTTGAGATTTGGTCATGAGAATTATATAAAGCTTGCAAAGAGCAACTGACAGGAAATTACAAATGTAATTATTTTTTATCAGTTCAATTTCTGATGCAATCCCAACATAGGGAGTTCAGATATTGGATTGTTTAGAAAATATTACACAACTCAAACCCGGGAGCCAAACCTAAAATATTCATGTACAGCACGAAAGCCTCAAATATTAAAGAACGGTGAACTATTTTTAATATTAGATTTTTAATATTGGCAGTAAATAACAAAACATAATTTTAATTTATATTTAAATTTTAAAATTTGCTCCTTGAAACATACGAAAAATATCCCTAACATATCCTATAAAAATCCTTAGGATGTTCCACAGGATCTCCCTGGATTCTCCAGAGGTTAATATACGGCTATCATTTACTCTTCCTCAGGACATCCAGAGGAGATCTGAGGATTACAATGGGATATCCTGAGGATATCCTACATGTATGTCCTGGATGCCCTTTGGACGCCCTAAGGACATCCTTGTGCTGTCTGGGTAATTAAATTCTTTATATGAATATATAAAATGTAATATATATCATATATTATATTTTTATATATTTTTATATATTATACTTTTATTTTTTATTTATATACGTAAATGTAGATTTCGAAAAAAATAATACTAATATCCGGTTTTGCTAATAAAACACCAACAATTTTTTTATAATATAGATATAAAATAAAAGCAAAATATGAAATATATATATATAAAATAAACTTTTTTATCCCCAAAATCAGATATCAGTTTCACTAAAAAAATATTTAAAAAAGTTTATTTTTAAAAAACGTTTTCTTTCTTTGCTATAAATCAAGTTTACAAAAGATTTTATTTAAAAACTTTTTTATTTAACTTATACTTTTTTTAATCTTTTCATGTTATCCATCGATCTTTTTTAAGAACACGTCTTCGTAATGAAAATATGACTTCCTTAAAATGAAGGCTGGATTATATAATGTTGGTTTTTTTAAACTTTCTTAATCTTTTTATATCCCCACTCTTTATTTTAAGAACATGTTTTCGTAACAAAAACATGACTTCCTCAAAATGAAAGATTGATATACAAGATTCATTTTAGATTAAATTATTAAATACACATATTAAGCGGGGAGCACACACCTTTACATAAACGCATAACCACAAGCATAAGAAAATTGATTGGTTTATTTTCTTATGCATAACAAAATTGACCAATCAATTTCCTTATGTTTATGACTATGCGCTTATGTAAAAGTGTGTACTCCCTGCTTCATTCTGCAATAAATAGAAAAATAATGACTGAGTATCGTTTGAACATGTCTCGATTGGACACAATCGATTGCGATTTATATGTGAAAAATCCTAAATACTTAATATACCTAACCCTAAATCTATGCCTACGCCGGGCATGAACCATATGGAGATTTGACCGACAGTACTAAAAAGTGGATGTGGGTAAGTGTTTCCAATTCCTAAAAGTGGATGCACGACTGCTCTACGGCCTAGACAAAGCGTCCCACGAAAATCGCCGGCATTGCCTCTCTCAGGCTTCTCTTTGGTTAGATAGACAAAAACAGGTCTGAGAAGCGATAAGCGATAACTCTCGCAGTCCCATTTGTAGCCGCAAATCAGCAGAGCCGTGCGCATTCCAATATGGTATATAGTTCAATGGGTTAGATAACCGACGGTTAAAATTAGCAAGGTTCCAACTGAAATGATATGAATGCTTGGTTTTCCAGCTCCGTAAAGTTAGCCGGACCACTTTAACTTTTTGATAATTAAAATTATCTAATCGTTTGGTGGTCGTTTGGTGATAATTGGTAATCTAATTAAAACGTTTGGTGGTCAATCGTTTTTTTTTAATTAAATAATTAAAATATTGGTGTAAAGTTAGCCGGACGTTTTTAATTTTTAGTCTAATCGATTAAATCAAGGCTTATTCGATGCAAAATCGTTAGTTGGTCACAAATCCTTTATTTACAACGTTTGGTGGTCCATAATTTATCCAAAAAGTAAAAAAAACCATGTGTGGTTAAGTAGTGGGAATGGCTAACTGGAAGCTGTAAAGTTAGCCGAACAAATATATTATTTACCAACCAATTTTGTTTAAATTGGTCTTAATTGAAAGACAATCGTTTGGTTGTGATTGGTAGTCTAATTACAACGTTTGGTAGTTAATTATTAAGCTACTATGATTATAAAACCATGTGCGCTGTTCCTGCGCCTGCGCGTACCTTCGTCGTGTAATAGCTCTCGCGGCCAGCGCGATGATGCGATATCCAATGAGAGCTCTACTTTTCGGAAAAAATAAAGCTCTCATTGGATTCGAGCGTCGCGTCATCGCGCTTATCCGCAAGAGCCATAATGCTGATATTCAAACAAAATGTTTGTCGATTGACTATCAGATGGAGAATTCGGAGAATCTCGATAGAAACTCTAGAATTCTAGAAATTGTTTATTTGATAGTCAATCGTATGAATGTAATATATTAGGTTAAGGCCAATATTACATTTGTCGTACGACAAACTTTTTCAACTTATTGATTGGCTGCAAAATAGAAACTTTCTCGAGTCTCTAGAAATTAGCTAATCAATGCGCTTAAAAAGTTTGTCGTACGACAAATGTAATATCGGCCTTAAGCGTTAAGTGTCTGCACAGGAAAATGCGCAGAATTTAAACAAGATAGATTCTAGACTGAAATTAGATTCTGCGCAGACGCTGCCATGTAAAAGCACCTTTATTGCTTACGTTTTTTTGTGTGCCACGGCCCTAAGTCTATGAGTGTAATATGGCCTTAATACGGCCTTAACCCCAACCGCAACCGCAACCGAGCCCGCAACCCGTAGTGTAATACGGCCTTTAGATCCGTTCATATGTGTTATGTATATATATACAACTTGTCAGTCGATCGAGCAGTTTTCACGTCGATGGTACGAGACTTTTGGAATTTCTAGAGGGATACGCGAAACTTATCGAATCTTGTTATCGACGTTCCGTCTCAGCCGCGACGAAACTGATACATGGCCATGAGGTCCAGCTGCAAGAATGAGAACTGATAATCATCGCCGTCGTCCTATCACGTCGAATCCGTGTCTTTGGCGCCTCGTCGTCGCGGCGGTGTCCGTGAGGACGATGCCCCGCGTCGCGGAGCAAGATCGTTAAATGCGTGGCATCTCTTCGTGCTTTCGGTTTATGGATTCCGCCTGAAAGAACGCGGTCTGTATAAGGGTGAGAGAATGAGTGAGTGTTGGTGTGTGTGGTGAGTGAGAGAAAGAGAGAGAGAGAGAGAGAGAGAGAGAGAGAGAGAGAGAGAGAGAGACAACAGAGAGACAGAGAGACAGAGAGACAGACTGACAGACTGACAGACAGACTGACAGACTGACAGAGAGATCTTGAGGCATACAGATCGACGTGCGTATCGTCCATCGCATGGAACATTTCTTACCAGTGTGAGTAGGCCTCCAAGTGAGTAGGAAGTAAAGTCTGCTCGCAAAATTACTCTGCGCTTTCTCTCTCTCTCTCTCAACATAAAGGGAAAGAAAGAAAAGAGGGGAAGGAGAGAGAAAAAGAAAGAGTGAATAATCGCGCGAGTAATTACGCGCCGTATGCGACGCGCGTTTCAAGGTTGACACATGTCGCCTGACTTGGCCGCATAACAAGAGCGGAGGAGGAAAGCGGTTCGCATTCGTTGGAAAGGAACGAAATAAAATGTAACGAAGTATTCGCGCGGTTGCACACTCTTGTTTGCGAAAGGGGAGATGCGCAATAATGGATTTGTGTGTACTTCTCCCTTTCTCTCTTTTTCTTTCTTTCTTTCTTTCTTTCTCTATCTCAGCTGCGCTATACATTACGTATCTTTCCGCAATAAGACAGATGCTGCGTCTTTTCTAAAATCTGGAAAAAATTATTTGTTTCATAAAGTTCTGTTCAAACATTGACAGGTATTATTATCTTCTTTCTCCATCAATCAAAATCCCATCTATTTTAAGAGCACTGTAAAATGCTAGAGAAAAAAAAGAAAGAAGCGTTCGGCTTTTCGAATGTGCATCCCCGCATGCGGAATCGGACTTCACGATGCGAACTCTGACGGAGTCGGAATTTAAATTGATATCTCGATCGCTATCCCTTTCTATATGCACAATTGTATCTATGTATGTATGTGTGTATATGCAATTTGGACGAGGGGAAAAAAAAGTCGGTCGGCCGGAATTGGCAATAATCGACATTGGTGTCCAGAGCGAGACGAAGGGATCCGTTTTCCCCGTGCTCATGATGGCACTGCGATTAAACCGTGATGTATGTACGAGAACCCGTTCCAATAGCTCGTGAATTTTTCGGAGATAAAGAATGAAAATGTGAGATGAAAAATAATGTTTAAAAAAAAGTTTTGAATGAAAAAAAACTCTATATAATTCAAAATATAATATTATACCAATGAATTCGTTTGTTTGATTTGCACTTTCTGCATTTCAAATGAAAAATGGATGAGCATATTTGGATTTGAGGCAAAAGATAAAGAGTAAAAAATGTATACACAATTGAAAGAAATATAGAGAAAAATATTGAAGGAGAAGCAATCGTATACTAAATAATAATATTAAATTATATCACTAATAATGTAAGCGCTATATAAAATTAATCTATGTATTACTTGTATGGGACAGGAGAAATGACACAGGAGAAAAATGGAAAAATGTTGACATTTGTTTATTTTGAATTAATATTTGTAATATAAATATTTATAGTATTATTTTCTAGAGGATTATTTGGATTTAAATATATATAAAAGAGATATTTTTAATGAAAAAATATTAATAATTTCAACAGTATTAGTGGTCTACTAAATATAAATATTTCTCTTATCCTTTCAGTTACCTTCTGATATTGTAATTGAAAATTATTTTTAATCTTGCAGTATTGTGATATTCTGAAGGCTTAACAGTATAAATATTAATGGTCATATGTTTATGCAAGTCAGAGCATACATATTTTTACAAGTAGTTGATGTGTTACAGGAGACAGAATACTTTATAATCTTGAGATATTGGAGACTCTCTGATAAAGCTTCTATTAAGTAAGTTGAATTAAATTACTGAGAGATATAAGAAATGATAAAGATAAGACAAAGGGCATCTTTCTTCTGCTTGCTTCTAGATATTTGATCACTATTTATGTTTGAAATATATAGAATGTATAGAGATAAGAAATGTATAGAGATAATTGTTGAGTGTCAAGGACATAAATCTTTATTGTAGAAAGTACAGAGATGGAAAGTTCTGAAGAACCGACCAGTTTGCAATCTATATGCCATCTACATGCCTCGGAACTGTTCCCGAAGCACACTCATTTTGAGTGCGAGGATGAGACGCTGACAATTCCGTTCACGCCATTGAGCGGAGAATCGGTCGTGGCACTGGGACGAACGACGGACGGTGTTTTAGCACTTTCGAACTATAGACTTTATTTGCAATTAAGCCAAACATGTTACAATATACCTCTAGGTCTTATCGAACAATTAGAAGTCAAAGAGATTTTCTATTTGCATGTTGGTTGCAAAGATGCACGTTCTTTAAGGTACCTCTAATATTCATCTTATTCTTCATCTTTTAGAATAAATTTAACATTCATCTTGTTTTTTACATTATTTATGGATTTATTGAGGATTGTGCGCAAAAGATTTCTGTAACTGCTTTAATCAAGTGAATATTGTGTTAATATTTTAGTTGTGCATTTACCACCAACGAACATTGTTTAGAGTGGTTTAAACGATTACACAAAGTGACCTATCCGCGAAAAAGTATAGAAGATATATTTGCGTTTGCTTACTATGCATGGTCCATAGAAGAGGGTAAGGATTATCCTAGACTTGGAAAAGATAATAGTTCTTATATTATCACTTTTAATTCAGAGGTGAGTATGTATCTTTTAAATTTTTCTGATTGTAATTGCAGAAAATTTTTTTCATGGCACATAAATGTCTTCATGAAATTTGTATTCTCTTAGGTCGAGCGATTGAAGTTTAATTTACATGGTACTTGGCGTATAAGTCAAATAAATAAGGATTACCGGATGTGTCCATCTTATCCGCCGCAGCTCTTGGTTCCTGCTTGCATTTCCGACGAAACTCTCGAGTTTGTTGCCAAATTTAGAAGTTCTAGACGTATTCCAGCTATTGTGTGGAGGTATGTGTTACTCTTCTGTCTTATGCGTGATTTATAATCGAATATCGCATTTTTTGTGTTTTATCAAAGCAGTTATGTATTTTAAGGCATGTGAATAATGGTGCCGTAATAGCTCGCAGCAGCCAACCAGAAGTTGGTTGGCTTGGCTGGAGAAGTTCTGAGGATGAAGATCTTCTAAAGGCTCTCGCAGATGCGTGTAGCTACGATAAAGGTGAATCTACAATGGTAGACTCGCCTATTACATATTCCGATGTTGGTGATGATACTGTAACACCAAACGCTGCTAAGGTAAGAATCTTGGTTAAATAGGTAATCAATCGATGAACGAAAAATTTAATTATCAGAAAGAAATTCAAGAAAGAAAGATAAACTCTTAAATATTGATTACATATAATTTATTTAGTATCATTATATTATTCAAGTGCATAATGGAATTATCTCCTATGGATATTTTATATAAAGAATTTTTCTTGCTTTTTATGTAGAAAGTTTTAATAGTTGATGCGAGATCGTACACAACAGCTGTAGCGAATCGGGCGCGCGGCGGTGGCTGCGAATGTCCAGAATATTATCCAAGTTGTGACATACAATTTATGAATCTGCCGAATATCCATTCGATACGAAAAAGTTTCCACGCCGTGCGACAGCTTTGCGCGTCGGATGCAGATCAACCAAAGTAAGTTGTTCTCCCAAACTGCTATACATCTCGATAAAAATTCATCCATTCTTAATACGTTTCAATTAACTATAACTTTTTTATTGTAACAATTTCTTTCTTACAGTTGGTTAAGTTTGTTGGAAGGTACGCGATGGCTGCAACACATGTCGGGCTTACTGCGAGCGGCGGTCACCGTGGTTTCCGCGATTGAAAGGGACGGTCGACCAGTATTAGTGCACTGTAGCGACGGTTGGGACCGAACGCCCCAAATTGTCGCCTTAGCGCAGATATTACTTGATCCATACTATCGCACTATGGAGGTAAACAACAACTTTTAAAGAGCGATAGAGCGATAGAGATCAAATTCGATTACTCTTATCTCTCTTTTTATTTTAGGGGTTCCAAGTTTTGATTGAAAGAGAATGGTTAGACTTTGGACACAAGTTCGCAGATCGATGCGGTCAAACAATCGGTTGCGACGATCCCAACGAGCGTTGTCCGGTATTTCTTCAGTGGCTCGACTGCGTCCACCAGTTGATTCTGCAGTTTCAATGTAGCTTTCAAATGTCGTCGGCATATCTTGTAAATATATAATAAATAGTTCTGTGTGAGTGGGAGGGGGAGGGGAGAGAGAAAGGAAGAGAGAGATATATATTATTGAAAGAAATTCTTTTCAAGCAATTTGATAACAACAATAATATGTTTTAGGTGAAATTAGCTCAGCATACATACTCACAATTATTTGGTACATTTCTATGTAATACCAGGCAGGAGAGGCTCCAATTGAGAATACGCGAACGTACGTTTTCCGTTTGGCGTTTTCTTAACTCGACTGCGTTCGTGAATCATTTATATTCCCCATTAAAGAATCAAGTATGTTACATATATTGCATTATTGGCACGTTCATGCAAAACAGCGATGTTTATTGGTTTTATTATACATAATGTCATACAGGTATTATGGCCAAGTTGCAACGTGCGCGATCTTGTCCTGTGGTCCGAAGTGTATTTAGGTTCTATGGAATCGTCACTCGGTATGAGAGATGATAAGCAGAGAGTGACGATGATTGACATCGAGGGTGGCGAGAGCGAGGAACCGCAGGGACAGATGACGAAAACGAGATCATATGGTGATCTCATGCACGCTCCTGATCACGCGGCATATTTGCACCGAAGACGTAGCGATCCGAGTATTTCCATGGAGAAGTACGTAATCTCGACGATAGTTGAGTCTTTGCAATAGCCATGTTCTTTTTAAATTTCGGGGGCTTCTCTATCGCAGAAAATTTGATTCTCTGACACTTGAGACTGAAACGGATCAAAAGAGCACGAGAAATATGGATGATAACGAAAATGAAGCTGCAAATGAAAACTCATTGGAGAATGAAATCAAGACGAAACGATGTACTATGAATCAAACATCCAACGATTCACCCGCCAATCCCTCGGTAGATAGTTCCACCGACACTTTGATACCTAATGACTCTGCCATTGCAGTGATCAATGGAGAGAAAGAAGTGTAAGTACTTGTTGTTTATTATTATTATATATTTTTATGTCTGTATATATTGACAGGAATTTTTATAAAATTCATTAAAATTTCCAGACCACAGACGAATTTGTCGCGGGATATTGTATCGCCGTGGATCGAAACCGGCACTACTACAACCGGACGGGCTGTTTGCTTATCGTGTAATTGCAATCACAACGAGGGTAGTGATGTGAGTGATACTAGCGCCCCATTGATATCAAGAACTCCTAGTAGCATATGTCCGGCTTCTCCAACCCATCAGGACATTATGCTAGATAATCCTGACTGGCTGGACGATGTTGACGGTCTTCCTGTCATATGTTGTGACGTCCAAATGCGAGTACAACAAATTATCGTAGAGCATAAGGTACTTGAAGCAGCAGTTATTAGTTTTATCGCATTCTTCATGAAAATAATATAGCCGACGACATATTACAGAATGAAAACGTCCCGCTTTGTGAAGTCCTTTAAAGTGATGATTGCGTCATAAGTAATATAACTTCCAATTTATTTTTCTAGCTTAAGGAAGAAGCTCTAAGAAAGGAATTACACACAACGAGGTTGGCACTAATCAAGCAAGTTTGCAATCACAACGCCGATACCGATCGTATCGACGACATTGTGAGTAGAATTCTTAAATCACTTTTTCGCACAAACATGATGTAACGAAAAATTTACAGGGTTCATTACCGGATTCCGTGGGCAGCACCGGTGAACACGGAGAGTCACTACCATCGGATATGTCCTGGGAAGCTGTGGAGGAGTTGAGTCCTGCACCCACCCTCTGGGTGCCCGATCATGCCGTGACCCGGTGCATGGGTTGTAACACTGAGTTTTGGCTTGGTAGACGTAAGCATCACTGCAGGTATGCATTTTACGCGGCGAAATTTTGCGATAGACCGCTAGACTGCTAAAAGATGGGAAGGCATACCCGACGACAAGAAAACAAATCTTAAGCATAATCTTGTATTACATGCGATTAGATGCTGCGGCAAGATTTTCTGCGCCGATTGCTCCGAGAACTCCACTCCTCTGCCGAGCGAACAGCTCTATAATCCCGTGAGAGTATGCAGTGACTGTTATACACGGCTGCATCACCATTATCACACAAACTCCTGTCCGTGCAACGCCCGTCACCAGTGTGCTAAAGCGGAGAACGAGATGGATCCTTCTGAGGTGGTTTCTTCGCAATCAGCATGTCAGAGATCGAGAAAGCTGCCGTCCGCTGTAACGAAGGACACTTGCTGCGATAACCTGTTACAAGCGACGCATCAGAAAACTCAAGCATCCATCGCAGCAGCTACAGCAAATTAAGGAGACGGATCTGAAAAGCCAAGGGAGAGAGAAAAAGCCGAGGAAAGACAATCCGTTGGGGGATGGCGCGATTCCCCTCTCCATCGATTGCTGATCAGCATCACCTAATTCCGTGTGGCGCGCATTGCATCGTTGGATTTATACATACTTTGTATTGGATATATACATAGCATACGGATTAACGCATCTAGAGTGTCCTAAGCGATTTAATATATTTATTGCTAGATTAATAATTTGTACACGAACAAGAATAGCAGATACGTAAAAAAAGAAAAAACTGGCAGAGTGAGAGAGAAAGAGAAAGAGAAAGAAAAAGATAGTATACAAGTTGTATATACCATAGGAGTAATCTCGAGCTAAAATTCCTGGCTTCTTCTGAGAGATACTCCTTTGAGGGATTCAGGGATATTCTTCAAGAGTTTCTCTAAATATCTCTACGCTTAGCATAATGGGAGAATGGTGAGTGGCAAATTTTTGGGTAGGCTGTGATCGACATCTAACTTTGGTAGACAACTATACTACGGAGCGAAGTGCTAATTAATTGTCAATTTGATTACGAAAGTGATCGTTCGTTAATTAGCGATCGAGATTAGTGGTCGAGCGAAACGAATGAATTCGTATTTCTTATACCGCTGCCGTATGTACGAGAATTGGGATATTAAATGTCATTATCGCACGCGTCTGATATCGATCGGAAACATCCAAAACTCATATTTTATCCTATATTGCAATCCCTCCTTTATCATTAGATCTATCTGTTGACGAAAAAAAACTGCAGTTATATTGGTAAATGTTATGCTTAGTTAAGGAATTGATTCGTACTAAATGTGTTGTGTATTTCATGTGTACTCTATTGATTTCATCATTTTTAATGAAATCACATCTGAAATCTGCATCTTTGTGCATTACAAGGTCAATTCGTTTCGATTTAATTCTTTCGATTATGGATATTTTATGAATAAATGTGGGGGCGACGTGTACTAAATTTTGAAAAGCTTTATTATTATAGATTCAAGAACATAAAAAACAGGAACAAAGAGAGACGCACAGTTTGTCTTAATTTATAGACCCAATCTTCCCACTGTGATATTGTGAAGTGTCGTCGCGTTTTTCAGCATTTGCGTGGCATTCTTTAATATGTTGTCGAAACTACCTTTTGTGTCATCCTCTTTTTGGAATTGTATGAGTATTACGAGATACGTTGTGACTGCGCCAGCAATCTAAAACAATATTTTTTTGTGTAAATTTTTTTATTCATTTACAAAGTTGACACGCAGAAAAGAAGGGTTAAGACTTACCGAAGTCACGAGAGTACGATCCAGAGTGAAGAGTCCGCACGCTGAAAACTCCAAAGAGCGGTGGAGAAGTTGAAGCGAAAAAATTTCTAGTTGTTTCATGCCTTCTTTATCGTGATTCGCGGACAGTAATTGGCTTACCAAGACCGTTGTCTTCTTCCCCTAAAGTCGTATAATATACGGAAAATATAAAATAATAATCTTTAACATTATCGCTTCTCTGATTATAGGATTCTACTCAACACTCGGTCTAGATATACTATGGGTTTGTTCTTTGTAGCTGAACTGGCTGCAAAGAACAGATCCATAGTATACTGGTTCAGAGTTTATCTTTTTCTCTCTTCATTGAAAGGAGAAGGATGGGCTCTGAACTGGTGCAGTTCAGCTGTAAAGAACAAACCTCTAGTTCTAGTCTATGGTCCTATATAGGTTGCGGTCGAGAAGACACTAGAGATGCTTCGAAGCATTACATTAACCAATCAGAATAAAGAAATCTTTACTCTTTTGTCCTGATTGGTCAATCAAATGCTTCAAAGCATTTCTAGCGTCTTCCCGACCGCAGCCATAATCAGAGAAGCGACAATTGCGTTCCGCTTGCTGATTGGCTGACCGCCACGGGCCCGTTCCATTTAACGACCGCAATGTTCACAGTATTATTTTATCTTTGTTGTTCACCGAAAGATAAACAAGGCCCAAATGCTTGCTTTTATGGACACATACATATGACTAGAGAGCCTCTAGAAGAGAGAGGCGCCAACTCAACCAGCCTTTTCGTGATTGGCTGGCATAATATATTTGGTCATTGCGACGCCAATGCAGAGCAGATGGGATACAAATTCTCGGATCGAAAATATCAAATGTTTGGGATTATATTACGCATTATATTTTGTAATATGCGTAATATAACCTTAAACATTTGATATCGTCGGTCAGAGAATTCGTATCCCATTTGCTCTGCATTGGCGTCGCAATGACCAAATCGGCACATTATGCCAGCCAATTACGAAATGGGTAGTTGACGCCTCTCTCTCCGAGGTTCTACATGTGGCTAATGTAACCTAGAGTCCTATATAAACAGAGAAGTGACATCGTTATCTCCTCCATGCTTCCCATGATCGCCATGTTGGTCCCGCAGCTGTCCATGTGTAATCTAAAATTTCTTAAAAATGTCTCAGAGATATTCAAAATGTCTTTTTTAGAAAATAACATTACACATATACTTTTCTCTCACTTACAGTACGCTGGTTGCGATTAGCTGCTTGCATGTAGGATTCACTTTCTCTACGTGCAAACTAACTGCCAACATAGGACGCGTTCACTTAACGACCGCAACACTCGCAAGCATTATCTGTCTTTGTTTAACTTTCGGTGAACAACAAAGATGAAATGATACGTGAGCGTTGCGGTCGTTAAGTGAACAGACCAGTAGCGGTCAGTCAATCAGCAAGCGCAATGCCATTGTCGCTTCTCTGATTATATAGGACTCTAATGTAACCTTATTTTTCATTGGCCCAAAGCTTTGCAAAATTTTCAAATAGGTCTCCGACGATATCAAATTAGTGGTGCAAGCACAGCATTATTCAACGCTTCAAGAAGCAATTGCAGGAGCCAATGTGAAAGAAAAAGTCAAGGGCCCATTAAAACATGCATCGCGAAATAAGCCCGATCATATAATTTCGAAAGTAGCGCTAAATAAAGTATTACAATGCAACTAATGCGGAAAACTAGGGCATCACAGACGAGAATGCCGAACAAGCAGATATTCAAACCGATTCTACTTGCCGAAGCCACAGAAACAATCAAAAATAAATACACTCGAGAAACACTGCACCTACTGCAAAAAATCAGGTCATGGCCGAGACGAATGCTGGAGTCTACACGGACGCTCTGGGATAGTATAATCTAACCGGACGAAATCAAACAAAGATAAAAAGCCACAAAATCGTAATAAAACGAATGGGCAAAGAAGAAAAAATACAACGCAAGACGAGGATAAAGAAGAAGACGAAGAAAATACAAGACAGCCGAGACCAGCCCTCGAGTATCAAATATCGCAAGTAACAGGAAAACCGCAAACAAAAACTGGATTAGATCTAGTAACTCTTCCTATCCAGGAAGTTAAAAAAGGGAAGTTAAACCTACTGTTTGACACAGGAGCAATGGTTACATCAATAAAGTTAAGAAATCTAAAAGGAGAAACCATGATTTACGAGGAGCAAATGGCACTCACTGGAGTTACAAGACACCAAATGAATACAATAGGAAAAATCAAGGCAACGATAATCCTGAAGAACCGAAAGATACGGCATTCAATTTATATCGTGAAGGACAACTTCCCAATTGATTATGAAGGAATCCTAGGAGTAGACTTTCTACAAAAACACGAGATAACGATTATAATAAAAAGCAGATACAGCTATCAGATATTAAAATTAAATCCGTACCGACCATTAATCTTAAAACCGCGCAGCGAGACAATTATTCAAGCTACTACCGACTCAAATAAAGTAGGTATAATACGTGCTGAGGAAACAAAGCCTGGAATTTTTATTGCTTAGTAAAGCCAGAAGAATTTTCCTGCCTAATCAGTGTTATAAACACTACCGAAGAATATATTAAACTACCAATTTCATGCGTAACAGTCGAGGAAATAAAAAATACAATAGCTCAAATATGCAGTACTCAAGCATAAGGGAGGCTACAACGCTTTCCCGTCGCGACCAAATAAAAAATTTACTGCGTGTACAACATCTAAATCGAGAAGAGGTAAAATCACTGTTAGAAATTTGTGAACATTTTAGCGACATATTTTATATCGAGATGCACTCACTTATATTCCTACTATCACATACAGAATTACAACAAATTTGGTCTAAGCCAACAGTGCACCTGTAAATATACGCTCGTATCGCTTAGCAGAAAAACATAAACAAGAAGTAAATCAGCAAGTAAAAGGCATGTTGAGAGATAAAATTATTAGACCAAGTACCAGCCAATGGAACGCCCCATTGCTAGTGGTCCCTAAGAAGACCGATGCGTCAGGAAAACAAAAATTACGAATAGTCGTAGATTTTCAAAAATTAAACGACTTAATAATAGGCGATTCCTTTCCATTACCTAATATAATGGACATACTAGACTAATTGGGAAATGCAAAATATTTTATCATCTTGGATCTAGCATCAGATTATCACCAGATACCCGTGGCCAAAAACGATAAATGCAAGACAGCATTTTCTACACTGTACGGACATTACGAATTCAATCGAATGCCGTTCGGATTAAAGAACGCGCCAGCCATATTCCAGCGGTTAATGAACTCTGTGCTGACTGGACTACAAGGAATCAAATGTCTAGTATATTTGGATGACAGTCATGATGATAGTCATATACGGAGCAAGTTTAAAGGAACACGGCTTATCGAAGTATTAAAAAAATTACGAAAACATAATTTAAAGCTTCAACCTGATAACTGCGAGTTCCTTAGGAAGGAAGTGATATATTTAGGGCATATAGTAACCGAAAACGGAATCATGCCCGATCCTTCTAAACTAAAAGCAGTACGAGAATTCCCAACACCGATCAGGGTAAAAGAAATACAATCTTTTATAGGTTTAGCGGGATATTATCAAAAATTTATATACAATTTTTTTAAAATTGCCAAACCTTTTACGAAACTAACGAAAAAGGGAGAAAAATTCGAATGGTTTGGAGAACAACAAAATGCATTTAAGACTTTAAAAAATAAATTAATTACCGCCCCGGTGCTAAAATATCCTGATTTTAATCAAGAATTTTTTTTAACGACGGACGCATCAGATTACGCCATCGAAGCTATATTATCTCAAGGAGAAGTAGGCCAAGACCGACCAATTGCTTACCAGCAGAATATTATCGCGAGCAGAACATAATTATAATACTACCGGAAAAGAATTATTAGCCATAGTATGGGCAGTAAAATATTATAGACCTTATTTATACGGTACTAAATTTAAAATAATAACGGATCATAAGCCATTGGTATAGTTATTCAATGTAACCAATCCAGGGTCACGTCTAATAAGATAGAGATTAAAACTGGAAGAATATGATTACGAAATCGTACATCAATTTGGAAAAACAAATACCAATGCCGACGCGTTAAACCGCAACGTAGTTCTTAACCTAAAGGAAGAAAAGGAAGAAAATCATAACGAAAAGCGAGTCTATAGCAAAGAAGATAAAGCGCGAATATTGTACGAATATCACGACGTACTCTTAGGCGGACACTAAGGAATTGAAAGAACAATTAATAGGATTGGAATGAAACATAACTGATCCGGATTAACTAAATACGTTGAAAATTATATCACTAAATGCGAATTTTGCCAAAAAAATAAATTAAAGCAAAAATCTAAAGCACCTTTAGTAATAACTGACACAGCTAGCCAACCTTTTGAGAAGTGTGCGCTAGATATTGTAGAACTGTTAACTGTAACAAACAACGGAAATAAATATGTTCTAACTTTCCAAGATAATCTTACAAAATTCAGTAAGGCAGTTCTTTTAGCTAATCAAGAAGCCGTCATCGTAGCAAAAGAATTCGTAGTTAAAATAATCTTTAAACACGGAATTCCTGACAAAGTGCTAACGGATCAAGGCACAAACTTTTTAAGCGATATGTTCAAAAACATATGCAAACTATTAAAAATAGAAAAAATACAGACAACTGCATATCATCCAGAAAGTAATGGTGCACTAGAACACTCACATCGTACACTAACTGAGTACCTACGACATTATATAAATGCCGACCAGACAGACTGGGACAGACTGGGATACGTTATGCCATGTTCACGTACAACACTACCACTGATATAGCAACAGGATTTACATCTTTTGAATTAGTGTACGGACATCAAGCAATCTTACCAACAGCGCTAACAACGCCGCCGAAACCTACGTATACTTACGATAACTACGCCCAGGAATTAAAAGAAAGAATACGAGCGACAAATCAAATCGCTAAAGAGCACATAAAAGAGGAAAAAATTAAAATAAAAGAGCAATACGACAAAAGGGCAAAATAAACCATCTTCAAGGTAGGAGACAAGGTATTGCTACATGATGAAACAGTTCGGAGAGGACGCTCAAAGAAACTCGACTCTCTATGGACTGGACCACACAATTACTGATAACATTTTTGATGTTAATTATAAAATCAAAGTAGGGCGAAAAATAATATGCATACATGTAAATCGCTTAAAAGCTTTCATAAAATATTAAAAGAACAAACAAGCATCTATTTTCCAGAGCGCTGATGACATGGAAGACCCAAGATATAGCAGCAAAATCAAGCCTAAAAGCCGAAAATAAAATAGAACAATTTCTGCAAGAGTCAGGATTATATTTTAAAAAAATCAGTGATCTATATCAAGTAGAATCTAGCTGGAAGTTAGTAATAAACATTGATATGGGAGCCTTAAATAAAAGATTTCATGATTTACAAAATTACATTAATCATGCATTTTTCCTAGGCAACTTACAAAATAAAGCGCAAGAAAACTGCCAAATCTTAAAAGGAATAATCGAAGCAGATAATGAAAAGTTGGCGCAACTCATGAGACGCGTAAATATTATGTATAGAACGCCAACAGATAAGCGCAGAGGGCTTATCAATGGAATTGGATCTTTAACGAAAACTCTCTTTGGAACAATGGACGTCAACGACGACAAAATCATCAAACAACAACTAACTCTTTTAGAAAACCAAGAGCAAACGCTACATTATACAATGAAGAATCAAATTAACATATTAAACGCCATAGTTGCTCACATTGATAATCTAGAAAAAGTAACACAATATAATGAACAATTACTACTCAATAGTAGTATTACTAGGAGAGTTCTAACGCAGGTCCTCCGAGGGGTATGCGGGGCGAGGGGAAACCGTGAGGGCGAGGGGGCATGACGTCACGCGGGCGGAGGGGGATTTTGGCGACGCGGGGGAATGCTGACAAGGTAATATAGTTTTTCAAACAGAAACCAAAAAAAAATCATTATCCTTTTCATTTTTTCTAGGAAGATGGGTTTATTGGGGATCGGGATATGTTTATAATCGGCTTATGTATTACAAAGGTGGGTGCCGATGTCCGGATCCTCGAATTTACATTATATTATATTATATTTATATTATATTATATTATAAACAAATAGCGTCTTGCAAGAGTGCACATGCAGCCGAATCGGCGCGTATGTATTACAAAGATGGGTGCCGATGTCCGGATCCTCGAATTTATATTATATTATATTACAAATAAATAGTGTCTCGCAAGATTGCACGTGCGGCCGAATCGGCGCGGCGTATTACAAAGGCGGGTTATTATATTTATATTATATTATGAACAAATAGCGTCTCGCAAGATTGCACGTGCGACCGAATCGGCGCGGTGTCCTCTTCATTTCTTTTCTAGGATGAGCCGTTTATCCGGGGGTCACAATATTTATAAATAATATTACCGTAATTATATTTATCGGTAACCGTGAGAAAGATACAGGAAGATCCGTGATGAAACGACACCGGTCTCCTCGAGATGACAAAAAAGAAAAAAAACAAACAAAAAAAGATATAAAAGATAAAAGATTAGTGGAATTTCTTGGTGGAAAACTAAAAGATATCGACTAGATAATAAAGTTCTTCTAACAAAATACCCAACAAGCACAGCTGCACATAATGACAATAATTTTTTCTAACAAAATATTCAATAAACACGGCTGGATCCGCATCAATAAAAAATACTCATAAGAAAATAGAATTTTCTCTAACATGATCACGTGCGAAGGAACCCTCGAACCGATATCCAAACTCACCAATCGACGATTACTACGAGTAAAATACGAAAAGTAGGAGAAACACTCCGTCTAATGAGAACACTGGCATGATTTTTAACTTATTAAAGTTGGAAGATCCCCACTTATGCACAAGTCCAATTCGTTAAATCTTAGAGAGACCTTACTCCCACGCAATTTTTTTTTAGGAAGAGCCGTTTAAAGGTGATAGATGAAATATATATAAATGAAGAACGAAGGGTGTCAAAATTATAGTAGTACACGATTTGAAAGTGTATACATCGGTTAAAAAAGTTTTGTGTGCCAAGTGTTCGACGGCGACCAGATTTTGTCACTCTGCCAATCTGCGAAGATGGAAATAAATAATTTCGAGGCAATACTAGACGAGTCGTCTGATGAAGATCACGCATTATCAGACGACAGTGATTACAACAGCGATCAAAGCGAGGACCTCACGGAAATTGTTGAGAAGACAGTGTTTCATTCAGAAATTATTGCGTTGAACGGACGTACAAAATTTTGTGCCATATACTTTTATTATTCTACGGGTGGTGATTATGCTGTATGTGCTTCGTGTATGATAGTTATAGCAGACACTGACTATGGATACATGTATGCTGTTCGGAAGCATGTAACTGAACTGTACGACGTAATAAGTGGTCGATCCTGCTCCAATTGCAGACAAGCATTATATCAGGTAATGCCGTGCAACATATGTCCGATTTGTACACAGTAAAACAAAAAAAAAAAACATGGAGAACGCCGAGCAGACTGAACGTGACTTGTTGGAGCTGTCGCATCAAGTCGCCACTTTGGGCGAGTATTTTGCATGGGCGCAGCGATGCGAAGAATTTATCAAACAGCTCGAGGAATGCAGTCGTATCAAGCGTCCGCGGCTCTCGATCGGAGTTCGGCAATCTTTGGTGATCAGAATCGCACGACTCGAGGGTGCGAGGACTCGATTAGAGAGACAATTTATATAGTGGTGGTAATTACAGTGATGATTATAATACCGCGGAAAGACTCATTTGGCGGGAGATTGATACGGCGTTTGAGAGCCGTATATTGACTGGTGCGGTTATAAATTATAATCACATCGAGCCTCGTCAATTTCTCGAGGACGCCAAAGACATTGTGCTTGAACACGTGAAAAATGTGCTGAAAAAACACTTTAATGTGAAAGTGAACACTGTGTTCAATGGTGAATTCGTGTCGGGTGATAAACGGGCAAATAAAAGTGTAAATACGAGAAACTGTGAACTCTTTAGCACGTCCGATCTATACGAGTGGTACGAGCGACGCATCGTCGAGCCCACCCTTGCCTCGCTCGAAGAATTTCAAGAACGCGATAGTGGGTGGGCATTGTCGCGAATTCTTGATTTAATTATAAATATAAATAAATATAATCCAATGCGCGCGGGATGCCATATTAAATTATTGCGAGAAATAATAATGAAGAGAGCGGTAATAAACGTGCAATCCAAAGACAATGCGTGTTTTGCGTGGGCGGTGGTCGCTGCTTTGTATCCAGCTGCACGAGACGTAGGTCGGGAGTCATCGTATCCTCATTACACGACAGTGTTAAATCTCCAGGACATTGAATTTCCGATGACATTGAGTCAAATTAAAAAATTTGAACTTTATAACGACATTTCAATAAATGTATACTGCATCGAGAAAGAGAAAGAGAAAGAGAATAACATTATCCCAATACGTCTAAGCGAGCAAAAGAAGGATAGACACGTCAACTTGTTGTATATACAAGATTCGCAAGACCTCGGACATTTTACATGGATCAAGAATTTATCCCGCCTCGTGAGCTCGCAACTGAGCAAACGTAATGGCCAAAAATATATCTGCGATCGGTATGTATATTTAATAAAAATGCAATATATATATATATATATATATATATATATATATATAATATACGATAGAAAAATTAATTATTTCTATTTTTTTTTACAGATGTTTACACTATTTTAGATCAGACGACAAATTGCAGTCGCACACTGTAGACTGCCGAGAGATGAACGAGTGCGCCATTCGACTACCGGGCGATAAAGACAAGTGGCTCGCGTTCAATAATTTCAACAGAAAGGAGCGGCTTCCATTCGTCGTATACGCCGACTTGAAGTGCGTGCTGAGGAAGACCAACGGTGATGGAGGAGGACGTTTACGTACACGTTTCAACATCACCAAGTATTTAGCATAGGTTATTATGTACATTGTTCGTACGACGAATCATTATCCGCGTATCATTCTCGCCGTAGTACCGATTGCGTTTCGTGGTTCGTAGAAAAATTAAAAAATTTAGCGCAACGCGTAAAAACTATTTAACATGAATGTCCCCATGGTAAATTTAACGCGAGATGAGCGGGAAAAATTTCACAGCGCGACACACTGTCACATTTGCGAAAAACCGTTCGCGCAAGACGATACACGCGTACGCGATCATTGCCATCTTACCGGGCGGTATCGAGGTCCCGCGCATTCAAACTGCAATTTAAATTATAAAGACTCTTTTTGCATTCCCATAGTATTTTACAATTTATCCGGTTACGATTCACATTTTATCATCAAAGAAATAGCTATCGCGTTCTAAGGCTCGATCGACGTACTACCGATAACAAAAGAAAAGTATATTTCATTCACGAAACATGTTAAAGTTAAAGATACCGTTGAAAAATCAGATTGGCGAATCGATATAAAGTTACGATTCATCGATTCATACAAATTTCTCAGTACTAGTCTCGAAAAATTGGCATCGTTTTTAAATAATGATAAACTTCAAATTTTAAAATCGGAATTTCAAAATTTATCAATTGAAGAGTTCAATTTATTGACGCGAAAAGGTATTTTCCCATACGAATACATTGACTGTGTCGATAGGTTGCACGATACATGTTTACCACCGCGCGAATCATTTTACAGTTCTTTGACCGGTGACACCGTATCCGAGAGCGATTACGCGCACGTCGAAAACGTCTGGAGGCGGTTCTCCCTACGAACCTTGGGCGAATACAGTGATCTGTATTTAAAAACGGATGTCTTGTTATTGGCAGATATTTTTGAAAATTTCCGCGACAAATGTATCGAGAGTTATGGGCTCGACCCCGCGTATTATTATACTCTTCCCGGATACACGTGGGACGCCATGTTAAAACATACGAATATTACGTTCGAATTACTTACTGATATCGATATGGTTATGTTTATCGAACGGGGAATACGCGGTGGCCTGAGTCAATGTTCCGGCAGATACGCGCGAGCCAATAACAAGTACACGCCGTCTTACGATCCATCGAAACCGTCATCGTACATGATGTATTTCGATGTAAACAACTTGTACGGTTGGACGATGTGTCAACCGCTGCCCTATGCCGAATTTCGATGGGTCGACGATATCTCTGACTTTGACGTTAGCGCAATCGCTTCGGATTCGCCCACAGGTTATATTCTCGAGGTTGATCTAGAGTATCCGCAACATCTTCACGATGCGTACGCTGACCTACCGTTCTGTCCGACGCGCGATAAGCCGCCCGGCAAGCGGCAAGACAAACTCCTCGCAACCTTATACGATAAGAAGCGTTATGTCATACACTATCGCAACCTACAACAATGCACGCGTCACGGCCTTCGCGTCGCAAAGATACATTGCGTATTGCAATTCGTTCAATCCGCATGGCTCCGCGATTACATCGAACTCAACACCCGGTTTAGAACGCGCGCGACAAATGATTTCGAGAAAAATCTGTACAAGTTAATGAACAACGCGGTATTCGGTAAAACTATGGAAAACGTGCGCAATCACGTCGATGTAAAATTATTAACAAAATGGGACGGACGATATGGCGCGGAGGCGATGATCGCGAAACTAAATTTTCACAGCAGGAGCGTCTTTTCGGAAAATTTGATCGCTGTCGAATTGCGCAAATTCGAGATAAAATTCAATAAACCGATCTACGTCGGCATGTGCATCCTCGACATTTCTAAAACGTGTTTGTATGAATTTCATCACGAATACATGGTACCGTTATATCGAGAGAAATGTAAAATAATGTACACCGATACAGATAGTTTAATTTATCACATCGAGTGCCAGGATGTGTACAAGAACATGAAACGCGATATTGCTAAATTCGACACGAGCGATTATCCGGTTAACAATGCGTACGGTATACCGCTCGAGAACAAGAAAGTGCCGGGTTTGATGAAGGACGAAAATAATGGTGCGATCATGACTGAATTTGTCGGGCTTAGAGCAAAAATGTATGCATTGCGAGTAGATAATAAAAAAGATACAAAAAAGGTTAAAGGCGTCAAGAGTAACGTCGTAGCGAGAACGATAACGTTCGACGATTACACGCGGTGTCTGCGCGATGAAATTGAGATGACTCGACGACAGTCTTGCATAAGATCCAAATTGCACAAAGTGTATACAATTAGCGAGACAAAAATTGCTCGGAGTCCGTACAACGACAAGCGATATATCGTACCTGATTCGACCGACACGCTACCGTGGGGACATTTCCGAATACTCTTATAATATAATGTATATATATATATGTGTGTGTGTGTATGTATGTATGTATGTATGTATGTATGTATGTATGTGTGTGTGTGTGTGTGTGTGTGTGTGTGTGTGTATCGGGAAAACAAAATAAATATAATTCTATCTTTCTTTTATATTTTATATTTTACATGCTGAATATATCTTACATATATTTTATATGCTGTATATATTTTACATATTTCAGATATTTTATATGTATTTCATATTTTTATATGTTTAAAATAAAATACAATTTGTATGAATCAATTAAATCACATTGTCCTTGTGTATCCAAGAGTTGTGCGATCTATCGAATCCCAGCCATTTCACGTAAACCTCGTCACCTTTCCTGCGCAGTACTTTCTCCACGAGATACACGTCCGGATAAGTCGCGCGATGCAACTCGTATTCATAGAACGCTCCAGCAATAGATTTTCCGCGATAGTCCTCGAGTAGATAGGTTACGGGATTAGTACGCTGCACTTTAATAATCTTAAACACCTCGGTGGTCCAATTTGGTGTGTAACCCTTCTCGAAGATCGTCTTATACTTGCTAACGCGTACCGGGTTACCTACTTTAAATCTTGCTGGTGCCGCAATCTTTACGTTGCTGTATACTGTATTTAAAAGTTTATCGGTGATCGCTGGGGTAACATCGATAGGTCTCATACCGATAGTGCGATGCTTGCGCGCGTTGTAATCCGACAAGAGTCGCGGCAACGCGTCAACCCACTTGTAAGTTCCGTTTAGCGTAAACATTTTCCACATGTCATTCTTTAACGTGCGATTAAATCGTTCGACAACCGATGCCTTCAACACCGAATACGTGGAATAATGATTAATATCGTGTTTTCTTATGAGACGTTGTACGTCGATGTTGTAAAATTCCTTTCCCATATCGGTTTGCATGTTTTTCGGGCATCTCTTACTATCTCGAATTATCTCAGCGATAGCATCAGCCGTCTCACTTCCGTCTTTACTCTTGAGCGGTACGGCCCACGCATACTTGCTCAGCACATTGATGACGGTGAGTATGTAGTGGTAACCTTTGTTAAAACGAGAGTACGGACGCATCTCGACGATATCAGCTTGCCACAGGTCATCGTAACCCCGCACTATGACGCGTCTTCGGGGAAAATTTCTTCTCGCCGAAGCATGCAGTTCCTCGACGAATCGTAGCTTCTCGATATTTTTACGTCCGTTGGATTTTAACGATGTCATGTTTTTAGTGGTACGGCTAGTCGGCGCGTAATAATATGTGCAAAGAAATTACAATATGATTTATATCTTTAACCTTTTTTTTTAACCATTTAATAGTCGTTTATTTCCGTTTATTGTCATTCAATAGTCGTTCTTTATCATCCGCTACCATTCGTTGCCGTTCGATAGCCGTTCGTACCCGTTCCTGACCCGTCTGGTAGTCGTTCCTGATTCGTTCGTAACCGTTCCTGACCCGTTCCTGAGCTGTTAGATAACCGTCCAATAACCGTTCTTGAACCGTTCGTTGTCGTCCGCTGTCATTCGTCAGCCGTTCGTAGCCGTTCTTGATCCGTTTGTTGCTGTCCATTGTTGTTCGTTGACGTTTCGTTGTCGTTTGTTAGCGTTTCGTTGGCGTTTCGTCGTCGTTTCGTTGTCGTTCGTTGGCGTTTTGTTGGCGTTTCGTTAGCGTTCGTTGACGTTTCGTTGACGTTTCGTTGTCGTTTGTTGGCGTTTCTAATCTAGCGATATTCGCATGCCGAAGCTCGTTTATCAGAGTCTGTAACACACGCACGTCTTTCTCGAACGAAGCAAGCTTCTCGTCTGACTCTTTCAGTTGATTTCTCAACGTTTTAACGCACTGATCCACGTACAGTTTGTTGACGACGTCGGTATCAGCCACAAGTTGCGCTACACGACGAATCTTGCGCGACCTCGCGTCAAAGTCCGTAACGGTGCGACACAGAGCGTTATCGCGCACGAAACTTCTCATTAATCCACTCCATCGACGGTACGAAATGACGTTCGTCACGTCTGTACTCTGCTCGGATATCCCAAATTTGTTGATATGCATCATCGATGCGAGCGATGTCGATCGATCGATTGATTAGTTTTGTCGAGACACCATTTAATTTATAATAATGCCGGCTTCGCGAAGTTCCTCGATGATCGACAAGATCTCGTTGTCGTGACCGTTGTGACCCGCTTGGTGCGAAGCATCGAGCAATCGTAGACGATCCACCAGCTCGTTGGGATCGTCCCAGTGCACATAGTCAATCTTGCTGTCGGTTAGCGTCATTTCGCGAGGCGCGAATAATCCCTTTCCAGATTTTGTTCTTTTGGGTTCGATCGGTATCAACTTTGCGATTATTTCTTTGTACTTGTATTCCCTGTTACTCAGTAATCGACCGTGTGCATCGTGATTGCGTTTATGCGCGCTCGTCGTCAACAGCATGCTCTTGTACGTTTGCTTATCATCCTCTGTATAGATGACGTCATCGGGAAATTTCTTAAAGATCAACTCGTAAAGACCAGATGTGCCGACGTATCGTATGCCATCGATAATTATGCTATCCGCGTTGTCCACGTCAAAACGTTTATTACCGAACATCATTCCATTCTTGTCGAGATAAACACCGTACACGTTGTCTATACCGCTCTCTTGATCGCCGCTCAAGATAGGCCAGATGTACCTTTGACCCAGTGGACCTAATTGATCTCGCAACGTTTCTTGACCTTCCGGCGTTTGCAACTGATTTCGAACGGATGTTATGAGCGAGTTGTCCGTGGTTTCAAAAACATCCTGGCTCGTGAATAATTCGGGCATCGTAGGTTGTATAGTTCTCATTGACGCGGATGGTGTAGAGGTTATCAGCGGTACATCCAGTGGAGCGTCCGATCGTTTCGATTTATGCGGTGTCGGTGAGCGATCCGACCTGACGTTTGATCGTTTTCTCTTTTGCGGTGTCACATCATCATCCTTCTCGCGCTTCGGGATGGACAACGCTTCGATCCCCGCGTCGGTGTTACTCGCAGGCTTGTTCTTCACCGCGATCGAGCTAGAGTTGTCGACGATCTTTTGTAACAGCTCGATGAGAGATCTAAAGCGCCTATCCAACACGATATCCTCCTCGATCTTACCGGTCTTCAAAGCACGATGTTTCTTGCGAATCGATTCGTTAGTTTTCACAATTGCCCTCGCAATCTTCTCGCGCTCGCGAATATCCTCGTTCTTATCGATCGCAGCCATCGCGGAAAAACAAAAATGTCAATCTCTCTTTCATGTTTCACCCCGACGAAGTATCGGCAACAACTAATCGTTTTGCGGTATCGCGAACACGTTAAATTCTTTTCTGTATCGACCATCGTTGAGCAAACTGTCCTTGTCTATTACTACGAATCCGTACTTACGCTGCCAACAATCGCGACACAACGCGCAAAATTCATCGTACGGCATGTCGGTATTCACATGATCGTTGTACACGTGTTTCAGGTTGGTATCATCCTGTTTGAACAGGATCAGCAGGTTCGCGTTGTCGCGTATCAGATGTTTAGGTATTCTCGCGTACGTCTGGCAGAGATAAAAGCAGTCGACGCTCGAGTGTCGACCCATTGAAAAGTACTCTCTCACCGCATTTTGCTTATCGCATGCCACGTCATCGAACACGAAGATCGAGTTTGGACGCGCCTCGCTCGGTGGAATGACGTCACTGTTGTTGGAGAATGTGAAGTAGCCGATTTCGTCGATCGATGTCAACAAATTTTCCAGATATCGATATTTTGGTTGTTGCAACGACTTCGAGTACACGTACACGTTTTCGAAACGTACACCGTGCGGACTTTCCAGCAGGCTTATTAGAACGTTGGTTTTACCGCAATTCGAGGGGCCACAAACGATCGCGCGTATAGTAGTCGGTAGCATCGTACCATGCTTGCGCATCTCCGCGTTGTCCCCCATCGATCGTAATCTGTCGTCGCAATTCGTCACGCGTATCGCCAAAGGTTGTCGCACGAATCTCATTTTCACACTGTCGACTGAGGAATGCTGGATCGAACGCCTATTTATAGATGCGCGGAACCGCAAATCGCTCAGTAACAAAAATATTCGTGCTGCTGTTAAGACCTTCCGATATTTGCAATTTGAGCGCCGAACAGTTACAATTTGTGCCGAAAGTCGTTCTGCTGCGAATGTGCGGCGATCACGTCCACTACATGTGGGACAAGCTTCCCGAACATATAAAAACTGACTCAGAGGTTCAACAATATCGGCGCTGTTACGAACATTACAATCAACCGTGGCAGCGAACGCACATCGACGGTCCAGCACCGTTAATAAAAAATTGTGACAAATGCCAGCAAAAATTATAAGAGGTTGTGGTTTCTTAAATCGTGCGATAAACGCACTTCCTTTCGAGTTACATATTCCCGGCTATCAGTTTTGCGGTCCGGGCACTCATTTGGAAAAACGATTGGCGAGAGGTAATCGGGGTATAAATCCATTGGACGCGGCGTGCTGCGAGCACGATATAGCGTACTCCCGGAGCAACGATCTCACCGAGAGACACGCGGCTGACAAGATACTCGCCGAGAGAGCGCGAAAACGCATCGTTGCGAAAGATTCGACTCTCGGTGAGAGAGCCGCAGCCACAGCTGTTTGGGCAGCGATGAAAACCAAGACAAAAATCGGTATGGGTATGAAGACGAAGACGAAGACGAAGACGAAGACGAAGACGAAGACGAGGACTACGCGGAAAAGGCCGACGAAAAAACGGATACTTCCGACAGCGAAACGAGGCGGTGTATTGCCGATTCTTGTGTTGGGCGCGCTCGGATCCTTGATCGGTGGAGCGGCCGGCGTGGCCAAGGCGGTGAACGACAGCAAAGCCGCGCGCCGTCAGCTGGAGGAGCTGCAACGTCACGATCGCGCGATGGAAGGCAGCGGACTTTATCTCGCTCCGTATAAATACGGATAGGGACTGTATCTCGGTCCGTACAAACTTGGACAAGGAGTGGCAACGAAGAAAAAAAAAACGTCGAAAAGACGCTAAAAATGCCCACGGGTGTGACAACAAACATACAATTAGAACAATTGGCGAAACGTATGCGTATACCGTACTTTAGAGGGGTTTTCATGCGTGATTCGTTACCGATCGGTGGTATATATCGAAACGAGAGCGGCATCGTGAATTTGGATATCACCAAAGGACCGGGTACTCATTGGGTAGCGTACGCAAAGAGGGGAAATCGTGCTATATATTTCGACGGTTTTGGTAATCTTCGACCGCCGAATGAATTGGATATTTCGGACGGAACGTTACGAAGATCGAGTACAATCGCACGTCCTTTCAAACTTACGATCAAAGCATCTGCGGACAATTGTGTCTGCGGTTTCTCCGAACGTCGACCACAATCGGTGTGAATTTAAAGCCTGACGATGCGCCGTTAAGACTCAGTATTCGTTAAACAGTTTTGCCGACATGTCTATGACATTCACGCTAACCAGGAAGAGTAGCGTCCTCGCGGCACACTACCATCCAGCTGTTGATTTAAGCGATGGTGATTACGAGCTCGGTCTAACTAATTTTGAAACTTATCATACGATATCGAACGTGAATTCCTCGAATAATAAATTTTATTTTGATGAGGATGACACGGAAATTACGATTCCCGAGGGATCGTACGAGATACACGCAATACACGAGTTTTTGAAACGTGCAATTTCACGGAAACGCCCGCAACGCGTAGTTCGCTCTGGCAATCGTGTCGACAAAAGTGGTGATATCACGTTGATATCGCGAGAGGAGACCGTTCAAGCAAACGGTGACGAAGACGAGATAGAATACCCGATAGTGCTCCGTGCTAATTACAATACGATGAATAGCGAGATCAAGTGCGCATTCAGAATAAACTTTAACAAACCCAACAATATTGGATCGCTGCTGGGATTCTCGTCGAAGCGTATATTGCAGCTGAAACAGTGGTATCAATCGGACGTACCGATTAATATCATCAACGTAAACATTATCCGCGTAGAGTGTAACGTGACCGCGGGTGCATTCAGCAACGGCAAACGCGTTCATACGATACATGAATTTTCACCGAGCGTTCCGCCAGGATATAAGATATCGGAAACGCCGGCGCAGATCATTTACCTGCCGATCATCACGCGGAGCATTATGGATCTAACGATACGCGTCGCGGATCAAGACGGACGATTGCTCGATTTTCGAGGAGAAGAGATTACCATCAGATTGCACGTACGACGGCGACAAAATTAGCGTGCGATACATGAGATGCTCGTGTTGAACGACTCGAAACACGCGAAAGATAATAATATCTTTACGGTACCGATTGATGATATCATCCGATCATCATCATCATCATCATCATTAGGTTGCGCTAAAAAGATCAGAAAGAAGCTCAACGCATCGAACGTTTAATTTTTACAATCTTTGGGATTCGCGGTGCGAAATATCTAAGAAAACATGACCGATATCCTTAATATCGGAGGTGAGTCGGTCTTTGACGATCGTATCGTCAAGATCGAGACTCACACGTACAACCCGTACGCCAATACGACGTTTGAGCACAGCGATGAGATACGAATACCCATACAACAACAGGATCTGTATACTTTGCCGTATGAGAGTTTTCTGTACATCGAGGGAAAACTAGTGATAAACAAACCAGCTGAAGGGTTTGATGTTGTACTGGGGAATAATTGCGTCGCGTTCATGTTTGATGAGATTCGATACGAACTCGACGGTGTGGAGATTGATCGTAGCAGAAATGTGGGAATAACCAGCACACTCAAGAACTATGTAACGATATCATCCGATAGAACCGTGATTATGAGAAACACCGGCTGGGATTCGCCTATTAACACGAATGGATACTTTAATTTTTGCGTACCGCTCTATATGTTATTGGGATTTTGCGAGGATTACAGGCGCGTGGTGATTAACGCTCGTCACGAATTGATCTTAATACGATCGCGCAACGATAACAATTGCCTGATTGGAAATTTGGTGTTGGAGCCTGTGATCGACATATTCAAGATACAATGGCGAATGCCGCATGTCGTATTGAACGAGATTAACAAGTTATCGATACTGCGCGCCTTGGAAAGCGGACAATACCTCGGTATGGGTTTCCGCTCGTGAGATCTGTACGAATTTCCGCTATTGCAGCGTACAGCCAAACATTCGTGGCCCATTAAGACCGCGACTCAACTGGAGAAGCCGCGATACATTGTTTTCGTTCTGCAGACAGGTCGGAAAAACGTGACGGCCGAGGATACGAGTCGATTCAACGACTGCAAATTGACCAACGTGAAACTCTATCTGAACTCGGAATGTTATCCGTACGACGATATGAATCTGGATTTCGATAAAAACAGATGGTCGATTTTGTACGACACGTATCAACGTTTCTGCAAAAATTATTACGGATACGAGTATCTCGAGCTGAGTCTCACCGTCACGCAATTTTTACGTAACGGTCCATTCGTGATCATCGATTGCTCTCGAAAAAACGAATCGGTCAAAAGCGCAACCGTGGATGAGAGTGTAAGGAGAACGTGCCGCCGAATACCACAGCGTACTGCCTCATCATACACGATCGCGTGATTCAGTACAACCCGTTGACCAATGTTGTGCGCAAAATCACCTAAGTGTGGGGGGAGGGAAGAATGAGACGATATAAAATCTATAATACATCAGGATCAATCGCAGTCTTCTTTTTCTCGACGTGTTGATATAAAAAACGTCATGTCCGTACCAACGTTCGTGGACCTACAAGGATTCTTCGTCGGGATGAAATTTGTCGTAAAGGAGGTGGCGGTGCTGAGAAAGGGGACCGTTCTGGCGCATTACATTTTTACATACCCCCTACCATGGAATCTCCTCACAAAATCTGACAAATCATGTGCTTCCTGGCTGATCGCGAATCACCACGGATTACGATGGGAAGACAGAAACGTACCGTACAGCATGGCTAAACGCTTGATTACATCAGCCGTGTTTGGAACAGAAGAGGATGGCGATACGTCGACTCTCGTGTACGTCAAGGGATGCCAAAAACGAGAATAGCTGGTGGATTTACTTGAGAATTATGCGAGAGAAAACCTAATCATCGAGACTTTGGATGCTGATTACGAAGATATTGAATCTTTAAATAATCTAGATGTTACTAATACTATACGATGTGGAAAACATGTTAAGAATTGCGCATTACAGAATGTATTAAAAATATTTAACTGGTGGTTGCAACGTTAAAAAAAATATTTTTATAAATAAAATGTGTAAACGTATTTAATGTTTTTTATTTCTTATTCTCCCCACTCCTTTCCTCGCAAGTTGTTTCTAAGAATTCTTTTAACATTGATCGTTGCCCCTTCTCCTAAATTTTCTGAGCATTAATCTCCCATCACATCATATTTTTGAAAATAAGCATATTATCGGTTAGTTTTTACACGATCAGTGTCGCATCAACCGTTCTACTTCTCATAACTTAGAGAAATGTACTCCGCCGAAGGAAACAGCAACGGTGGCAGACGCATGAATTATTACGTTCCTCGAGATGAAATTAGGCCGTACAAGAAACCTCTTGATTTGTAAGTATCACAAATTTTCATATATATATATATATATTTTATGTTTTTTTTCCATGCTATTTCATATTTAATCGTATTTTTCAGACACGGTAAATCTCGTTGTATACCACGTATTTTGGTACGCAGATTCGCTTTGACGCGCACTGCGTATAAATACTTGGATATTGGAATCAGCGTTGAATCACAGCGTGGAATCACATCTTACGTGGAATTACATCTCGACGATAATCGAGGCAATCAAATTGTATTATCTATTGACACATGGGAATCGCTAATGCTGAAACGAGCGGACGTTGAACGACTTGTGCAAACGCCCGATCATACACCAATATGGATTAACGATTTAACAATCGAGATTGTTAAAATACACGATACGAGTGTTGTAAAACTTACGTTACGCGATTCTTGCTTGTACATGAAACCGTCAACTATATTTTTCTTATTCGAACTCGAACACTGTGTTAATCATGAATATTTGAAGCTGTGTGAGAATTTAGAAGCTGTAAATGAAAGTTTCGGTCGATTTGTCGTTAATTTGCAAGGTAATATGTTTGGCGCCGAGAAAGATAATGCTGTTAAAATCTTGCGCGATGTTTTTGATAAAACATCTATCATAGATTGCGAACTATTAGCTTATGCTGTGGATGAAGTTTTGTCTGAAACCTTGAGACGAGGTGATGTATTTTAACATAAATAAATGTGTTAAAAAAAAATGAAAAGAAAAAATGTTTATTTCTTTCGCTTCCCTTCCCCGTATATAAGATAGATATGTAACTGTGGCGCGATCGGGTGGGAGAAGGATAGCGCGAGACATGCACGAGTAGGAAAAGGAAAGAAGGAAGCACAGAAATAATCGACATTTTTAAAATCTAATAATAATAATAATAATATTTATTTAAAATCTAATAATAATAATATTTATTTGAAATTGTGTATATAATACAAATGTGTGTGTGTGTGTTAAAAGTAATAATAAAAATAAAAAAATAATAAAAATAAAAAATAATAAAAAAAATAAAAAAATATATATACAGGCGGCGCTCCTTCTGAAACAGAAAAATAAAAGTCTTATTAGTATACTAATTTAATTTTTTAATATTTAATATTTTTTAAAAATAGATACTTATAATCAACCCCATAATTCCTCTATGTCCTCCTTGTAGGGTTCGAGGCCGAAGAGACGTCTCAGGTCTAAATAGAGACCGTCGGAGCCGCTGTCTTGCCAAACGTCTTGTGCGTATTCGCGGTCGTGTCGCCGCAGCGCTCTCAAATATTGCCGGTGTTTAATATTTATAAACCCCGGAATTTGTATATCGCCCGCATATTGATACTATAAATCAAAATTAAAATATATTATAATATATAATATATTAGAAATAATTGATATCATATATAAAACATAATTTTAATATAAAACAAATATTACTCACTCTTTGAAAAACCACCAGATTTAAAATGGCTCTCAGTAGCCCCATCACGAGGTCTTCCGCCCACCATGCCGCATTAAGGCGGCCTCGACACAAAACAGCCTCTATCAGCGATGGCATATTTAAAAAATACAATAAAAGAAATTTTTGTAACTTTACTTCACTTCACTTCACCACGTAATGTTCTCACTGGTTTAGATGAGAGTGTCCTGTCGCATCGGAAAAAAGGCGACTCGTCTAATATTGCCTCGAAATTATTTCTTTCCATTTTCACAGTGACAAAATCGGCTCTTCCAAAAAAAATTGCGTGGGAGTAAGGTCTCTCTAAGATTTAACGAATTGGACTTGTGCATAAGTGGGGATCTTCCAACTTTAATAAGTTAAAAATCATGCCAGTGTTCTCATTAGACGGAGTGTTTCTCCTACTTTTCGTATTTTACTTGTAGTAATCGTCGATTGGTGAGTTTGAATATCGGTTCGAGGGTTCCTTCGCACGTGATCATGTTAGAGAAAATTCTATTTTCTTATGAGTATTTTTTATTGATGCGGATCCAGCCGTGTTTATTGAATATTTTGTTAGAAAAAATTATTGTCATTATGTGCAGCTGTGCTTGTTGGGTATTTTGTTAGAAGAACTTTATTATCTAGTCGATATCTTTTAGTTTTCCACCAAGAAATTCCACTAATCTTTTATCTTTTATATCTTTTTTTTGTTTGTTTTTTTTTCTTTTTTGTCATCTCGAGGAGACCGGTGTCGTTTCATCACGGATCTTCCTGTATCTTTCTCACGGTTACCGATAAATATAATTACGGTAATATTATTTATAAATATTGTGACCCCCGGATAAACGGCTCTTCCTAGAAAAGAAATGAAGAGGACACCGCGCCGATTCGGTCGCACGTGCAATCTTGCGAGACGCTATTTGTTCATAATATAATATAAATATAATAACCCGCCTTTGTAATACACCGCGCCGATTCGGCCGCACGTGCAATCTTGCGAGACACTATTTGTTTGTAATGTAATATAATATAAATTCGAGGATCCGGACATCGGCACCCGTCTTTGTAATACATACGCGCCGATTCGGCTGCATGTGCAATCTTGCAAGACGCTATTTGTTTATAATATAATATAATATAAATATAATATAATATAATGTAAATTCGAGGATCCGGACATCGGCACCCACCTTTGTAATACATAAGCCGATTATAAACATATCCCGACCCCCAATAAACCCATTTTCCTAGAAAAAATGAAAAGGATAATGGTTTTTCTTGTTTCTGTTTGAAAAACTATATTACCTTGTCGGCATTCCCCCGCGCCGCCAAAATCCCCCTCCGCCCGCGTGACGTCATGCCCCCTCGCCCGCACGGTTTCCCCTCGCCCCACATACCCCTCGGAGGACCTGCGTTAGAACTCTCCTAGTAATACTACTCTCAATTTCATTTCCAAAATACAAAAACAATTGACAAGTCAGATTCAACGCGAAGAAATACATGAATATTTTCATATAATGAGAGACACTGAAGATATAATACGACATCTAATGGCAATAAAGGACGGAAAAGTACATCCTAGATTAATTCCATTAGAACAAGTAATAGATAACCTCAAGGAAGCTACCTCACAAGTACCACAAATACTACATTTTCCCTTTGGTATCTTCGAAAATAATTGGCTAACGATTGAAAAATTCATAACAATTAGCGCTTATTATGACACATCCTATATACATACTATCTTACGCTTTCCACTAATCTCTCATCCTAAATACAATATAATAAAGGCAATACCCCTACCTATTCACAGTCAAGGAAATTTATTCACTTTCGTAGAAATAAATCAACCCATAATAGTTATCGATAGCGAAAATCAAAATTATTTAACAACAACACAGAATAATTTAGAAAAATGTATCGAAATAAGGAATCATTATATACCCAATATCAGGCAGATTTGCAATACTTATAATAAATATCATAGTAATAATATTATGGCGAGCCCACAAAAATTGTAAACGTACACTACGCGTAGAATAAGAAAGAAATGTAAACAGAGTCTCACATATAGTCTCAAATAGAAAACGTCACTATCCTTCCGTTTTGGAAAGGATAAAGGGGGAGAGATGTCGTAACTCGAAATCGAATAACGCAATTACGACCTATAAAAGTAAAAAGGAGTACAGCGCAAATTCAGCACTTTGTAAGCTGTTACGCGCGCTCCCAAAACCGCGATTAAATGCAATGTATGCAGTTCGTTGCAATATACAATTAAGACATCGCGACCTAGTACCAAAAAATCACCTACTTTTGGACAATAAAAGGAGAGATAACGAGTACCTCGGGGCCGTATATAAACTAAGTAGTGACGCGTATACTTGAGGAAGCTGTAAGGTTCTGCAAGCGCCGATATTGTTACATCGCCGAAACATCATTAAACCGAATTCTACGATACGTATACGATACGTATACATACTGTAATAAATCATTTTTGCACGGAATCTTTGTCTCATGTTTCTCAACATTCAGAGTCCCAATTCCTAAGATGAGCCGAACCCTTGGATCATCCCCAAAATTCCCGTTGTACCCGGAGAGGCACAACAAAACAATATTTCATAATTTTGTAATATTTTCAGCATACGCGAAAAGTGAAATGTTAGCGTGTAAGGCTGAAATATTGAAATAAGATTCCATTAATCTTCCGTCAATATTATAAAGTAAGATTTTATTGTAAGATTAGTGGTATATACCAAGAGTGAGTCTCGAGTGCTCACATTACCGATCGGTCACGACAATATTTCCCAATCGGACACAGACTTAATCACATAAGCTTGGTCGGACACAGGCCCGATCGGACACAGGCCCGATCGGACACAGCCCTAATCGGACACAGTATATCAGAAATATATAGGTTTGGGTCAGATTATATCTTCCGGAAATGGAGCCCCCCCGGGGGGCTACGTGCAAACTAACCACCAACATAGGGCGCGTTCCACTTAACGACTGCAACGCTCGCGAGCATTATCTATCTTTGTTTAACTTTCGGTGAACGACGAATGAAATGATACCGTGAGCGTTGCGGTCGTTAAATGGAACGGACCCGTGGCGGTCAACCAATCAGCAAGCGGAGCCATTGTCGCTTCTTTGATTATATAGAAGTCTAGTTCAGAGCTTATCTTTCTCTTTCCATTATGAAGAGAAAAAGGATGTTTTCCAGCAAAATAGACAAATGACATAGTGTAACACACAGTATTACACGATTGGCTATCAAATACAGAATTTTAAGTTTTTTCAGCTAATCAGGTGATATTGTGTTTTACAGACTTCTATATATTGCTAGACTGCTAACTCTCTTATATATTGTACCAAAAAATTAACCCTAAAAATATGTATTTGTCTGGATCTACAATAAGTATAGTAAGCCTTAAGCCTTAAGAAATTGATTAATCACAGTCGAGTATTCTCCTCATACTTGATTGTGCTTGGTCAATTTTTTGAAGCTAAAGGCTTACTACACTTATTGTAGATCCGTACTTAGGGCTTGAGCAGAATAGCTGAACGTATGAGAAGTAAAGGCCATTACACACAAAATTCCGTAAGGACATAAGAGATAAGTGTAAGAAAATGGACCAATCCCAATCGAGTATTTGGTTCTCCGTAGCTTCTCTACTTTTACGGAAAGCTCAATACTTGATTGGGATTGGTCAATTTTCTTATGCTTACGTCTTATGTCCTTACGGAATTTTGTGTGTGATGGCCTTAAACATCTGCGTATGCGTGACTTAAATAGGAATCAGTAGGAAAGAAGAGGGTAGGAACCACAAACTTCTATTGTATATAATACTAAACCGTTAACCCCTGCGAAATCATGACCCCGAAAAGTATGTACACAACACATGCGCACACAGCATACACATACACACATGATTCCTACTTACAAGTAACACTATCCAACTGATACTCATTGATTTGAATGAAACTTAACATACTTATTAAACACCGAAAAACATTAAATACGTGTTTTTTTGTTTCGGCTAAACACGATTTTTAGGGGTAGAAAGCACCCCTCAACCCCTGGAGGTGAAAACAGTTATGGCTAATTATTTCTGAAACGATACATTTTCTGAAAAAAGTGCTTAGGACCAAAGTTGTAGAGTTCAAAATGATGCACTTGATGACATAAAACTATAAACAATGAACACTCGCCCAAGTAGAGATGTGAAAATGATAATTGAAGGTATATTTGAACGAAATTCACGAGCAAGATAGCTCATAGCAAATAACTGATCAAGAAGTAATTTTGGAAAATGCTTGCTCAACGACAGTCGGGAAAATAATAATTGATCATATGTCCGAATGAAATCCTAATACAAAATAAAGAGTAAAAGATATTGTGGATAACTCCAGAGTAGCAACAAAAATTTAGAAAAATTTTAAAGTTTCTAATATAGCACGAAGGTAATGTTTAACTTATAATTAGAGTGACATTTTATGTTTTCTTATCTTTACTTTTATTCTGAAGTTACTTACAAAACTTTTTTCTCCTTCTTATTTTTTCTATAAATTTGCGCCTATTTTCCCATTACGTCAGGTTTTTTCTTTTTTTAGGAAAATAACGCAATAAATCAATTCTGAAGACAAATTTAGAGTCAACGCATAAAATTACTGGTTATAGATACAGGATGTGGTCAAAGTCCGGCAACGGCTAATTATTTCCAAATTTAATTGACCTTGAAAATCGACCTCAAGGTCGCCATCAAGTGCATCACTTTGAACTCTACAACTTTGGTCCTAAGCACTTTTTTCAGAAAATGTATCGTTTCAGAAATAATTAGCCATAACTGTTTCCACCTCCAGGGGTTAAGGGGTGCTTTCTACCCCTAAAAATCGTGTTTAGCCGAAACAAAAAAACACGTATTTAATGTTTTTCGGTGTTTAATAAGTATGTTAAGTTTCATTCAAATCGGTGAGTATCAGTTAGGTAATGTTACTTGTTAGATTACGCATGTGTACCATAGATGTTTACTTCTCATACGTGATACATACTTTTCGGGGTCAATTTTTCGGTCAGTATATAAGGGAGTTAGTGGTTTAGTATTATATAGAAGTTTGTGGTAGGAACTGGATATGTAACATGGCTGATGTGTACAGACGAAAAGTGTTTGTGTATGTGTATGTGCTGTATGTGCATGTGTTGTGTACATACTTTTCGGGGCCATGTATTTCATAGGAGTTAGCGATCTAGTAATATATAGAAGTCTGTGGCCTTAACTGGCCGTACCATAGATTAATAGACAGAAAGCTAAAGGCCACCGGAAATAAGTTGACACGAAGAAGTTTATATTTTTGAATAATTAATAGCTCAAACGGTTGCTCCTTAATTGCTCCGTCAGAATCCACAATTGCTCCTCTTTTAAAATTAATAGTTTTTGAAATATTTACAAAAAATGTGAAAGAACCCCGCACTAATCATATGGAAAATCTGTCCCGGTCAAATCAATTGGTTTTTACATATGTTGTAGCTTATGACCTATTGAACAAAAGATGTAATGGGCACAAAGCTCAATAATGGACAGTTATCGAGTTATAACCAGTCAAACATGAAAAATTCGGGCTGCCGAATAATCAAATCTCGGAAGGTATTGATTTTTTTGAAAAATGTTTGAAACAAACATAGTAGGGTTTTACAAAATCTGTTAGTTGGTGACATTATTTGTGAATTTTGAATGACCTTGAAAAGCTCCGTGAACAAAAATCTTCCACAAAAATGCCTATTTTTTATTATATTCGTGTAGCTAAATTCGAGACGTTTCCAAAATATTCCTTAAATGCTCCATATTGCTCCATCATTATTTTCATGATTTATTGCATTTTTTACCAAAAATTAACAAATTAATCATTTCCCAAGTGACGCCGTCGTTACCTATCGGAACTATATGGCTCAGCAGCCAACGAGAATATTCAAACATAATATAACAGCTCTATTGTTTATAATTATATCTCAAAGAGTTTAATCAACGTTTCTTATTGATTTTTTGGTAGAATAATTGCACCTCGCTTGCTCTATTATGATATTCGCGATCGCTACATTTGTATAATTAATCTTTTTATGATATATTAGCAAAAAAAAACTAATCATTTTCTTGTAAAAACATATTTTTTGTAGTCTACTGCAAATATAATTAACATAAAACGATTGCTCCTTAATTGCTTTATATTTAAGATTGTCTTAAGCTCGTATCAGACTACGCATTGAAAATTGATATTCAAGATTCAAGATTGAAATTTGACCAATCAGAAATAAATTTTAATCCTTTTTGTTCTGATTAGTCAAATTCCAATCTTTAAGCTTCAATCTTTCATTTTCAATGCGTAGTCTGATACGGGCTTTAAGAGTGGTCTTGGCTCGTCATTATGCCCGTATTAGACTACGCATTGAAAATTGAAGATTGAAGATTAAATATTGAAATTTGATTAATCAGTATTGTTAGAATATATGTACATCTATATTGTACGATATGTGAGCGCGCTTTAGTAGGAGTGGCATACATGTACACGTCCCCTTCCCTGTGTGTACTGGTACGTGATGGGAGAGCGAATCTAGAAAGTAACTCACGACACACTGCTGTTAAGACCCGCGTAGAGAATGAAACATTTATTAATGTACAACAAGAATAATTATTAAATAGACTTTTGTTTCTCACTCCGAGTATTACCGGATCCACAATCCTTTCAAGTATAAAAAGGATTAAAATTTATTTGTTCTGATTGGTCAAATATCAATCTTGAATCTTGAATTTCAATCTTCAATGCGTAGCCTGATACGGGGTTAAGACGATCTTAAATATGAAGCAATTATGGAGCAATCGTTTTATATTGGATATATTTGTAGTAGACTACGGAAAATATATTTTTACAAGAAAATGATTGGTTTTTTTTGCTAATATATCATAAAAAGATTAATTATATAAGTGGAGCAATCGTGAATATCATAATAGAGGTTCAATTATTCTACCAAAAAATCAATAAGAAATGTTGATTAAACTCTTTGAGATATAGTTATAAACAATAGAGCTGTTATATTATGTTTGAATATTCTCGTTGGCTGCTGAGCCATACAGTTCCGATAGGCGGCCGATAGATAGGGATGGCGTCGCTTGGGAAATGATCACTTTGTTAATTTTTGATAAAAAATGCAGTAAATCATGAAAATAATGATGGAGCAATATGAAGCAATTAAGGAACAATCGTTTCATGCTGAATATAATTGCAAAAAACTATTGGAAATATGTTTTTGAGTGAAAATAATAAATATTACGGTTTTTGTAAATATTTCAAAACCTATTAGTTTTTAGAGGGAAGCAATCGTTTAAGCTGTTAATTATTAAAAAATATAAACTTCTAGCACCAACTTATTTCCGGTCCAAGAGCCCGGATGAAGGCAAGACCGGCATTTCCGTGCAACACACTTTGCCCCTAACCGACTCATTTTGCCCCTGGTTTGACTCTGGGCTAAACTCCGTTGACTTTTCCAAAAGACTGTGTCCGTGGTTCAAGTCCAGGCTAAATTCCTTTGATTTTATCAACAGACTTTGCCCCTGGTGCGAGTCCAGGTTAATTTATTATGAGACAAATGAAATGTGAAAAAGGCTAGCCTCTTATTGTCTCGCTCACTCCTGAAATAATGATAAGAGTGAGCGAGACAATGACAAGAATGAGCGATAGAAGAAAAGCAACGCGTAAAGAAGATTTGAGGATCAAGATCGAGCTTTTATGAATGCGGTTATTCCTTTTTTGCTCACTCCTGTGATTGTCTCGTTTACTCTTATTATTGTCTTGTTATCAGAAGCAAGCGAGACAATAATAAGAACAAGTAAGAAAAACGGCATACACAAAGGCTCGATCTTCGAGTCTTATTTTTTAGACCAGTGCTCGGAATTAGATGCCCCTTTCGGGCCGATATTTGAGGCGCCGCCTGCGGTTCCCCCACTACCATTCAAAGCTCCATGGCCGAGTCGCCAATCGCGCGTGCAACACTATGCCTCAGGAACGTCCCTATATAAAAAATATGCTGAGATTGTATCTTCTGTCAAATCGTCATTTAAATTTGTTTTGCTAAATAATTTTATACATTTCTATTATTAATATATTATATATGTAATCTGTTACACACATATACAGGGTGTCCCATTTTAAAGGACCCACTCAAATATCTCAGAAACACTGCGTTAAATCGAAAAATGTTTCAAACAAAAGTTATGTGGCTTCAAGGGGGCCATAAAATAGTGACAATGATTTGACCTTGGAAAATCATTTAAAGGTCATGTGAAGGTCAACTTTAAAATCTTAAATGGAAACCCCCATTTTTTATTTAGTATTCTTGTAGCTTGCCTCGAGAGCTTTCCAAAACACTATAACAAACAATTTTTTTATTCAGTACTTTTTGAGTTATTTTATATTTTAATCTGACATCTTTTGATATAAAAAATTAAATATCTCATAAAATATTCAGTTTTCGATAATCTTACCGTAATACTTTTATGTACAGAATAATGAGACAAATTAATTAGTGCAAAAAAAAACAAATAATTGTTTAAAAAAATACATTGTAAATAATTTTTTTAAAAATTATTATTTTTTTGTACTAATTGATTTGTATCATTATTCTGTACATAAAAGTATTACGGTAAGATTATCAAAAATTAACTATTTTATGAGATATTTAATTTTTTATATCAAAAAACGTCAGATTAAAATATAAAATAACTCAAAAAGTACTGAATAAAAAAATAGATTATTATTATGTTTTGGAAAGCTCTCGAGGCAAGCTATAAGAATACTAAATAAAAAATGGGGGTTTCCACTTAAGATTTTAAAGTTGACCTTCACATGACCTTCAAATGATTTTCCAAAGTCAAATCATTATCACCATCTTATGGCCCCCTTGAAGCCACACAACTTTTGTTTGAAACATTTTTCGATTTAACGCAGTGTTTCTGAGATACTTGAGTGGGTCCTTTAAAATGGGACACCCTGTATATTATATGTTATAATAATATATTTTAGAGACAGTAATATATATCTTCTTCTTAGTCGCATCTTCCTGTCAGAAGAGTCGTGATATTAGGTGTACAAATAAGTTTCCGCCGTTTTTTATCAAAAATTGGGCATTTATTGTGAAAGAACGGAACTTAATGTTTTGAGTCACTCCCAATGTAAGTGCAAGTTCTTCTTGCATTTGACACAAATCTTGATCCAATAATGCTTCCAATTCCGTGTCTTCATACACTTTCAGCCTTCCGCTACGTTCTTTGTCTTTGATGTCAAATTCACCGTTCTTAAACTTTTGAAACCACTCACGACAACTTCTCTCACTTAAGGCAGCCTCACCATATGCTTCTACAAGCAATCGATACGCCTCAGCTGCAGATTTCTTCAAATTGAAGAAGTAAATCAAAAGTTCCCGCAAATGACGCTTATTCGGCTCAAAACTCGATATTTTCGCACACAAAAGAATATATTATACTGATAAAAAATCACTAATATTTTAAGGTTATGTTATTGACTGATGTCCAATCTTACGATAAGGACGTTTTACATCTGACAATTTTAACCACAACTTACTGGTGGCGCCAACTTTTGTCAAACGGTGGAAACTTATTTGTACACCTAATATCATGGTTATGAGTATTGGAGGATTTTGCATCTCCAGCCTTGTCTGTCTTCCGTCTCTCTTGTATTGACTTGAACTGATTTTCCTGTGATCTCCTTTATTTGATCTATCCATCTTGACGGGGATCTGCCTCTTGGTCTTCTACCCTCTATCCTACCCTGGACTATCAGCCTTTCCAAGTTGTTGTGGTCTCTCCGGGTGATGTGTTCGAAGTATCTGAGGATGCCTCTGCGGCAAATTGTGGATAGTCGGTCTTTGATTTCGAGTTCATTCAATATTGATGTTTGTCCTGTGGGCCGTCCAAGGTATGCGAAGCATCCTCCTCCAGCACCACATCTCAAACGCATCTATTCTCTGTCTATCCCCAGATTTTATTGTCCAGGATTCAGATCCGTATGAGAACACAGAGAACACCAGAGTGCTGACCAGGGCTTTTTTGGTATTCCTTGTTATCTGTCTGTCCTTCCATATTTTTGTTAAATTTAACATCGCTGTCCTCGCCAATGTTATTCGCCTCCTGATTTCCTCCTCACAGCCTCCTTTGTTAGTTATTAGGGCTCCCAAGTAAATGAAATTATCTACCAGTTCGAGCATATTCTGGAGATTCCTCATGTGCAAGGAGTTGTTCCTGTCGATGATCATCAGCTTCGTCTTTTCCATGTTGATTTCGAGACCCAGAGCTTGGCTTTCCAGAGGTGGCTAGCCACCTTTTCCAGGATTTCTGTCATTTCGTTTTCATCCTTTGCCACCAGGGTAGTGTCATCTGCGTATCTAAGGTTGTTTATCTTTTTTCCGTTGATCGATATCCCTCCGTCGAAATTTTCCAGGGCTCGTCTCATTATGCATTCGCCGTACGCATTGAACAGTCTCGGCGTTAGGACATATCCCTGACGTACTCATCTCTGTACTTTAAAATTTTTTGATGTTTTGTTGTCGAGGCGAATCGTAGCTTCGCTGCTCTTGTACATGTTGCTAATGAGAGTCACCAGATGATCCGGAACCCCGATTTCTTTAAGTACAACCCAAAAGCTGCTCCATCTTACGCAGTCGAAGGCCTTCTTGTAGTCTATAAAACACAGCAGCATGGGTGTATTGAACTCACGGGCTTTCTCGATTAGTTGGCGGCTGTTGAAGATCTGGTCCCTAGTTCCTCTTCCTTTCACAAAACCCGCTTGTTCGGGTGGAATCTGAAATTCTAAGTATCTATGCAGCCTTTGATCTAGGATTTTGAGTAGGATTTTGCTTGCATGTGATATTAAGGATATCGTTCTGTAGTTTTTGCATTTTCTTGTGGATCCCTTTTTGTGGATTGGAATAAACACGGAGTTCACCCAGTCTTTGGGCCAGTGGCCACTTCGCCAGATTTTATTACAGATGTCATGTAATATTTTTATTCCGTCGCTGCCGCCTGTCATTGCTCTTATGAGTTCAGCGGACACACCATCCCTTCCTGGAGCTTTGTTTGGCTTTAAGTGTTTTATAGCTTCTTCTACTTCCGATAGGAGGATATCGGGTTCCAGTTCACAATTCAACGTATCTTCTTGTTGTTCGGGCGCTCCTTCTGTTTCTTCATTATACAGTTCTTCGCAGTACTGTCTCCAACGTTCGAGAATTTTTTGGTCTTCCCATATGATCTTTCCCTCTTTGTCCTCTATTGTGAGTGCCTTCGGGGTAAACTTGCGTGACAGTTCTCTTACTTTTTTGTATAGATCTCTAGTTTTGTAGGTACTTTGGTGTTCCTCTATTTCCCTGCATATCCCCTTAATGTAGTTATTTTTATCCTGTCTGCATTGCCTTTGTATTTTGTTATTTAGCCTCTTGTTATCTTCCTTTTCAGTTCTTTCCGTTCTTTGATTGTGTCGAGGATCCTCTGTGTTATCCAGTGTTGGATTGGTGTATTGATGGAGTCGTCCGTATGTTGGGGTCTATCTGTTATCTCTTTAATGGTGTTTTTCAGAGCCTCTCATTCACGGTTTGGGTCCTGGTTGCTCATAATACTTGTGCTCTTATCTGTCAGTTCTTTTTGAATTTCTTTTTTAAAACTGTCATTGATTGTCCCTGCAATGCTGGTCCGATTTCTCTGACCGTTTGCATTCGTTCTCTTTAGGCGTAATTTGAATTGCATTATTAGCAGTTGATGATCAGACCCACATTCGGCGCCAGGATATGTCTTGCAGTTCAGGATGGCGGATCTCCAGCGCGTTCTGACCATAATGTAGTCGATTTGGTTTCTATATCTGTCCCCTGGCGACTTCCATGTGTATAGGCGTCTGTTATGGTGTTGGAATAGCGAATTGGCGATGGTGAGGTTGTGTTCTTGACAGAATAGCAGCATTCGGTTCCCTCGTTCATTTCTTGTGCCCAAGCCAAAAGAACCTATTATCTGATTCAGTTCTTCGCCTATCGTCGTTGAGCGTCCGATTTTTGCATTCATGTCTCCCATCACTATTAGGATTTCTCCACTTGGGAGTTGATTTATGGTGTTGCCCAGCAGCTGCTCGTAGTATGTTTCCAAGATTTCCTCGGATGCTTCTACGGTTGGGGCATAAACCTGTACAATATTGATGTTAAATGGGTTTACTTGATCTTTATGGTTATAATTCGATCGCTGACTGGATTATATCCCAAGACTGCCCTTGCTGTTGTCTTGGGCAACAGAAAAGCTACTCCGTTGCTACTCTCTGTTTGGTTGCCCGAGAAGTATATACAATTTCCCGATCTTGTGTTGAAGTGTCCGGCCTCTTTCCAATGTGTTTCTGATAGTCCCAGCACTCCTAGTCTGTTTGCTTGGGCTTCCTGCTCCACAATGTACAGTTTCCCCACTTTTAGGAGTCCACGAACGTTCCACGCGCCTATTTGTGTTATGCTTCGATTATTCATTGTCTCTTGCATGATGTTGTCCAAGACTGCTCCCCCCAGAGATCCGATTGGGGAGCTATTTTAAACCTCCGGAATATTTGGTATTGAACACAGCCTTGATATTCTATTGGAAAAGTAGTAATGAAGGTGGTTTCCCGTTGTCTTCCTTCATGGTTAGGATGGGAAAAAATGTGTGGACTTGGTTAAGATTAAGGGTAGGACATGATGTCTTCATTATAGGAGGTGAAGAGCATCATGTGCATCGCGTGGGCAGGGTTGCCAACTCCTGAAGTAGATCTATCCTCTCTTGGGATTGGAGAAGAGTATCTACCCGCAGTAATATATATATATATATATATATATATATATATATATATATATATATAATTACAATTTTGATAATAGCTTTCCACATCACCCATAACTACCAAAAAATAATAACTTTTCCCTATTCCATTATCCTATTCCTATTTCACTATCTTTATTATTTTTTAGTGGAATAGGCCTACTGGGGAAATCACTTAAAAAAAACGCATCGATAATAGTACCTCACGAGTGATGTGAAAAGAGTGAGTCTCGATTATGCATATTACCGATCGGACACGACAATATTTCCCAATCGAACACAGGCTCGGTCGGACACAGTCCCGATCGGACACAGGCCCGATCGGACACAGGCCCGATCGGACACAGGCCCGATCGGACACAGGCCCGATCGGACACAGGCCCGATCGGATACAGGCCCGATCGGACACAGGCCCGATCGAACACAGGCTCAATTGGACACAGTTCCAATCGGACACAGTCCTCATCGCGAAGCTAGGTCCATCCTACAATCATTGTGTGGATGGGAAAATGTATGCGTGGACACAGTGGGTTCCGCCCCCCCCTACGAGGGAGCTCCACTATCAAAAAACTAGACATATAGGTTTGCGTTGAACCTCGCTTCGCGTAGAAAGTTGTAAACCTATGTGGAAACTTCCTATACAGCACAGAACATTGCAATTACATTGCAGCAATGTTACAATCTTGCAAGTTGCAATGATATTGTTGAGACATTATTGGAATATGGAATTGTAATATTTTATGAGAATGTTACAGCAATATTTCAAAAACATTACAAAGACAGTTTTTGATAATCGTTACTCTGTTCGTTTACCACTATGCGGCGCGCGTTGCGTTATCTATCGTATTTAAGTTGTAATCACGATGGTTATATAAAGCTTGCAAAAAGCGGTTAGTAATATTAAAGATATAATAACTATTTTTATCAGATTAATTTGTCTGATACAATCTCAACACAGGAAATTCAGATATTGAATTGAGTGTTCAGAAATCGGACAAATAATTATCCGAAAAAAGTTAAAATTATCCGTTTATTGTCTACTTAAGATATGGACTTTACTATTTATATAAATAAAATTTTAATTTTTATGAATTAAATTATTTAATCATTATCAATTTCTTAAACTTGTAAATAATTTATAAAATAGCGATGTTAATTAGATAACAGAAAATTGTTTAATAGTTTCCATTTTTATATAAAAGCAAAAATTTGATAACAATTTTTTAATATGTAAAATGCTTCAAATTTAATAGATAAACTTGGAGAATATATAAAGACATCCAAGAGAGACGAGAAAAAAACTCGTTGTAATTGCGTAAATTCACAATCTTTTTTCTCATCTCTCTTGGATGTTTTTATATGTTCTCAAAGTTTATGTATTAAATTTGAAGCGTTTTGCATATTTGTAGCAATGTATTGGACCAAAAAGTAATGTCGTTTTTTTACATTAAATTCAAACAGATAAATTTTTAACAAGTTTTTATTTTTAATCAATGATGTAATCACCCTCTTTATCAACAACCTTTTGCCATCTAGTGTGCAAATTTTCAATGCCGGATCGATAAAAATCAATTGGTTTTTGAGCAAAATATCTGGAGATGGCATTTTGGACATCATCCAAATTTTCAAATTTTTTGCCACTTAGAAAATGTTGTAGCGATCGGAATAAATGGAAATCCGATGGCGCAATATCGGGCGAGTATGGTGGGTGAGGCAATACTACCCACCCCAATTCATTAATTTTTTCCAGGGTTCGTCTTGCGCAGTGCAGTCTTGCATTATCGTGTTGCAGAATAACGCCTTTTCTGTTGACAATCGCTGGACACTTTTCAATTAAAGATTGATTTACTCGATCCAATTGTTCACTGTAAAGGTCTGCATTCTCAGTTTGTCCAGGTTTCAGCACTTCAAAATAAACGACCCCGCGAATACTCCATCAAACACACAAAAGCGCCTTTTTGAGGTGTAAACCTGGCTTAGCTGTACTTCGTGGCGATTCATTCGGAGAGAGCCACTGCCGTTTTGGATTATCATAGAGGACCTATTTTTCATCTCCAGTGATCAAGCGATCAAAAAACGCTTCTGTATTGTGCCGCTGAAGCAATAAGTTGCATGTGGTCGACCGGTTAGCTTTGTTTTCTTCGGACAGATTATGCGGGACCCAAACATCTGCTCTGCTTACTTTACCAATCTGCTGCAAATGTTCTTGGATGGTCGACCAAGGTTGGTTAAGAGTGTTTGACAGTTCCTCGATTGTCTGACACGGATTTGCTTCCACTTCCGCTCTTAACATGTCATTGTCTAAAGTTGTTGGTCTTCCTGATCGATACGAGTCGAAAAGATCAAAATTACCGGATTTGAACTTAGAAAACCACCTTTGGCATTTACGAACGTCTAATGCACTTGAATAAACATCGCAAATGTTTTTGGTAGCAACTGTTGCGTTACTACCCTTGTGAAACTCAAAAAGCATACAATGCCGGGTATGTACCTCTTCCGGTATTTGGCTGGCCATTTCACCATAAATTGCAAAAAAAATTTAAGATTTAATTATTTACGTGTAAACAAGTCGCTCTAACCTTAAAATGTCTTTGGCACGACTTTGAAGTACACAATAAGCTGATAAATGACAAACGAATATCGACATGCGCAGAAACGACATTACTTTCCGGTCCCCCTAATATTTAAATATTACAAATACATTACACCGTAACATTACTGTAGTCTTACATTGAAATATTTCTGAGGGCGGATATTTCAACGTTGCCGCAGGCTTGTAGTAACATTGCAGAAACATTTCGCAACTTCTATGCAATATTACAATGTTTCAATGTAAGATCTATGCAACGTTTTTGTAATCTTTCGGTGCTGTATGGGTTACTACGCATTAAAAAGTATATGCGTGCAGGCAGTATGTTCCGCCTCCCCTACGGGGGGGCTCCACTTCCGGAAGATATAACCTAACCTAAACCTATATATTTCTGATATACTGTGTCCGATCGGGATGGTGTCCGATTGGGTCTGTGTCCGATCGAGGTTGTGTCCGATCGGGCCTGTGTCCGATTGCAACCATATGTGTCCGATCGGGCCTGTGTCCGATTGCAACCATATATGTCCGATCGGAATTGTGTCCGATTGGGTCTGTGTCCCATTGGGTCTGTGTTCGATCGAGCCTGTGTCCGATCGAGACTATGTCCAATCGGACATGTGTCCGATCGGGTCTGTGTCTGATCGGGAAATATTGTCATGTCCGATCGGTAATGTGCGCAATTGGGACGATCCCTGTGAAAAGCTATTATCAAAATTGTAATTATTATATATATATATATATATATTACTGTCTCTAAAATATATTATTATAACATATAATATACCATATATGTGCGTAATAGATTACATATATAATATATTAATAATAGAAATTTATAAAAATTATCTAGTAAGGCAAATTTAAATGACGATTTGACAAAAGATACGATTTTAGCATATTTTTTATATAAGGATGCTCCTGAAGCATAGCGTTACGCACGATTGGCGGCTCGGCCGTCGAGCCTCGAACCGTAGTGGGGGAACCGTAGGCGGCGCCTCAGATATCGGCCCGAAAAGGGCATCTAATTCCGAGCACTGATCTAAAGTCTACCGAAAAACGACATGCGTTCCAATACACCAAAGAGTAAACAAATACTTCTAAAACTGTTTTTGAAAAAGTTTGGAAAACATTTTTAAAAACATTAAAATAGTGAATTAAATCACTTTTTATTTATTGAAAAAAGACCTAAATTTTAACATTTAAAAAATATTTTTTAGATGTATATAAATGCATTATACAAATAATTATTTTCGATCTTTAAAAAATTTATTTTACATTTAAAATTCATGTTTTTTTTAATAAAAAGACATTTATATTAAAATTTATAATAATAAATTTATAAAAATTTATTATATTACATTTATAAACAATATATTTTTAATATATAATGATTTCATACATATGAGATTTTATCACACGCATGCACACTTCTGCTCATGCGTGTGTGAGAGAGATATAAAATGTTAGATATATATTATGAGAGATATAATGAGAGATATATAATGAGAGATATATATTAAATCAATAAATATTAAATATTAAAATTACATTTTTTAAACATAAAAAAAATCATGAGTTTTAAATATGAAATAAATCTTGTAACGGCAGGGCCGTTACTACGGCGAAATATATATATGTACATACAATAACATGTCTACCTCGCTTACTCTACCCTACTCTAACTATCCCGCTCGCGCAACCACCGCGCACGCTCTCTCGCTCGCACGCATGCCACACGCACCATCCCGCTCACACTAGGCGCGCTATCTCGCCGGGCATGCGCTCTCGCTCTCGACACGCCGTATCTCGCTCGCGGTTCCCCACGCGGAAGCGACCCCACTCCCGGCCGACGGTACAGTGGGAGGCCCCGGCCGGGTATATAAGCCCGGCCGGCCGAGGCATCGAGACCAGATCCGATCCCGACATCCAGCTCCCGACACCGACCTGACCAGTGCCTACTACCTCCTCGGGCTAAGGTTTCTCTTAGTCCTGTCGGGTTTCGCCGGCTCCTGTCCAGTGTGATCAGAAACAGGTCCCGCGGCTCACGGCTCAGCAATGGAGGGGATAACGCACACAAGCGCGAACCGCGTACATGTGCGCTCTGCGCTTCGGTTAGTTTCGGAGAGTAGAGAAGAACAGACATATGTTTTCCGTCTTCTTCTCACTTTCTACCGAGCTGGCAACGAAGGCAATGTTGATCGCTTGGCTTATTACATACGACAGCGTTAAATGCTTTTCCGACTCGTGAACTTTTTATTATGTATATATATGTATATATATACATAGTTATATAAAACATTTTTTCGTTATGCTATATTAAGTTTTATTATTTATTATGATATGGTAAAAGTGATATATTTACGTGTAAGGACATATGCGATTTCTTATTTCTTTACTTTAATAATTACTTTATTAATTATTTACATAAATATATATTTGTGTAAAATTATAAATATTACAATAATATAAGAACAAAGAGTGAATGGACTTCCACACCACCCATGAGGTTCCACTAATGGCGCGTTAGATTTTTTTATTATGTGGATCTTCGCCTGGAGCCCTATTGTACCACATTTTATTGATGTCTCTTGTAGACATAATATTTTTTTACATATTTACTTTATTATGTCTTGCAAACATAATGTCTATTACAGACATGAAAATTTTTAGACGCACCTTTTACAAATATGGTATCTTTTGGAGACATAATATCTATTACCGACATGATATTTTTACAAGAAAATAAGTAAAGCAACTATTTTTATTATATTATATTATATGAATAATAATGGCCATAAAATATAAGTCATTATCTTCTGAACATTATTATTGCATATCGGTAGATGTTGAGGGACCAGCAATATCACAAACATCTGCAGCATATAATGTAAGACTGCTTTTTTGTTTTTTAGGAGGAGTATTATATAATTTGTCCGACGACATGAGAGATAAATGCTTCTCATCGATCTCCATGTTTAGAATGGTTTCTTTTCTTGCTTTCAATGCTGATTTCAAAACACAAATAGCATTTATAGAGGAAGACGAAAGTTTATTTCGTTTTTTTGTTTTTAAATCTGTTAAAACAGAAAACATTCTTTCTGGATCGGCATTCGAATTTGGAAGTGATCTAACAGCATTCAAAAGACGTTTGAGATTGGGATATTTATCAATATTAGTGGAATACTGACTTTGTAAAACTTGTTTCCACATATCATCAAAGCTTAATTTTAATAGCTTTTCCTTTTCTGTTATTGTAAAATCTAGATGTAAAGTAAGCCATTCTTTCTTCAAACCGTTTTCGTCAAACCCGCCAAGAGTTTCAGCGATAAAAGAAACATCATTGAATGATGTTTCTCTATCAATATCTAATAATACTAGGTTATGTTCGAAAACTTTTAATTTTGATAAAAATTTATCATTAATTAGTAATCTTTTATAAATTTCCTCGGCGGCAGTTACATAAAATTACAAACAATTCTTTCGAACATTTGCAACTATATCTGCATGTCCTTCCTTCATTAATTCATCGAGGTAGTCTTCACATTCAGATTCTAAAGAAACTTCTTCTAACAATTTTTGATTCTCCTTTTCATCAAATTTAATATTATCACATAAATTATTCAAATGCTCTGACTTTAAAAAATGTTTGCAAACTGTGGTTAAAAGTTCTACTGATTTTGGCTGCAATAAATGTATTCTAGTTTCCACAGCTTGGAAACATGCATTAAATGAATTTAAAAAATTTAAAATATGCTGTAAAAATAAGAAATAGGCTTTTATATCTAGATTTTGCATCATAGATAATAAATATGTTCCAGACTTTGTTCTTTCGCTTATGGTAATTTCATTCAGAAATAACTTGATAGTATCCCAAGACTCAAGAAGTCTTTCAACACATGAATGATGAGAAAGCCACCGTGTATCAGACAACTTTAAAATTTTTAGGTTTGTTTGCTGAAAACATTCACAGAACTCTTGATAAATTGCCGAACGTTTCGGACTACCGTTAATAAAATTCACGATTTTTTTTTAAAATTCCTCGCAATAATCCGGTATTTTAGCGCATGCGGCATGCGCAACTAATGCAGTGGAATGACAAGGACATGGAAGTGTAATTAAATTTTTACACATCTCTTTTTCAGCTTTTTTTTAAATGAAAGATGTTTTCCCGTCATTACGGTTGCATTGTCACATGATAAAGCAACAATATTTAAAAATGAAATATTCAATTTCCACATTTCAGCTTTAAAAGCATTAAACAATTTTTTTGCGCTGCAGTCTCTCGCATCAATATTAATTAATTTTACTAATTGCGAGCGAATGTTTAATGTTTTCGAATCAACATACCGAACAAGAAACGTCATCCATTTTTCATTTGAAATATCAGATGTTTCATCAATAAAAATTGAAAATTTAGTGTTTTGAATGCTGTTAACTATACGATCCGTCTCAATCGGACATAACACATTTGAAATTATACTTGTACATTTTGTTCGGCCCATACTCATATTTTTCAAAACATTAAAATCTTTTCCTATTTCTTGGAAAAGAGTAAGAATATCTTTTGCCGTTCGATGCGAAATATTTTTATCAGCAATTAACGCGGCATAGCGAATTTCTGCTGATTTCTTCCGCTCTTCAAATGACAAAAGTGATTCGTTCACATTCATATCTTCACTGGATTTGTTTGTTTCATTTTCTTTACATTTTATAATATGTTGCTTGGATTCTGCGTGACGATAGATTTGAGACAAACCACCAATAACAGATATATTACAAAACGCGCAGAAAAATGAATTAACGTCATCTGATACTTCGCGTAGCCATGGCTTAAACAAATCGATCTCTAACCATTGTTGTTTAAAACGTTTTCGTATTATTGTATTTGAACTTATATTGTTATTATTTAATAATAATGCATTTTCTTTATGACACGCAGAATCCGCATGTCTTATAACGTGCGATAAACCGCACGAAAAATTTTTATTACATATAATACAATGGAAAAGGTTATCGTCAAATGATACTTTGCGTATCCGAAATTTAAATCGATCATCACTAAGCCAAGCTTCTGAAAAGCTTCGCTTAGGTTTCTTTTTTAATGTATCACACATTTCTATATAGAATTGTCAACAACAAAGACTCTAAGAATGAAATATATATATATATAGATATAATGAATAAATATAATGAATAAATACAATGAATAAATATAATGAATAAATATAATGAATAAATACAATGAAGAATGTAATATAAATATATAAATATAACAGATAAACATATAAATAAATTTGAGACTTACAATTGGAATAGTTCCATAAATTTTATCATCCGCGTATCTTGTCCGTAAAAGATTTCACATAAGGTATAAGATAAAGTAGATATGTAAAATATATTATTTCTATATAAGACATGAATAAAATGTGGTACAATAGGGCTCCAGGCGAAGATCCACGTAATAAAAAAATCTAACGCGCCATTAGTGGAACCTCATGGGTGGTATGGAAGTCCATTCACTCTTTGTTCTTATATTATTGTAATGTTTATAATCTTACACAAACACATATTTGTGTAAATAATTAATAAAGTAATTATTAAAGTAATATAAAGTAATTAAAAAATTGCATATGTCCTTATATGTAAATATATTACTTTTATTATATCACAATAAAACTTATAAACTATAGCCAATGCTATACTAATATAGCATAACAAAAAAATATTTTATATATATATATATATATATATATATATATATATATATATACATATATGCATAATAAAAAGTTCACGAGTCAGAAAAACATTTAACGCTATCGTATGTAATAAGCCAAGCAATCAACATTGCTTTCGGCTGCGTTCCAATATTCACTGCCAGTACTGAAAATCTATAGTGCACGTGACGTGGACTATAGATTTTCAGTACTGGCAGTGAATATCGGAACGCAACCATCGTTGCCAGCTCGGTAGAAAGTGAGAAGACGGAAACATATGTCTGTTCTTCTCTACTCTCCGAAACTAACCGAAGCGCAGAGCGCACATGTACGCGGTTTGCGCTTGTGTGCGTTATCCCCTCCATTGCTGAGCCGTGAGCCGCGGGACCTGTTTCTGGTCACACTGCTCCTGTCACCGCTCCTCGGGCTAAGGTTTCTCTTAGCCCTGTCGGGTTTCGCCGGCTCCTGTCACCGCTCCTCGGGCTAAGGTTTCTCTTAGCCCTGTCGGGTTTCGCCGGCTCCTGTCACCGCTCCTCGGGCTAAGGTTTCTCTTAGCCCTGTCGGGTTTCGCCGGCTCCTGTCACCGCTCCTCGGGCTAAGGTTTCTCTTAGCCCTGTCGGGTTTCGCCGGCTCCTGTCACCGCTCCTCGGGCTAAGGTTTCTCTTAGCCCTGTCGGGTTTCGCCGGCTCCTAGCACCTACCCGGGCTGAGGTTTCGCTCAGCCCTACCGGGTTTCGCCGGTTTCCGTTGCCAAGGCCGGACCCGACGTGACACTCGGGCCTGTCGGCAATACCCACCTACCTAGCCTAACCGTAGTAATAAGCCACCTGTAAGTATCGCGTCGTAGCCTTAAGACCGTTAGCCATAAGTCCGCTAGTTCTAACCGCGTCGTAGCAAAAGCCTGTTAATAATAAGTCCGCTAGAAATAAGCCTGATAGACCTAAGAGCCTGCTAGTTATAACCGCGCCGTAATCTTAAGCTCGTCTGTAAATAAAGCCGCACCATCGCGATTAAGCCGCACCGCCTTGCGTTTCTCGTCGCGTACCGCTTTGCACGCCCGCGCCTGACCCCCAGCTTTCTACCGACCGCACGCTGACCAACATCGCCTGGCCCTGCACGCTACTTTGTACATATCTTTATTCAAATAAACTATTTTTTCTACTTATATTGTGTTTCGTAAGCTTGAGTCTCCCCTCCTCTCGAACCCGGACACCGACGAGCCGATCCGAGCGTCGAGCGAGGTGACCGCGTTACAATCTTTTTAAATATTTTGCACATATTACATATTTTTTATTTTATTACTTAACATGGTGTACTTTAAACATTTTTAATTAAATTTCCTTAAAAAAAATTATTTAAAATTTTTTAAACAACCATTTCTTTATTTTTCAGAAAATTCAACTTATTTATCCATAAAATAGTTTTGACATTTTCAAGAATCCGATTTATGTCGTGTTTGATATTATTTTAATCGCAAAAATCTTATTAAGCCATTAAAATTATTTTTAAACGGATAAAATGTAAAATATAAAAGTTTTTAATGATTTTTATGAATTTAAATATCTTATGAAATAAAAATTAAGACTTTTATTTCTTCTTTTACCTTTTTGAAAGTAATTGTAATGGACTCATGAGATTTTTACGGTTAAAATGACATCAAATACAATATAATTTGGATAATTTTTATTTAGATAAGTAAAAAAATTTTTTAATTTGCATCTAATCGAAATTCATCCGAATATTGTGGTGTTTGATGTTATTTTAATTGCAAAAATCTTATTAATTAGATCAGTAAAATTACGCTCAAAAAGATAAAATAAAAAATATAAAAATTTTATATATTATAAAAGTTTTTATATATTCGGTAGATGCACTCCGAAGTGTTTGATGGAGTCAGGGCAAAGAATCTGGTCTTCGAAGCAAAAATAGCGTCAAGCGGAGCGCACCTATTGTTATATGTTTATTTTCTAAAAACTTATTGTAGTATTATTAATTATCTTATTGTTTTAATTATGCTTGTGCAAATTTGTATGTAATAGTCTTTAATGTGCATAGCTGCGCGCTATAGGGCATCCAACCGAATTTATAAATTAAAAAATTAATTAAATTAATAATATGTAAAAATAAATTAATAATAAAAAGCTATAAATTAAAAGCATAATTTGATTAAAATACATGATTGCTTAAATGCTTGATACTTTTGTTCCAAGAATAAGAAAAAATAAATAAAAGTAATTTATTGCAGATATTTTCTACATTATATTCAATTAAGACTAAGAAAAATTTATTTTAAGAAATTTATTTTATTGCACATGCGGATATATCTAAAAATACTTTATTTAAAATAAAATATTTTAAATAAATATAATTATTAAATACTTTGCTGCAAATTTGCTAAGTAAAGATTGAGGATGTAGTTACTACATTGGCCGCTAACCACGTTATGGCGCTGAAACCAGTGAGAAATGCCGGTCTCGTTTTAACCCGGTCCCCGGGCCTTTGGCTATCTGTCTATTAATCTGTGGCTGTACTAGTTTAAAGTTTATTTTTTTCTCTCTACATTAAATGAAGAAAGATAAACTTTGAATTAATGTAACCAGTTCAGCTATAAAAAACAGACTCTGAGTTTCCTTTTATCAACATTGATCTTTTCATCTTATAATAAATTATTGTATATGTGTGTACATTAATGTATTAATTATTTAAATTAGATCATATTACACATACTTGCATTGTAGTGCCATATGTAGGCTGCACTATTATGAGTAGCCTCCAAATGTGAAAGATGCACCACAATCCTTGCACCGCGAGGAACAATGGTTCGCGTCTTCCATCAGCTTCCATTATTAAAAAGTACGGTGTGATAATCAGATGTATTAAGCAGGTAATTGTAATCGCGAGTACAACGACTCCATAAGCGGTATTTATAAGCAACACCGTGTCACACAGTGATGCGTGTACTGTCATCAATTGTGATATATTGTCTGTAAAACTTTTGCCATCTGGAAAAATATTTGCTAGAGTTCTAATTATTATCGAAATACTTATCTTAAACTATATATATTATGTATATATATGTTTCGTTATTTTTTAAGATTATTAATATTTAGAAACTACCCAAGCAGAACAAAGAAAATCACAATAATATCAACCCAGACAGCACAAGGATTAAGATGTCCAAAGGGCATCCAGGACATACATATAGGATATCCTGAAGATATCCCATTTTAATAATCGGATCTCCTCTGGATGTCCTGAGGAAGAATAAATGATAGCCGAATACTAGCCTCTGGAGAATCCCAGGAGATCCTGTGGAACATTCTAATATATGTTAGGAATATTTTTCGTACGTTTCAGGGAGCAAATTCTGAAAATTGCGTCCTGTTATTTAATGCCAGTACTGAAAATGTAATACTGAAAATAGTTCGTCTTTTGATATTTGAGATTAGTCTACATGAATATTAGGTTTGGCTTTCGGGTTTGAGCCGTGTAATATTTTTTAAACAACCCAATATCTGAATTCTCTATGTTAAGATTATATCAAAAATTAAACTGATAGAAAATAATTATATTTTTAATTTCTTGCCAGTTGTGCTTTGCAAGCTTTATATAATTCTCATGACCAAATCTCAAATACGAGATCGCGCGTCACATAGCAGTAAACAAACGAACTAGCGGTTGAATATTATTTTTTGTAACGTTTTTGAAATGTTGCGCACAGTAATATTTCTCATGAAATATTAAATAAATAACAATTTTGGATATATGAAAATGTGCGCATCAAATTCAATTATTAATATTAAACGAAATTAATGTTAACAATTAATTGCACATGTATATGTCCTTTGGAAATCCAAAGGACATCCAATATAATAGAGAGGGCAAATATCCTACAGACATCCAGGGGTTATCCAGTGGACATTTATAGGACATTAATACTTATTAAGATTTCTAGAATTATTTTAAATAGCCTACATAAATGAAAGTAATCATGTATACATATCAAATTTTCATACAATATATTTATAATAATATCTTAAAATATCTTACAAATGTCCCGAACCATCCTACACATATTCAGGACGATTCTTAGGATGTTTTGTGCTGTCTGGGAAATGACATCAAGATGACATCAAAATGACTTTTGATAGTCATTATAATGTCATTTTGATATTATTATGATTTTCTATTCTGCTTGAGTAGCTTTCTCTGTTACTATTTTATTACCATTGTAATTTATTATGGATTATTATATGAACTAGTGCTCGTACACTTTTATCAGATTTTTAATGAATACTAACATAACTAAAATAATAATGAATACTAACATAACTAACATAACTAAACATACTACATAACTAAAGCTAAAATCGTACCATTTGCGACGGTGGAATCTATGATCTTCGATTTACGAAACAATCTAGTATTTCCCACCATTTCTTGTCGGATGTACGTTATAAATTGTCCCTGATTTCGAAGATCGCCAGCTAGAGTTCGTGTGTCTCTTTAGAAATATTAATTTAAAGATAATAGCAATAAAAACTCAAAGTAAGAATAATTAGTTGGAAAAACTGGCAGATAAGAGCTAAGGCGCGGGTTATCATTTATTCATTTATAAGTGCGAACTTATTATTATTAAATTTTATTAATTAAGGGGATCCAATATTACCGACAGAACGCGAATATTCTTTATTTTGCAAAATCTTTTTGTTGATTATAGATATCAACAAATCTTTTTCCACAATTAAGGTACACATAATAACGGAGTGCGGAGTTTAACATCTCATATGAAAAGTTAAAAAAAATGAGAAAATTACAGTTTTGTTATCGGCTTCTGCGTCAACATTTACTTAATATAACAAATTTGTAATCTACACGTGCCTAATCAGTAAACTCCGCACTCGGCATTTCATCAAAGAGTGTAAGTGAACTTAGAGAAGTGAGTTTAAAAGCTTTATAAAAAAGATATTGCAAAATAAAATTTTCGTGCATATGTGTGTGTGCGAGATGGAGGCTCAAGAGTAAAACAGAGCAGTAGATTAGTTGCGTGATGTCGCGATAGACGGAGCTGCAATCTTACATGACAAGGACAGACATAATCGTACTACCTTTGTCTCTTTCATGCGTGTAGAGTAATATACATGTACGCACTAACATTATTGCAGTATCTTTTTTCTCTCGATCATACGCTCTGTCTCTTTCTAATCGCTTGCTCGCTATGTACTACGCATCGCTTAGCTTCATACTCCTCGCATATTCACTTACGCGTTCACTCGCGCTTCTCTCTCTCTCTCTCTCTCTCTCTCTCTCTCTCTCTCTCTCTTTCTTTCTGCTCGTTCATTATTGTATATTCTATTCTTTTATTCCCATTATTATATTCTTTTATTTGCTCAATTTTTATTCTTTCTATTCGCGTCTCCCTACATGAAAATAAATAAATTTATTTATTTATGTTTATTTAATACATCATAAATGAGAGAACACAAGTTACTTTCTTTTTCTATTTAACTATAGTTAAATACAACACATGTACATACAAAAATACACATAATTAAATACTTTTTCTATTTATGACATACACAATATCTCATTTATGTTGTATAAAATAAACACGAATAAATTAATGTATTATTATGTAGGACGACGAGAATATAGAAAGAATAAAAGTCGAAGAAATAAAAGAATATAATAATGGGAATGAAAGAATACATAAATACAATAAAGAACGAGGAGCAAGCGAGATGACAAACATCAAACAGTTCCGAAGTCTCGTTCGCGAGGCTCTCTTTATCTATAATATCTCGGGTTACATATCGTTCGTAAAATTTCTGTTTTTCGTATTTTATCGATATCAAAATAATTTTAATAGATTAATGAGATTCTTGCGATTAAAATAATACTAAACATGACATAAATCGGATAATTTTTAATCAGTTATGTTATTAAAATTATGATTACTTATTTCATTTAAAATAATCGGATTTATATCGTATTTGGTGTCATTTTAATCGCAAAAATGTAATTAATCCATTATAATTATTTTCAGATATATAAAATGCGAAATACAAAAGTTTTATTTTCTATAGTAAGATGACATATATACGTGAAAGATTACAGATAAAAGGAGTCACGCGAGCGAGGCTTCGGAACTCTTTCATGTTTGTCATCTTACTTACTCCTTCATTCTTTCTCGCTCTCGCTTTTGTCGACTCTTCAGCGTCGGGGATCTTTCCTTATCTACAAAATATAAACATCTTCTAAATAAAAAGTGAAACTTGTATTTTCCATTTCATCTGTATAAAAATAATTATAATGGATTAATGAGATTCTCGCGATTAAAATGACACGAAACATGACATAAATCGGATTATTTTTAATCATTTATGTTATTAAAATTATGATTACTTATTTCATTTAAAATTATCCGATTTATGTCATATTTGGTGTTATTTTAATCGCAAGAATCTCATTAATCCATTATAATTATTTTTATACTAATAAAATACAATATGAAAGTTTCAGTTTTTATTTTATAAGATGTTTATATATAGTAGATAAGGAAAGATCCCTGCGCGATGCTGGAGAGTCGACAAAAGCAATAGCGAGAAAGAATGAAGGAGCAAGCGAGACGACAAATATCGAAGAGTTCCGAAGTCTCGCTCGTGAGGCCCCCTTTATCTATAATCTTTCACGTTAGATTAATATATATAAATTATTATAAAATTTATATATATATGCAGGATGTCCGGCGTCAATCGCATCACCGGTCGTGTGCAGGTAGAGCAGATGAAATCGAGAAGTAAAGTCCTTTACCTTTTTTTTCTATAACACTTGATAAAAGAGTTATTATTGAGTAAAATCTGGCCAATCAGCGCCGACCTTTAGCCGGGCGCACGTCAGTGAGCCGCGCGCTGTGAAGTGTGCAGCGGTGCACACTATCAGGCGCGCGGTTCACCGACGTGCGCCCTGCTAAAGATCGGCGCTGATTGGCCAGACTTTACTCAATAAAAACTCTTTTATTAAGTATTATATAAAAAATTGGTACAGGACTTTTCTATCGAGGAATAAGGCGACTGTACTATTCACACGCACACAGCCAGGCACATGCGATAATATCAGTGCGCGGCAGTACTCAGTCTCAGTCTCAGTCGCGCGTGTTGTGTACATACGCGTAACGAGAGATAACCGCAAAAGCGTGCTCAACCGTTATAACGCGTTATAACGCGTCGAATTTAAAAAACAAGTGTTGTGTTTGTGTAGTCATAGTGTGTTCATATAATAGGGCGAAAATGTAATGAGAAACGCTTGCCTCGCTTTGCCCGCAGACTTTCTTTAAAAAGAATACGGGTCAAAAGGTTAGTATATTTATATACCATAATTCTAGAAGGAATTGTTTTAATGTATACTATATACTAATATGTCGCTAGATATAATTGAATTTTTTTTCCGTGCAGTTTACACAAAAATATAAGTATGATAATGTAATATTATATAAAAATGTAATATTTTAAGTTTCTTTTTTTATTTTTTGATTATATCTTTAAAGTAATTCCTAAATAGAAAACAACATAAAGACCTTTGTATAAAAAAATTGTAACATAAAATTAATCTATAAATAGAATTTAGAATTACTACAATACATGAACATACACATTATATGTATATGATGCACATAGTATTTAGTACTCATATAGTATTTTTGTTATAAAGAAATAGACAGACATGGGCAAAAAAAAGAAAGAGAGAGAGAGAGAGAGAGAGAGAGAATAGGAATGAGTAAGCGAGGGACTGGCTGTACAACGATATATCGATTAATAATTCCCATCAGTCGCTAAATATTAGTGAGCATAAAGTATTGCTACGGAGAAAGATCCAACTATTTCCTTTTTTTTCTTACTTTTGGCACTTGTATAGACACTTGCTCACTTACACTCATATCCTCTTTCTCTTTGCCCATTCTTCTCTGTCCGTCTCTTTCTGATCCGAGCATACTATGTGTGTTATATATTATCTATATGCGATCTTTTCGTGAACTGGTTGTAAATATTTCATATCAGATGCGGTTTGCATGTGCGCTCTAAATATTGCCGAAATATTTGATCCCAGAAGCGATCTTTTCGTGAACTGGTTGTAAATATTTCATACTAGATGCGGTTTGCATGTGCGCTCTAAATATTGCCGAAATATTTGATCCCAGAAGCGATCTTTTCGTGAATTGGTTGTAAATATTTCATACCAGATGCGGTTTGCATGAGCGTTCTGGTTAAAAATATATCCCAGAGGCGATTTACGTGTGCTGGTTATTGTAAAAAATATTCCAGAGGCGATTTACGTGTGCTGGTTATTGTAAAAAATATTCCAGAGGCAATTTACGTGTGCTGGTTATTGTAAAAAATATCCCAGAGGCGATTTACGTGTGCTGGTTATTGTAAAAAATATTCCAGAGGCGATTTACGTGTGCTGGTTATTGTAAAAAATATTCCAGAGGCGATTTACGTGTGCTGGTTATTGTAAAAAGTATTCCAGAGGCAATTTACGTGTGCTGGTTGCTTTACAATATTTTGAATCGGATGCGATTTAATAGTTATGTAAGATTAGCAATATAACCGTTATTATATATTATAATACATATATATGTATTGTGCCATTGTATGTATGTATGTATGTATGTATGTATGTATGTATGTATGTATGTATGTATGTATGTATGTATGTATATATATATATATATATATATATATATATATATATATATATATATATATATATATAAAAGGCACACATATATATATATAACAATACATGCACATACACACACACACATGGCCAAATATTATTCCTCTTGGAAAGATATATGGAAAGGCACACACACACGCACATATATATATATATATATATATATATATATATATAAGTCCATATAAGTAATGTGTGCAATTGTGTTCAAATATGCAATAAAGGCAGACACGTGTCTATGTTATACTGTTATCTATACGCTTAGATACGCTTAGATATGCGTGCGAGACAATAGAGCAGTAGAAATACACGATGTTGTCCGATTTCATCATATTGAACACAATTCTCTTTCAAATATACATAAAACATGCAGAAATATTATCGGTAACAGCGGAACTAAAATTATTGATATTATCGATAATTTCGGTCGGTATTATCGATAATTTTAGTTACGCTTAGATGAGGGCGCTAATCCGTCGGAGTTCGCTCGTCACTGTTGGATCCCCTTAATGTGTATTAAAAATGTACTTCTTGGACCCTTTTTTGATCCATCTTTAGCATGGATATAAATATATAAAGATTAAATTAGAAATTTAAAAATTGACATACATAACATTTGTAATTGCAATCAAATTTCAAATTAAAAATAATATATAGAAATATAATCGTATGATAGAAACGGGCCTTAAATGAAAAACCAAGAGTCTGGCGGATTGTATACTTAGAACATTGGAAGGGGAATGCCTCTGTTCCCGATAGAAAAACGTGTCGGAAGAAAGTGAGAAAGAAAATCATAGTTGCTTCTTTCTTGTGAGTAACTGCTCAAAAATGCGCATGCTCGACTTACCGGTTTGGCCCAATGAAAAATAAGGTTACATTTATATTATATTATATTATATATTATATTATATTATATTATTAAGTCACATGTGTGTATACACAAAATATGTATATCTACAAACACGATTCTTGTATATATAGTTACTCACAAGAGAAAGGCAATTATGATTTTCTTTCTCACTTCCGACACTTTTCAGCCTGCTATTCCCCTTCCATTTATATATGTTCTAAGATTGTATGTGCAATCTGTCTAGTTTTTTTTAGTTACTTTTACTTAAGCATGAACGCTTACTTGCAGTACAACTATTCATTTTTCAATTATTATCGTTTTGTTCTTTTTTTTATTGCCATTATTGTGCTTTCTGATGTTTTTTCTACGCTGTATAAAAGACATAATAAAATATATAATTCTACAGAATAAAGGCTCATTAAAATTCGAATAGAATCTGTACAAATAAGTGGGCAGCATCCAAACGCCATTGCAACATGTATATCGTCAGTGGTTTATAATGATGCAATATAAAATAATATAGGTTTCAATGAGCTTTTATTCTTTTTAATTTGAATTTTGATTGCAACTGCAAATGTTGTGTATGTCAAGTTTTAAAATTCCAATTTATTCTTTATATACAGAATGAGGAAAAAGTATGGAGACCCTGAAAAATTTCGAAAAATATAAGTTTTACAGAAAATTGTTTCGAATAAAAGTTGTAGGGTTTAAAAAGATCTTTTTATTTTCTCAGTTTGAGTTTGGATGGCGTCGCCAAGGTCAGGACAAAGTCACCTTGAATTTTTTAAACGGAAACCCCTATTTTTTATTACATATTCTTGTAGTCCTTGTCAAAACCTTTTCAAAACACTATGATAAGTATTTTTTCATTAAGTATTTTTCAAGTTATATCTTACTCTGACCTATCTTGATATAAAAAGTAAAATATCTCGTAAAATATTTAGTTTTCAATAATCTTACCGTAATACTTTTATGTACAGAATAATGAGACAAATCAATTGATATAAAAAAATAATTGTTTTCAAGAAAAAATATGTAATTATTTATAATGTATTTTTTAAAACAATTATTTGTTTTTTTACACTAATTTATTTGTCTCATTATTCTGTATAAACATAATATTTTTTGAAATTTTTCAGGGTTTTCATACTTTTTCCGGTAAATATTTAGATTAACGTATCCACCTCCAATGACTTTGACCTTGACATATGTTGTCAAGGTCACTGTCCTAAGTAATATCCAAGAGGTTTTAGCCGTCACTCGTTGTTTATTAAAAAATTATTAACAAAATAAATTTAACGAATGGAACGTAATTCCCTGATATCGTGTACATGACATAAATTTTAATTTTAAATCAGAAATAGGTTTGGGTTAGGTTATATCTTCCGGAAGTGGAGCTCTAGCATAGGGGGGGGGGCGGAATCCATTGCATCCACGCATATACTTTACAACACAAAACTAGGTTCACTCCATTATTATGTGGATAGGATAGTGAAACCCATGTAGAACTTTGCTTCGTGTAAAGTATATACGTAAAGTATATGCGTGGGTACAGTGGATTCCGCCCCCCCCCCTCCTCCGTAGGGGGGTTAAACTTCCGGAACATATAATCTAACCCAAACCAAATTTTAGTTTTAAATTAGAAATAGGTTTAGGTTAGGTTATATTTTCCGGAAGTAGAGCCCTTTCGTAGGGAGGGGGGGGGGCGGAACCTACTGCGTCCACGCATATACTTTCGACTTGTTTCAAACTAAAAGACGGGGGGGGGGGTATGGAATAGATCTTGCGTCATGTGGAAAGTCGAAAACCTATGTGGAACAGAACAATTAGAAATTTCGTTTTGGACCGAAGCAACTATTTTCTGTTTTAACAATAAGACTCTTCAATATATCAACGATTTACTTCTTTAAATAACTTTCCTTTGTTTATAAATGTACTATTTCCACATTTGAATACTTAAAATAATTGCTATATTTCTCAAACTTTTTTTATTAATAACTTTTTAACGAACAACGAGCGACGGCTAAAATCTCTTGAATGTTACTCAGGACAGTGACCTTGAACATATATCAAGGTCAAAATCATTAGAGATGGGTACGTTAATCTAAATATTTATCCTTTCTCCCCAGACAGCACAAGGATGTCCTTAGGACATCCAAAGGGCATCCAGGACATATATGTAGGATATCCTCAGGATATCCCATTGTAATCTTCAGATCTCCTCTGGATGTCCTGAGGAAGAGTAAATGATAGCCGTATATTAACCTCTGGAGAATCCAGGGAGATCCTGTGGAACATCCTAAGGATTTTTATAGGATATAATAGGGATATTTTTCGTATGTTTCAAGGAGCAAATTTTAAAATTTAAATATAAATTAAAATTATGTTTTGTTATTTACTGCCAATATTAAAAATCTAATATTAAAAATAGTTCACCGTTCTTTAATATTTGAGGCTTTCGTGCTGTACATGAATATTTTAGGTTTGGCTCCCGGATTTAAGTTGTGTAATATTTTCTAAACAATCCAATATCTGAATTCCCTATGTTGGGATTGCATCAGAAATTGAACTGATAGAAAATAATTACATTTGTAATTTCCTGTCAGTTGCTCTTTGCAAGCTTTATATAATTCTCATGACCAAATCTCAAATACGAGTTCGCGTGTCGCATAGCGGTAAACGAACGAACTAGCGGTTGAATACTATTGTTTGTAAAGTTTTTGGAATGTTGCGAACAGTAACATTTCTCATGAAATATTAAATAAATAATAATTGTGAATATATGAAAATGTGCGCATCAAATTCAATTATTAATATTAAACGAAATTAATGTTAACAATTGCACATGTATATGTCCTCTGGAAATCCAAAAGACATCCAATATAATAGACAGGGCAGATATATCCTAGGGACATCCAGAGGTTATCCGCTGGACATTTATAGGACATTAATACTTATTATAATACTTAAGATTTCTAAATTATATTAAATAGCCCACACAACTAAAAATAATTATGTATGCATATTAAATTTTTATAAATATATTTATAATAATATCTTAAAACATCCTACAAATGTCCTGAACCGTCCTGGACATATTCAAGATGATCCTGAGGATGTTTTGTGCTGTCTGGGTCTTCACCCTGTATTTATACGCAAGCAGAATAGAAAATCATAATAATATCAAAATGACATCAAAATGATATCATAATGACTTTTGATTTGTCATTATGATTTTATTTTGATATTATTGTGATTTTCTGTTCTGTTTGAGTATCCATGCTGAAGATGGATTAAAAAACAGTCCGAAACGTACATTAGTTAATACAATTTTTTAATAAATTCGCGCATCGGTACCTGTGGCTTGGCTCTTATCTGGCAGTTTTCTTACTTAATTAATTTAAAGATTGGGCAAAAAATGACTAATAACTATTACAAGAATGCACCTAATCCAAGATCCTTCCTGAATTGATTTGTAATTTTGCCAGTTTTGAGGATGTTCTCGAGGCTCTTGTTGACCCTGAAGAACCGCTGGCCTACGTTGTATACGATGATGGCATACTGGACCTCCATCATAATGATGACTACGTACATAAAGTACAGAGGAAGGTAATTGAGCGGACCCTTATCGTCCAGCTTTTTATTTAACTTCACCTCATAGTTCCATATGTAGATATCGAGACATGAGAGAATGATGGAATAGGAAAGGCTGCACAACGTTAGCAAAATGGTATACCGCTGCAGCTTTTTCGGTGATATGATTCCCAGCTTCTCGTCGCACTTGAGTCGAATAAATCGATAATTTCGAATGTGATAATATGATAAAGGCAATTAGATAAGACTTACATCAACCAGTTTATCCATGACGGTCTGTATCTGTTGCCAGTACAGAATTGAACCGATGATGGAGGCAGCCGTGAGACTCATCACACCCAATACATCGCTTGTGGTGACAATTACCGCATTCTGCGACTTAAGCCGAGTGCTGTTTTCCCATCCATGTCTGAGATCGCGCCAAAAACCCCAAATCTCGGCGCCTATCAGGCACGCCAATAGGCACAAACTGCAATACGTTATTTCAATTTTATATTTTGTTTATTTATGTATTAAAATTAATCTAACATTCTTTAAGTTCTCTTATATCTTTTTTATATTAGGGTGGCTCAAAAAGTAAGATTCTCTCTATTTCATTATGACTTCTATTTACAATGTACTTTTATTTATGTATGTATTGGACTTATTGTATTAAAATAGAAGTTAATAACTATTTTCCAATAGTTTCTTCGAGAAAATTGATGTTTTTATGTCCCATCTTGGCACGAGTTTGAAGATTCTCTCTCGGTAAAAACCCGCTTTTAATATTTAAATCATTTGTGAATAGTATTCTGTAGTAATGCTGTAGCATTCTGTAGTAATGCATCAAGGAAGCAAGACAAAGAAAGAGGCTTCTATTTAGAGGAGCCCAAGCTTTTTGCAAATTTTCCTCACGATAATGCCGGATTTCACTTTATATATTAAACTTAGGAATTTCTGTAATTATTTAATTAGGATATTATAGAACATCCCCCATACACCCCGGACTTGGTTCTTTCCAATTTTTATTTTTTTGAGCTGTTGAAGAAAAATATTGAAAGAAGACCATTTCTCTCTCTCTCCGTTTCTCTCTCTTCCTCTCTCTCTCTCTCTCTCTCTCTCTCTCTCTCTCTCTCTCTCTTTTTCTTCAATTGATACAGCAATGTATAGAATGTTTTCCAAGGATGGTTTAAACATTAAAGTCGCTATTTTGTACACGATTACCGAGCTATAGACTCTGTATAAGTGTCATTGCGCATATTTTTTGACATATCAAAAAATATGTGCAACGACATTTATAGAGCCTATAACTATTGGTAACCATGTATAGAATAGCGTCCTAAGAGAGGGATTTTTTTCTGAAAGAGTAAAAATTTGTGCCAAGAAAATATAAATATATCAATCTTCTCGGAGACTATATCGAAAAATTGTCATTATAACTTATATTTTAATACAATAAGTCCAATTTATGCATAAGTAGTAGCTGAAAATTATAATAAAACAAGGATCCTTACTTTTTGAGATTCATCCTAGTATCTCATACGTAATATGTTAACAGAAATATTGCAGCAATATTACAATAATACTGGAAACATTATACAGGGTGTCCCATTTTAAAAGTTTCATCCTCATAACTTTTCAGGATCAACGTTTAAAGGAAACCGACTCCGATAAAAGTTGCAGGGAACAAAGGGAGCTATTTAATAGTGACCTTGGATTTGACATTAAAGGTCATTTTCGAGGTCATTTGAAGGTCAACTTCCATTTTTTAAATGGTAAACCCTATTTTTTATTACATATTCTTATAGTTTACCTCGAGAATTTTCCAAAACATTATAATAAAGTATTTTTTCATTAAGTACTTTATGAGTTATTTTATATTTTAATCTGATATATTTTGATATAAAAATTAAATATCTTGTAAAACATTTAGTTTTCGATAATCTTACCGTAATACTTTTATGTACAGAATAATGAGACAAATCAATTAGTGCAAAGAAAAACAAATAATTGTTTAAAAAAATACATTGTAAATAATTTTCTTAAAAACAATTATTTTTTATACTAATTGATTTATCTAATTGATTATTCTGTACATAAAAGTATTACGGTAAGATTATCGAAAACTAAATATTTTACAAGATATTTAATTTTTTATATCAAAATATGTCAGATTAAGATAAAAATAACTCAAAAAGTACTTAATGAAAAAATACTTTATTGTAGTGTTTTGGAAAGCTCTCGAGGTAAGCTATAAGAATGTGTAATGAAAAATAGGGGTTCCTATTTAAAAAATAGAAGTTGACCTTCAAATGACCTCAAAAATGACCTTTAATGTAAAATCCAAGGTCACTATTAGGTAGCCCCCTTTGTTCCCTACAACTTTTATTGGAGTCGTTTTCCTTCAAACATTGATCCTGAAAAGTTATGAGTGGAACTTTTAAAATGGGACACCCTATATATACATATTATAGCATAATATTACAAAAATATTGTTGACATATTACACGTTTATAAATAACATTAAAATATTATAGTTATATTGTTGCAATATATCACATTCCAAAAAGCAAAGTATCACGAAAATGACATTTCAATGATATCTTATTAATATTATAGAAACATCATTAAGATGTCATTTGAAGTCACCTTGCTACATGAGATGTGATATATGTGGTATTGGAGTATAAATAAAATATTTCAGAGGTAATATATTATGTATATTGTAATATTACAAATATATTTTTTATTACATTAACGTATATATCACTGTGCAAATTTGAATAATATTAATGAAAAATATATTCGTAACATTACAAAATCATCATACATATAGGGCAAAGTAGAGTAAAACCGGGTTCCTTTTTTGGGTTTGTCTTTCTACAAAAAATCAGAGAGCAAAAAAAATTTTGCTGTTAGTAGTCTTTAGTAGATCTTAAACTATGAGAAAATAAGGTCAGCTACTAAAAAAAATATTTGATTATCAAAAACAACAAGATTTTTTGGAGATGTTAAAATATCCGATTTTGCCCTAGGGTAAAACCGGTACCCATTTGGAAATATATAAAACACTGTGCAATTACAAAATCTAGATTTATTTTAATCAAAATACAATACACAGATGTATTCTATTGCCAAAAATCACAAACAAAGATATTCTTTTGTTCTACATTGCTGCAGGATTTTCTTATTTAATTTTTTAACTTTAGGGTCTCAAAAAGCTTTTTTGGTGGTTTTTTTCTGAATGGTTATTTTCGTTTCCAACCGCTTTTTATAGGGGGACAAAGTCAAAATAACAGTTTTCTTTTTCTTTTTATTACATGAGATGTGTAGGTACCCGTTTTGCCCCAACACGAAGAGAATAACAAACACGGCGATTATATATTCCGGCGTACAAAGTAATAATCAAAACTAATGCGATATACTCTAATATGTACAGAATACAATGCTGCATTTACAGAAGCAGATGCTCTGTGTAGAAAAAGTCTATATCGACTCAATTGTTGTCCCGATATCGATGTTTTTTGGCCTGAAAATTTTGAACTTCTCTCAAAAAAAGAAATGTCGTTTATATATAGGCACGGTTCATCTCAAAATAATAATGGCATCAATCTACAACTAATAACACGAGTTAGCTAAAGACAGCATTTGTTACGAAGAAACAGAGGTACCCGGTTTGACCCGCCTACTCGGTTTTATCCTACTTTCCCCTGTACGTGTATATAATTAAATTTTATGAAACAAATTATTAAAATTAATTTATTATGCTGATATAAAAACAAATAATAATATTATTATATTAAAAATATATTGTAGTTGTCTTATTTTTATTTCATAATTCCACCAATTTTATTATTAAAAATATTATGTTAATAAATATATAATAAAAATATATAATAAAAATTACTTTTTTTGTTGAAATGTCTTCGTTATTAATATCGTTCTATTACAAATAGATTGCAGATATATTGTAATTATAATAATGATTATACTAATGAATAATAATATTACAATATAATAATAAAATAATATAATAATAAAGAATTATTAGAACAGCATCATTGCAATATATGTTTGTTGTAAAATGATATATTAACAATGAAAGTTTCAACAAGATAATCTCTTTATCGTATTAATATAATATGTTTTATGTCATGATAATTCTCGAGGAATTATATTGTATAATAACACAATTGCAATATATTTGTAATATAAAAATATTTAAAAATTATCTAATTCCTTGCAATATTATATACATATTACATAAATATTACAAATATTACATAAATATTACAATAATACAATTGTGAGATGTTATCATTTATTGCGATTCATTTTGGCGGACATTTTAATATTACTGTGATATTTTTATTATATTCCAGCAATATGCATGCTATAGCTTTATATTGTAATATTGCTATAATATTGCTATTATATTACATGCTTAATGAGATCTAATGTAATTGTCAAATATGTACTTCTTTTCTTTTTAATCTCGAATAATTTGATCATTATCTACATGTAGTCGCGAAGAATGATTGTTCATTGTCACCTGTAAACGCTATCGATGGTGCTCAATCGACCTTGATACCTGCCAGATACGTGTCGGACAAATCTCGTTGGAAATACGCCGGACAGTTTGCTGATGTGATAGATCGGAAACACCGCTTGGTATAAATCGCTGTTTACCGACTTACTCGTCACGTCGGGATTTGCCACGTCGTATTCGTCCACATTTGAAGCTTTATCTATATACATTTATTTCAGATTATCGATTTAAATCGCCCACACTCACGATTATAACACATGTAACAAATAAAATACAGCAAATTTCTTTACGTGACATGATTGTTAAAATTTTGTGAATCAGTTTTGCAATTTCTATAAATTCCTATATAATCGTGCAACATTCATCAGTTTTGTAAATACTGATTTTGTTTTATTTTTCATAAATATAATTGATTAAATATAATATTCCAGAAATATTTAGATATATTTAAATGCCACATGAAATAATTGGTATGACTTCACCAATTTTAATGAAGGCAATGAAAAAAGATCGGTGAAACCATTTATTTGATAAAGATGATTATTTTATTGAGAAAATATTTAGGGTATAACTTTTATATCTTGATATTTTGTTTCTCTTTTACATATTTTTTTCATATTAAAATATTCATTTTAACTTAAAATGATTTTAATTATAGAAGAAGAATGAGAGAAAACAAAATATAGACAATATAAATATATAAACATAAATATTTAAGCATTAAATAAATTTGAAATTTTATCCAAAAACGATGTCAAATGAAGACATGTATATCATCTTACTGTTTGTTTTATTCGCCATTTGTTGCTTATCGAAATCGTTCCATCGTACATGCATTTTTTTAGACATGAGGGCAGTTTCATCGATGTTGCTCGCAGACGCACTCGCAAGATAATTCGCGAGTTGCATTGAAAGGACTCCTATGATCACATATAACAATTAAATTTATAATTTGTTAAATCTTCGTAACATTTTAATATTAAACTAAAATATAAAGTGTATAAGAATTAATGTAAATTTCACCTTTTTATATTCAGCGGGACGAAGAAATAAAATCACGAGATTTTTCGTAAAAATATTGTTGCTTCGCGCAGAGTAGACTTTGCGAGAATCGCTGTCAATCACATCGTCGATCGTTGAAGATCTATCGTTGCAAGATTTATTGAGAATTCACGAGAATTTAAGGTACGAATCACAGAACAAAATGCGACACAGTTACGTTCGTAACTCTCTATGCACTTTATGCATCCGTTTTTCCCATTCGTACTCGTCAGATTGTCGACGGATAATTATTGTTGACGATTGAGTGCTCGCGAGAGATGTTTATCCTTCGAAAAACATATAACACTTATCTATCCCCTGCGTGCGTAATTGAACACGTGACGAGATTTTTGCGTGCGAAGATACTGGGATCTATAAAGAAAAGGCTCTATGATCTTAAATAGACCGGTGATTTTGCTTGTATAATGGTTCTTATTAAAAACAAGAGAAAAAATTCTTTTCGAGACGATAAGGTCTCATTCACTTCGTACGTAATCGAATCAATGGAACAGAGCGCGTTTCTCGCAGTCATATCATCTTCTATCATGCAACATATTATTAGGCAAATATTAGCTGAGAATATTAAATGAAAACCGTAGCATATTGTTATTGTTCTTGTTTCTGCAATCTTTTAACACGTGTAACTTTCAATATGCAATGTTGCACAATTTGATATTTTATACGAAAAATATTTTTATACCAGAAAGATTTTCTTCATCTAAAATTAACTGAAAGGAAAGATAATAATCGCTGATTTTTATATATTATTTTTTACTATTTTTTGTAAATTGTTACAAAATATATAAAAATATAATTATGTATATAATTAACATATACATACACACACACGCACACGCACACGCTGTAAAAAAATAAATATAAATATTTTTTAATTTTTATTTACAATAATATAAATGTACAATTCATGTAATATAAAAATAAAGTAATCTAATTTGCTTTATTTTGGAAATATCTGGGAATTTAAAATTAATTAAATAAAATTAGTTAATTAAAATTATATAAAGCAATGAGTAAATAATAAATTAAACAAAGTAATTTATTTTATATTATTTATACTCTTGTAAACAAAATTGTAAAATATTTATATTTATTTTTTCACACATAAATGTGGTTATATATATAATTATTTACAACTTTGTCTAATTATGTTTATATAAATGCATAACGATAGTGCGGTTTCATTTGCACGCACGCACGCACAACACACAACACACATTATTTTAATTTTTATAATTATAAATATAATTGTAAATAAAATAATATAAAATAAATTACTTTGTTTAATTTATTTTTTACTCATTGCTTTATATAATTTTAATTAACTAATTTTATTTAACTAATTTTAAATTCCCAGATATTTCTAAAATAAAGCAAATTAGATTACTTTATTTTTATATATAATGCTTATACTTTTTTGCACTTTTTTCTTAGCATAACATCGGTGTAAATATGTATATATACATATATACATACATACACACACACATATATATATATACATATGTATACTTCACAGTCACTATTAATAATAGTGCTACTTGATCGATACGACGAGTAATATCTGACTTTTGTATCAATCATATTTTTGCAATCTATCGTTGGTTATATACACTGGTAAACATAATCTTCGTTGCTGTATTGTTAACGTTTCTTGCATATGTTTTTTTTTAATCCGAATATATAATAAAAATTTCTTTTATGTTTATTTTCTAGTGTTACGTCCTGGCGATTCCACGATTCCTTTCGCAACGTTGCGGCAACGATAATCGATCGGTGATAAAAATGAGTCGTTCGGTAAATAGAGCATCTTGCGCCATGCATTTCTTTAAACATTTAGTCACTTGTCAATATCAATATCTACGAGCAACCGTGGGAAAGACGCGAGAGACCGGTGACGAAACCGCGCCGGTCACCTAAAAGTAAATAAAAAATCAGTAGATACCCTCGAAATAGAATTTTCCAGCAGAAGAATAAATTGATATCGAAAAGATAATAAAATTCCTTCTAAGAAAATATCTGACAAACGTAACTAAATCAATAATGATGAAACTTCTGTGACGACATATTCAGTAACGACAGCTACATTAATATCGATAAAAATAATCATAAGGAAGTAAGACTTTTTCTAATCAGATCACGTGCGCAAGGGAAATCTAATGCTCAAGAGACTTGAACTGATATCGATTACCAATCGACGATCACCACGGGTAAAAATTCGATAAGTAGGAGAAACACCCCGCCTAATAGGGGCACTGGCACAATTTTTAATTCGTTGAAGTCTTGGAAGATTCCCACTCTTAGAAATTAGAATATACCCCGAAAAGAGAATTATAAAAAGGGGATTTGAAGAGACATTGACACATCACTTTTTTCCCGTCTTCAATTTCATGCAGTCTTACTCTGTGCTTTTGCACCGTAATTCGCGAGTTAGGCACTTGTGCCACCAGTGTCCTTACTTGGCATCATCTCCAGGCCAACCACGAATCGAACATCAGGCTGCCGACATGAGACACAGAGCGAAACACCGTACCAATTCACCACCTCTTTGAATTACTATTTAAAAAAGTAAGTTTAATTGAATAATTTTTATTTTCCTTCTTTTTGTCTTTTCTTATTTAAATCAAAACTTTCCGAAGAATGTCTTATTCTTTTAAATCATCAACCCGTTCCGGCAATAAATCTTAGAAAGTTTTAACCTAACTATACACCTAAGTTTACAAACTACAACCTAAGTTTTAACCTAACACGAGCGACCAATTTTATACTTCCGACTATTATTAACATATACGGTTATTTACTTATACATATTGATTTTGATCTTTTTTTTTAAATCAAATATATTTTTATATTGTATTAACCAGTTAGAACCTAAATGTTAACGATAGAACTTTTCCTCGTCATTCTGACTGATGCCCTCCGTATTAATGTAACACCCGCGAATTAAACACATACACACACGCACATACTAAGAACACAATCAGCATTATATTTTTATTATTTTTTTTTATTATCATGTATACTTAGCATTAATTTTAGAATGAATAAATCTAAACTTTGTTAATTAAAATCAAGTAACCTTTTTATTAATCCCCCACTCGTTCCTAGATAAAGATCGCACTTAGTCCCATCCCGCGCAAAAGAGATTAAATTCTCTTATCAAAAAGGAATCGCCGATCGAACTTCCGAAAACAGTGTAATAGCGATTCAGTCGTTTACCTGCTTTGCGGACCTGTCAGTTCGTTCGACCCGATTCCAAACGCCACGAGACGTTTAAACTTCGGGATAATAAAAGATAGTTGTTACGCCCTTCCGTCGACTCATCCTTCCCCGAGTCTGGACGTAACACTAGCATATATGTGATAATATAATACATTAACAATTTTCATTCATATTTTCAATTTTCAAATTGTTATTTATAACGATAATACATATGTATTATATTTGTAGTTATCTTTCAAGAGAAATATTCTTTATATGAAATGTAGCAAGAACTTAAATGCGATTACCATTCGGAAAAAAACAAAAGAAAAAACTGTGGTTATATATTTAGATAGAAATAAGTAATCTTAATTGCAACTAAGTATATCGCTTATTTCATAACGCAGAAAGAATAATATAAGATTGTACTTGAAAAATAAAATATTTATCACAATTCATGCAATATTATTCTTGCGAATATAAAAATTGTAAAATGATTTTATTGTTTAACGTTACACGTACCCTGTTGGATTGAAGAACTAAACGCATAGAACTGAAAGAAACTACGGCGTCGTCGTTGTCATCGTAAGGAGAACTACTCGTGAAAAGAAAATCTTTGTGTAAACATTGTAACTTCGATCACTTTCGTATTTTCCACACAATCGATCAAGCATGGCAATAAATGTCTATAATTATGCGAGGGTGTGAGATACGAAAGACTATGTATTTTTTTTTATTTCAGTGTGAAGTAAATAAACTGTGGTATGAATCATGAGTTGGTTCGCAAAAATAATGATAAAAGTAACTGTTAGTTTCGTTACTTTCTCGTTACTGAAAAATAAAAATAAAATATTTTTTCCGTTACAAAATTTGTTACTGTTACAAGTAACACGTTACTTCTCAACCCCTCCTCTTTCTCTCTTTGCATTTTATATATGTTTTAATATATAATATCCCACAGTATGAAATATAGATCGAAAAAAACATTTATTATTAGATGTCTATTAGACGTTTAAGATGTCTTATTGGGATTATAATATAATTATATATATATATATATATACTTTTTTTAAATTAATAATAATTATTTTATTTGATTCTTTCTTGCGAGAAGAAGAAAAAAGAATTACGCAAAAAAACTATATGTTTGTAACTTTGTTATTTGCATACATAAATGCGTTTGGAACGCGATAAAGAAATATACATTAAAAACTCTGAAGATTCAATTAATCATAAAAAATTATTTTACTTTTTATAGATAGTGAAAGCGAGTGAAATATATAATGAGTGATAACATTTTACGTTATGTTTACAATTTAATGTTTCAAAAGAAATTAGATCACATTGGTCTAGTTTCCATCGAAGCATTAACTCGCACCTAGTGCGGCGTAAAACCAAATTTAAGTCGAGTAGTGTTTTGGAAATACGACTGACTGCATTCATTTCACTCCCACTTCGATCTACAAGCTTTGTCGGAGTGGCAGCGAATTGACACGAGATTTAGACGATGGAAACGCTTGAAAAGTATATGCCAACCTTTACTTTTCATTATTTTGTAACCATCAATATACAGGGTGTCTAGACCACCCTAGATACACCCCTTTTCTTTCAAAAACTAAGCATTTTAGAAAAAAAGTTTTGAACAAAAATCGTATGGTTTTGAAGGGAGATTGTGTCATTGCTTTGACCTTGGATGGCATCGTTAAGGTCAAGTCAAGGACACCTTTAATTTCTTAAATGGAACCCCCTATTTCTGATTACATATTCTTATAGCTTATGTCGAGTGCTTTCCAAAACATAATAAAGTATTTTTTTATTTGGTACTTTTTGAGTTATTTTGTATTTTAATCTGGCATTTTGATATAAAAAATTAAATATTTTCTAAAATATTTAGTTTTCGATAATCTTACCGTAATATTTTTATGTACAGAATAATGAGACAAATCAATTAGTGCAAAAAAACGAATAATTGTTTAAAAAAATACATTGTAAATAATTTTCTTAAAAACAATTATTTTTTATACTAATTGATTAGTCTCATTATTCTGTACAAAAAAGTATTACGGTAAGATTATTGAAAACTGAATATTTTACAACATATTTAATTTTTTATATCAAAATATGTCAGATTAAAATACAAAATAACTCAAAAAGTACTTAATGAAAAAATACTTTATTATAGTGTTTTGGAAAGATTTTGACATAAGCTATAAGAATATGCAATAAAAAATAGGGGGTTCCATTTAAAAAATTAAAGGTGTCCTTGACTTGACCTTAACGATGTTATCCAAGGTCAAACCAATGACACCATCTTATGTTCCTCTCAAACCCGCACAACTTTGGTTCAAAACGTTTTTCTCTAAAATGCTTAGTTTTTGAAAGAAAAGGGGTATACAGGTGGTCTAGGACACCCTGTAAAATCGATATGTAGTCTATATGTCGATGTTCGTAACAGTTATCGTTCGTTCGTATTAATTATCAAAATGGAAAATAAAAAAGAAATTTGTCAAGAATTATGTTTATTTACATTCACAAGCAAAAGTTAAATTGGCTCTACTGAAATATCAATCTTTCTTGCTTCTATTCTACTTTCAGTGGAAAGAATACATTAAATTCGATGCGCACCGAAACAGAATCGGATTGACGACTTCGGTGGAAACTAGACCATTGTCATCTTTATAATGAGAGTTTTATTTAACGTTTCATGGCGGCATTTCTTCCGATATTCTCTACCAGTACTGAAAATCTATAATTTACATCACGTGCTATAGATTTTCAGTACTCGGTGAATATCGGAATGCAGCCTATATAGGATGTCTAACAAGTAAGTGACCAAACGAAAGATGGAGGTAGATTGGGTCAAACTGAGTCGAAAAGTCCTGAACTATTTTTTTTATAATGCTTAATAAAAGAATTATGAATGTTTAATTTCGAGATGTCGCCAGTAGATAAATTAATAGATGAGTGTTTACACGACCCAGCTGGCAATTTATTGTTTGATTGTTACATCACAACCATTTGACCATATGATTTTGGTCCTTATCAAGTGAATTAAAATTACAATATTATAAATAATGATAATCATGTTACAGAAATAAAATAAACGAAATTATGTACCTGCGTTATAGTTAAAAAGTTGAAAGAGAAAAATCGATATGTCATAATGACACTGTGTCAATCTCTCTGTTTGAGATACTGAGAAAGACTAAACAACCTTTATTAATCTATCGTGTATGTTATTTACCTAAATTCTCTGTGTCCCTTTGGGAGTTAATAATGTTGTCATATTTTTTAATAAAGAACATTTCTCTCAGCTATTTCTCTTTCTTACATGTTTTTCGGTATACAGAATATCAGGCGCTGACCAAAGTCATGATCAAATTCTAATTTCTAATCTTTTAACGAGATTAAATTGATTTTTAATAGTTATCACCAACGCTTAAAATTCACGCATGAAATAGAGTCGGATTCATTTATTAACTTTTTGGACACCACTGTTATCCGTTCTAAAGGAAAAATTTTAACTAATTGGTACAGAAAACCTACTTGTTCCAATAGATATATTAATTTTTATTTCAACCATCCTTTTAAATATAAAATAAACACCATTTTTAATCTCGTTGACTATGCTATTTTACTATCTGACGATCAGTTTCATGGTAAAAATATTGATGTCGTGAAACGGATTTTACTCAATAATTTTTTTCCGAGACACGTTATAAACCATTATATTTATAAGAGACTTAATTTTTTGAAACAACATGATAATATTATTCCGAGTACCGAGGAAAATAGTGTAGGCAAACCTTCCTACATTGCATTACCATTTGTTGAAGGTTTGAGTGACATATCAGTCGGTTTTTTAAAAATATGGGTTTTACGATTGTCTACAATATATCTAAAAAATTAAACTCATTGATTAAACGTAGTAAAGATGGACTACCTATTAGTAATAAAACGGAAGTTGTTTATAAAATAAATTGCAAGAATTGTAGCGCTTCATATATTGGCCAAACGAAAAGATATTTAAGTACCCGCGTCAAGGAACATTTTAATAACATAAAAATGGACGCAAGTAATCTTTCCGTAATTAGCAAACACAAATTAGAATTTGATCATAACTTCGATTGGTCAGCGCCTGATATTCTGCATACAGAAAAACATGTAAGAAAGAGAGAAATAGCTGAAATGTTCTTTATTAAAAAATATAATAACATTATTAACTCTCAAAGGGACACAGAGAATTTAAATAATATATACGATAGATTGTTTAGTCTCTCAGTATCTCAAACAGAGAGGTTGACACAGTGTCATTATGACATATCGATTTTTCTCTTTCAACTTTTTAACTATAACGCAGGTACATAATTTCGTTTATTTCATTTCTGTAATGTGATTATCATTATTTATAATATTGTAATTTTAATTCACTTGATAAGGACCAAAATCATATGGGTAAATGGTTGTGATGTAACAATCAAACAATAAATTGCCAGTTGGATCGTGTAAACATTCGTCTATTAAAAGAATTATTATTGAATAAAGGCTGGCCAATCAGCGCCGATCTTTAGCCGGGCGCATGTCGGTGAGCCGCGCGCCTGGCAGTATGAGGCAGCGCACACTTCACGGCGCGCGGTTCACTGACGTGCGCCCGGCTAAAGGTTGATGCTGATTGGCCAGACTTTACTCAATAATAGTTCCTTTATTAATTAAGGGTCGACAGGAGAGACAGTAGAGACCTCTCGCGGGAAGCCGTGAATTACGAATTCGTAGTCTACGTCCTACAGCCAAAATAAAGAGAAAATCGGATTCTAATGATGATATTCGTATTCAGCAGCATCGTCTTCATAGACGTACAGAGCGTTTTTTGGGGAAAAATGATCAAAATAAAAATTCTAATACTAAACAAACACATACAGCTACTCGCAGATCAGGTGTAGTTACTCCCAAATTCATATTGTATTAATTATAAATTTTTGAAAGCTAAATTGTAAAATCCGGCTCTGTATGACTAATTATAACAATATAAAGAATACGTCAGGAAAAGTTTCATGAAAAAATATTAATTTTTCGAGATGTAGGACGAAGACTACGAATTTCATCACATCTGTATTTAAAGTGCAGCTAACAGCAGAACATGGGGAATATTCCGTGGTGGCACACTGGCCGCGTGACAAGGAAAAATGATTGCGACATCTTTGTCTGTCTTTCATCGCGTATGTGTGTAGCGTCCGTGAAGACAAACATCGATACGTTGAGCACATATGGTTGGGAAATAATGTCAAACAAGGAGTGACAATCGCGTGCTATCCTTGTTCCTCTAGCATATCGCTTTACGGCCGAAATATGGTCTGAAAATGCTGTCTGGTCTCTCGTGGCAGAAAGCAGTAATGCAACAAGATTAACGGGCGCCCATTTTTTGAGAATTTTATACTTGCATATATACATATGTGCATATATATGTTTAAATTGTAGTTAAAATTGTACGTGCAATTAAATATTTTGTATGATGATCAATAATAATAGTAGAATATAATAGATAACAGAATGAACAAATATACAATATGTAAGACACGGGTGCCTGTCAGACTTACAATTAATGATTTGTTGCTTTATTACTATCAAGACTTCGTGTATCATATCAGAGAGGGATAGAGATGAAGTAGTACGATTGTCAATCCTGGTTCGATATTATTTTTTAACAGTTGTATAATTGCAGTTTCATAGATTAAAAATTATATTATTTTTCTTCAATTGTTCACACCAATATCGCATAGATATATAATAACAACATGTACGCAAAAAAAGTTTAATATCTATCCCTACAAAATAACTTTTAAAAAAGTTTTTCCTTGAAAAATAATTTTCATACAAAATAAAAAATTAAAAAAAGATTTTCCTCTAAAAAACAACTCTAAAAAATAAAAACCTTTAAAAAATCAAAAATCAAAACTAAATGAAATCAATAGTTAAGTAGCCAAGTATTTAGAAGCAATTCAGTTTGTGAGGATTTGTAATTTGAAATAGTATTTGTCATAAAATCAATCTTGTATTTATAGAAATGTTATAGACAGATTCATTCACAGATTCACGGGTTTCTATGAATATTATATTTATATAATATTGTTAAATTAATAAGCATTACTTTAAAAAAAATCACTTAAATATATTTGATTTATCATATTAAAAATTTAATCATAGAAGGCAGTATATTTGGATTATCATATTAAAAATTTAATTATAGAAGGCATAGAGATAATCAAATTTTCACAGTTATAATGTATATATAAATAAATCCCAACATGTACGCAAAAAAAGTTTAATATCTATTCCTACAAAATAACTTTTAAAAAAGTTATTTCTTGTACATTTTTTGCAGGAAAAATATAAATTTTTACAACAAGCAATGAAATCACCTAAAAAAAACCTCACAAAGGTAAAAAAAAATACGCCAAGTATATAAAAAAATCCCAACATGTACGCAGAAAAAAGTTTAATATCTATCCCTACAAAATAACTTTTAAAAAAGTTTTTCCTTGAAAAATAATTTTCATACAAAATAAAAAATTAAAAAAAGATTTTCCTCTAAAAAATAACTCTAAAAAATAAAAACCTTTAAAAAATCAAAAATCAAAACTAAATGAAATCAATAGTTAACTAGCCAAGTATTTAGAAGCAATTCAGTTTATAAAGATTTGTAATTTGAAATAGTATTTGTCATGAAATCAATCTTGTATTTATAGAAATGTTATAGACAGATTCACAGATTCACGGTTTCTATGAAATCAAAACACATTTTATTTTTATTAACAGAAATCTGATTTTCAAAATAACCCATACAGCACTAAAGCTTGCAACAACATTGCTGCAATATTGCAATATTGCATATTGTAGTTGAATGTTGCAGAAATATTACAAAGACATTATTTTACAATATAACTTTAGTAATGTTACAGCAACATTCCAAAAATATTCCAAAAAAAGTATTCGATAATCGCTAGTTCATTCGTTTACCGCTATGCGGCGCATATTGCGCTATCTATTCCGCATTTAATTTTTAGTCACAATGATTATATAAAGTTTACAAAGAGCAACTAATAAGATTAAAGATATAATAACTCTTTTCTTTCAAATTATACATCCTGTAAGATATACTTTGCAAATCAAAGGAATTTTAATCGCACTTAACATCAACAATATGATTTGATATTATAGCATATAATACTCTTAATAAACTCTATAATAATTTGTGTAATTTGTGATATACAATATTCAAAATTGTTGAACTTTCCATACAGCACCGCAAGATTGCAACAACATTGCAGCAACATTTTTCTGCAAGGTTGCAACATTGCAGAAACATTACGAAATATTGCTGCAACATTGTTATGATATTGCAGCAACAATAAAATGTCCGCCTACAGAAATATTGCAATATAATATTGCAGCAACATAGCAATATAATATATATGCAATAATGCTTTATGTATATTTATCGACATAATATCTTTAACATATGAAAAAAATAATAAGAAATTAGGCATATAAGAATCAGGATTTAGTGTGTATATAGATTTTCTGTATTATAATAACGAAATTATAAATTGCAAATTTTTCGGTACACATTTGACTTTCTTCAGTGACAAAGAATATCTAAGAGAAATAAGAAAAAACTCAATTTGCAATTTTGTAAATTCACAATCTCTTTGTATCCGAAATATTCAGATATGCAAAAAGATTGTGGTGGATTTACGCATACAAGTTTTTTCACATCTTTCTTGTTTTCATATAATCTCAAAATTTATTTATTAAAATCTGAAGTATCTTTTGCATGTTAAAAAATTATTATCAAATTTTTGATTTTATATAAGAATGGAAACTATTAAAAGAATTCTTAGTCCAATGTCTGAGTCCTCTGTGTTGGGGTTATATCATACAATTTAAGCTAATAAAAATAGTTATTATATCTTTAATCTTATTAGTTGCTTTTTGTAAACTTTATATAATCATCGTGACTAAAAATTAAATGTGGAATAGATAGCGCAATATGCGCCGCATAGCGGTAAACGAATGAACTAGCGATTATCGAATACTTTTTTTGGAATATTTTTGGAATGTTGCTGTAACATTACTAAAGTTATATTGTAAAATAATGTCTTTGTAATATTTCTGCAACATTCAACTACAATATGCAATATCGCAATATTGCAGCAATGTTGTTGCAAGCTTTAGTGCTGTATGAGTTATTTTGAAAATCAGATTTCTGTTAATAAAAATAAAATGTGTTTTGATTTCATAGAAACCGTGAATCTGTGGATCTGTTTATAACATTTCTATAAATACAAGATTGATTTCATGACAAATACTATTTCAAATTACAAATCTTTATAAACTGAATTGCTTCTAAATACTTGGCTAGTTAACTATTGATTTCATTTAGTTTTGATTTTTGATTTTTTAAAGGTTTTTATTTTTTAGAGTTATTTTTTAGAGGAAAATCTTTTTTTAATTTTTTATTTTGTATGAAAATTATCTTTCAAGGAAAAACTTTTTTAAAAGTTATTTTGTAGGGATAGATATTAAACTTTTTTCTGCGTACATGTTGGGATTTTTTTATATACTTGGCGTATTTTTTTTTACCTTTGTGAGGTTTTTTTTAGGTGATTTCATTGCTTGTTGTAAAAATTTATATTTTTCCTGCAAAAAATGTACAAGAAATAACTTTTTTAAAAGTTATTTTGTAGGAATAGATATTAAACTTTTTTTGCGTACATGTTGGGATTTATTTATATATACATTATAACTGTGAAAATTTGATTATCTCTATGCCTTCTATAATTAAATTTTTAATATGATAATCCAAATATACTGCCTTCTATGATTAAATTTTTAATATGATAAATCAAATATATTTAAGTGATTTTTTTTAAAGTAATGCTTATTAATTTAACAATATTATATAAATATAATATTCATAGAAACCCGTGAATCTGTGAATGAATCTGTCTATAACATTTCTATAAATACAAGATTGATTTTATGACAAATACTATTTCAAATTACAAATCCTCACAAACTGAATTGCTTCTAAATACTTGGCTGCTTAACTATTGATTTCATTTAGTTTTTATTTTTTTAGAGGTTTTTCATTTTTCAGAAGTAAATTGATTGATTGATTGATATTCTTTATTGTTTCCCTATGGGGTTACAAATCTTCCTCCATATCTTTCCCTTACATCTTACTTTCTACACTTATATTTAACGCTTTGTACACACACACGCTTCCTATCCCTCTTTTCGTTCTTGTCCCTCAACTTGTGTACTTTACTTATCCTTATCCTATCTTACTTACATCTTAACTCCGCGAACTTAACTTAACTTAGTCTAACTTAGCCTATTTTGGACCTCCGTTTTCGCTGTTCTTTTCGCTTTCTCTCTCCTCCCTCCCTCTCTCTCTCTCTCTCTCTCTCTCTCTTCCTCCCTTTCTCTCGTTTCCTCTATCTCCCTCATCTATTCCTCTCCTGCTTCTTCTCCTCCTAGTATCCTCTCCTTTGCCTCCTGCCAACTAGTCCCATCTTTTTTCTCCCTTTTCACGCACCTTTCCCATACATGTTCCCACGTCTCCTTCTCCTTACCGCACATCCTACAACTTTTCTTTTCCTCCCCCTCCCAATATAATCCTTCCCTCATTTCGTTCCCCAATCTAAATTTCATAACCCTTCTCCACCTTTTCTCCGTCCATCCTTTCTTCAAATACTCTGGAATTCCCTCACCCTTTATTTCCCTATACCCTTTATTATATTTCGATTCACATATTTTCTTCTCCCTTTCTTCATCTTGCCTCTTCCTATCTTTTTCCTCCAACTCCTCATATCCTATTCTTTCCTCTTCCCCTTCCTGTACTCCTCTTTCTCTCAAGAATTCCTTCCTTTCTTGTTCCCAGCTCCCTATCACTCTCCCTCTTCTCCATCTTTCTTTCATCTCTTCCCAGCATTTCCTTGGTACTTCCCCCCCTTTTCCTTCCTCTAATCTCCTTTTGAAATTCCATACCCTTCTTCCTGCTCTCCCTCTCATCAATCCTCTTCCCACTTCCTCCCTTACCATATATCCTGGCGTCCTCCAGTCCAGTCCTATTGTCCATCTTATATGCCTGTCATGTATTCCCTCTATCTCCCTTCTCTGCCTCCACTCCCAAACCTCTGCCCCATATCCCATTACTGTCTATACTAGCGTGTCGTATAGCCACATTCTCCTTTCCCAGTGCTTTCCCCATACTTCCCTCATCACCGCTGCTGTCCTTCTTCCTCTTTCTCTCACATGTGCCTCTTGCCCTCCCTTCCTCTGTATCGTATATCCTAAATATCTAAACTCTTTCACCTCCTTTATCTTTTTCCCTTTCCATCTCCAATCTACCTTTTACTCCTACCCCCTCCCTTCCTAAATCTTATTACCTTTGTCTTTTCCGCATTTAATTCTAGTCCTTTTCTTGTTAAATACCTATCCAACCTACTCAACATCGCTCTCATGTCCTGCTCCTCTTCCGCCATCAACACTACATCATCCGCGTATGCTAAAATAAATACTTTCCCTTCCCCCCGTCTCACTCCTCCCCAACACCCTTTTGCCATCTCCTCTTCCAAATCCGCCATCAGAATGTTAAACAGCGTTGGGCTCAGTGGACATCCCTGTCTCATCCCTTTCGCCATCCAGAACTCCTCTCCTATTCGCCCCCCTACTCTTACCCTACTCCTTGTCTCCCTCATTATCTCTTCCACTCTCACCACCAGGCCTTCTCTCACTCCCCTTTCTCTCATCGCCTTCATCAGAATCTCCCTGTCGAGTCAAACGCTGCTTTCAGGTCCACAAATACCGCTGTCATTTTCCCACCTTTCCTTCCCAACTGTCTATTTACTAAATAGTTCAACGCATACAATTTTTAGAGATAAATTACTTTTTAGTTTTTTATTTTGCAGGGAAAAATTTTTTTATAAGTAATTTTTTAGAGGTAACTATTTTTCAATTTTTTGTTGCATACAATTTGAGATTTTTCATATATACTTGGCATATTTTTTTTTACCTTTGTGAGGTTTTTTTTAGGTAATCAAATTGCTTTTTGTAAAAATCTATGTTTTTCCTGCAAAAAATATATATGCGTTTTTAGCATTTCGAGGCCAACTGCATTTTTGTATTAATTTTATAAATATCCCAGACAGCATAAGGATGTCCTTAGGACGTCCAAAGGGCATCCAGGACATACATGTAGGATATACTCAGGATATCCCATTGTAATCCTCAGATCTCCTCTGGATATCCTGAGGAAGAGTAAATGATAGCCGTATATTAATCTCTGGAGAATCCAGGGAGATCCTGTGGAACATCCTAAGGATTTTTATAGGATATGTTAGGGATATTTTTCGTATGTTTCAAGGAGCAAATTTTAAAATTTAAATATAAATTAAAATTATGTTTTGTTATTTACTACCAATATTAAAAATCTAATATTAAAAATAGTTCACCGTTCTTTAATATTTGAGGCTTTCGTGCTGTACATGAATATTTTAGGTTTGACTCCCGGGTTTGAGTTGTGTAATATTGTCTAAACAATCCAATATCTGAATTCCCTATGTTGGGATTTGTAATTTCCTGTCAGTTGCTCTTTGCAAGCTTTATATAATTCTCATGACCAAATCTCAAATACGAGTTCGCATGTCGCATAGCGGTAAACAAACGAACTAGCGGTTGAATACTATTGTTTGTAAAGTTTTTGGAATGTTGGGAACAGTAACATTCCTCATGAAATATTAAATAAATAATAATTTTGGATATATGAAAATGTGCGCATCAAATTCAATTATTAATATTTAATATTAAACGAAATTAACGTTAACAATTAATTGCACATGTATATGTCCTCTGGAAATTCAAAAGACATCCAATATAATAGACAGGGCAGATATATCCTATAGACATCCAGGGGTTATCCAGTGGACATTTATAGGACATTGATACTTCCCAGACAGCACAAAACATCCTCAGGATCATCCTGAATATGTCCAGGGCGGTTCAGGACATTTGTAGGATGTTTTAAGATATTATTATAAATGTATTTATAAAAATTTAATATGCATACATAATTATTTTTAGTTGTGTCGGCTATTTAATATAATTTAGAAATCTTAAGTATTATAATAAGTATTAATGTCCTATAAATGTCCACTGGATAACCCCTGGATGTCTGTAGGTTATATCTGCCTTGTCTATTATATTGGATGTCTTTTGGATTTCCAGAGGACATATACATGTGCAATTAATTGTTAACGTTAATTTCGTTTAATATTAATAATTGAATTTGATGCGCACATTTTCATATATCCAAAATTATTATTTATTTAATATTTCATGAGAAATGTTATTGTTCGCAACATTCCAAAAACTTTACAAACAATAGTATTCAACCGCTAGTTCGTTTGTTTACCGCTATGCGACACGCGAACTCGTATTTGAGATTTGGTCATGAGAATTATATAAAGCTTGCAAAGAGCAATTGACAGGAAATTACAAATGTAATTATTTTCTATCAGTTCAATTTCTGATGCAATCTCAACATAGGGAATTCAGATATTGGATTGTTTAGACAATATTACACAACTCAAACCCGGGAGCCAAACCTAAAATATTCATATACAGCACGAAAGCCTCAAATATTAAAGAACGGTGAACTATTTTTAATATTAGATTTTTAATATTGGCAGTAAATAACAAAACATAATTTTAATTTATATTTAAATTTTAAAATTTGCTCCTTGAAACATACGAAAAATATCCCTAACATATCCTATAAAAATCCTTAGGATGTTCCACAGGATCTCCCTGGATTCTCCAGAGGTTAATATACGGCTATCACTTACTCTTCCTCAGGACATCCAGAGGAGATCTGAGGATTACAATGGGATATCCTGAGGATATCCTACATGTATGTCCTGGATGCCCTTTGGACGTCCTAAGGACATCCTTGTGCTGTCTGGGTATTAGAAAGTTTCTGGCATGTTGTATGAATATTTTAATACAACGTTACGCGCAAGGTCTCTGGAATATTACTAGGATGAATATGGGCGAACATTTTCATGTTGCTGGGAGGTTAATGGTAGGTTTATTAATCTCCGTGGAATGTTACTATCTTACAATTTAAGATGACCGGAACCTTATTGGGATGTTGATGTGCTGTGAGGGAAGCTTTTCAAATTTACTATAATTAATTTAACTGTTTTATATACAAAATCATGCAGATATCATGTCTTTTCTGAAACTTATCTTTCTTATATTTACAGTTAGTGCTTATTCCAAAATTGTGTACAATATAAAACTTATGCTAATAAGGTATTGAGTTGTATAATCTTTTTTATATATTATAAATATCTTTCAACAGAAAATGCGCGGTACGAATATAAATTTTCAAAAGTCCTACAGTTATTAATAATATGAATAAATCTATGCACATTAAGTAAAATGCATTCTTCTTAAATAACTAAAAATATATTAACTATACATATCTAAATATTTTATGCATAAATTAGCATTAATTGTAATTCTAGGATACTAGAATATGGGTCAAATGTAATTATTATTCTATTATTGATTACGTATATGTACATTCTATAACAATTTAAAATATTTATGTTTTATGGTTACTAGAGTATTGTGCCATCACATTTGTGATACGCACGTTCGTGAGACTAAGTGATGCACTCTTTAATTACGATTTATTGTACGATGTGGCGATGCGTTACTAAGGAGCGACGGGAAAGAAGGGATGAGCAGTAGGCGTGAGCTAAAAAATCCAGCCGGAAGTTACAAATAAATCCCAGTTCACTTATATAATAAGTCGGTGGACAGGGTTCTTATTTCTACCGCAGCATCTTTATTCCTATGTCGCCACCGTCAACTCGGAGTTTCGTGGCGACTACTCAGGAGCCTTAAGAATAATAAGTAAATATTATGTATGAATACTTTGGTTTTCTTTGCATACATATAACTAATATTACAGTAGCATGTTGTGCAGTGCGAGATATTTATAAGTTTTCCTTTTTTTTATAAAATAATTTAATATAGTTATATGTATGCAAAGAAAATCAAAATATACAAATTATGTATGTATACTGACAAAGCGAATAACATTTTGTTGCAGTAAGATTCACTTTAAGAATAATATTTATAATATTAGTTATATGTATGCGAAGAAAACCAAAGTATTCATACATAGTATTTATATACTTATTAATTAATTGTACTTATTGTCTGTTACTATCAAATCTCTATAATTCAATATGTTACGCTGTTTAGCAAAGTTCTTCAGCTGGGATTGCATACGGTATAAGACCATATGCAATTCCAGTTGAAGAAATCCCAACTATAAAAGTATACCGGTCTTCTTGAAAGGATTGATTTTGCTTTATCCTGCAAATAAATGCTATAATTTAGATAATATTCAGATATAATTAAAAAATATACTTATAAAACAATAAATAAACATATATAAGCAAATATATATATAAATATATGTATATATATATATATACGAAATTTCAATCTACTTACTCGATAGCATCAAATATATTTTCTTCAAGTATATTTTTGCAACAGATTCATCAAATATAATCTTAAGCTTATTATATCTTGATATTGCGATGCTACCGCGTACCGCGTCGCTTGATACATATCATATACGTTTGCATGCACATACACATTGTCTCAAGGCATTTGCACACTCAAGCGAATAATCCTATATGAGCGCTGCGAATGCGCCTTGAGAGACAAAATCGCTTTGCGTGTGTGCGTGCAAGCATATGTACGTGAGAGTCTAAATCTTCTGAAGAAAAAAATGTCACATTTCTGGTATACGATTATCATCCTTAGGATTGATTGCACCAATCTTATTCAAATTGGTCGCAATCGAAAGCTTGCATCCACATTGTATAAGAAAAATGCCGTTAGATTTTTGATTAACAGTTTAGTTCCTGAGGAATTTTAATCGAAAGTTTATTAGACGTAAAACTCCGGATAAGCTATTTGGTAGCATCGCGACTCCTGTACATAATCAACATAGGCAAACCGTTGACAAGCCTCGAAATGTTTTTTTTATATACTTGGCGTCGCGACGCTACCGCGTCGCTTGATATGTATGTAAAATTTGTATATTTGTACATTATGTTTATAGCATCAAAAAAAATATTATAAATACATCAATGAATATCTACACTTCTTACTATTATAAAGACAATGTGTATAGAAATATATCATAATTTTTATAGCTGTAGAAACTTAACATGAATATCCTCATTGAGGGTAGACTAATGATACTCATAAGTAGATGTAATATCTCATTCTTTAACACATATTTTCTAATAAAAATTATTTTTGATAGTACACAGAGTAATATCTGTCTTTAATGTAATCTTATTTCAACATTACAATCTTGTGCGTTATGCAGCTTTTGATTTACCACACATGAATCACTTCATAAAACAGACAAACTTTGTGTTTTTAAGTGGAAGGATGCGGTTTTAATCCAGGAGATTCACTTTTTTTCGGACTGGAATTGATTTCTTGTTGCTCCAATCTACGGTGTCTCAACATTGTCGATAATACTCCATTGAAACTGGCAGTTTTCTTCTTGGCACTACCTTTTGGAGTACTCTCGCCGACTCTACGGACAGGTAGTCTTGGCGATGACATTTCATCCATAAAATCAAAATCGGACTTTTCTTCAATTCTATAAACATAAAAAAATATTGTCAATATAAAAAATAATTAAGATACACTATTTGAAATTAGAAGCTCTAATGAATAAAAATAAGAGAAGTACAAAATTTCGGACAAAAATTTAAAATACGGCGCGCTAAACTTACACCTCGATGTTAATATCACGCGTGTTATATACATGTATTTATTTACAAATCGAACGAATCACAATGTCACGCAATACACATCATGTAATTTTTAAAATATCCATCAGTTGCGTTTCTATCTTCGTAACGTTGCGATGCTCATCTCGGTTTATTGAAGTAAGCTCCTACTTTATCTTTCATAATTATAATTACAACACACTAGATACTGACGATCTAAAAGAATAAATTTCAAAAGTTCTGACGAGCACTATGTGCTTTTGTCACCTAAGCTGGGCACGTACTCCCCTTGCGGATGAACCAAAAAGAGGCACACTTGTCTTTAAACGTGATGAGCATAAAACATTCCCGCATATAAATATATGCTCCTTTTAACAATTTAAGTATATTAACGAAAATTGATCCATCTCATCCATCATATTATCATATTTTCATGTCAGTAGCAACATATTCTTTAAAACACACGGTGCATTAATTTAACAAGTTTTTTATATCCTATACTTTTTAATTTTTTTTTAAAGTTATTCGTAATCATTTGTAAATTATTTATTACATAGGTTTACATTTTAAATTATATCCGATCTGTAATTTAATAGATGCCGAAGATGGTCGAAATCCAGGACCGAAACATACATACTTGAATACAGAAAAAACATAAACAACAACAATCAACTTGCGCACTGTTTACCAGGCTTTTATTTAGCCCAAAAACCTCTTCTCTTCAATTAGAACAATTAAAAATTTTTACTACAAAGTTACTTGTATTCCTGCGATCCATAATCCTGTTGTCGATTGTTTGAGGGAATAGGGGATGGTCCTCGTCTACCAGGACACTTCCATTCAAGTTCTAAGACATGATTGTTAGCTTCTAAACCTTCAATTAATGAGACTATGTCTTCAGCTTTTATATTCCATTCATACTACACAAATAAAAAAAAACAAAGATGTTTATACAAAATTAACAGCATAATGTGAAATATAAACTTAGATATTTACAATATAACACATATGATCAAATATAGTAAGATGAATCAGAAAGTAAGGTTCCCTGTTTTATTACGACTCTTATTTACAACTTATGCACAAATTGGAATTATTGTATTAAAATATAGAATGATTACTTTTACTAATATAATCTTTTTTGAAAAGATTGATGCACTCGTCTCACTTTGGCATGAGTTGAAGATTTTCTCTTGATAAAAGGTTTTAAAATATTTTGTTCACTCTTGAATAGCATTTTATATTCCTACATTATCAAGGAGACAATTAGAAGAAAGAGGCTTAAGTTTCTCTCTAGAGAAGCCCAGGTCTTTTTCTTGTGAATTTTCTTCATGATAATGTCACTCTATATATCAGACTCAAGAATTTTTGTAACCATTTGATTGGAACATTATAAAGCATCTTCTCTAGAGCCTGGATCTGGCTCCTTATAATCTTAATTTGTTTGCATCACATCTTGGGGGAAAACGATTTCCAGATAATGCAGTGATACAAAAAATGCTATTTAAGAATGGTTGAAACATGAAGAGCAGGATTTTTACCAAGAGGGGATCTTCAAATACATGCTAACTATATCAATCTTCTCAAAGACTATATCGAAAAGTAATCTTTAGCTTATAACTTAACATAGTAAGTTCAATTAATGCATAAGTAGTAAATAAAAGTTGTAATAAAACAGAAAATGTATATATATATATATATTTTTTATTTAAGAATTATACTTGAAATTTTTATTACTTAAAAATTATAAGATATCAAGATAAATAATAATTATTTCAGAATTTACATATATTGTAAATTTGGTTATCTTACCTTCGCGTCCACTTCGTATTTTTCATCATCGGAACATTCCACAGACCAGTCTTCTTCATTGCATTCCATTTTTATTAAATAATTTGCAATAATATATGATCGTTTAAAAAGACATTTCCATTATGTTTCATTCGCATATAATCGGTCATTCCCAATTCATTCGCAAATTTGTCTCTTTGCAAAAACCTCTCTATATATATATATATATATATATATATCTTTTCTACATTTCGCATACGAATTTCGCTAATACTAGTTTCGCTCATATTATAATTACAAGACACTACACAAACAAGATAATTGACAACCACCATAGACCAGAGAAAAGCTTGAGAGATACCACGGCCCTCAGTATTCATAGTCAATTCTTATATTTAAGACCGTCTTAAGCACAATCTTAAGATGCCCTAAACCAATCACAGAGCCGTATTAGCACCTTAAGACATTATTTAAGACGGTCTTGAAATAAAGAACTGACTATGAATACCGGCTCTAGAACATATAAAAATGAAAGGGGAATGCTTTTGTTTCCCGATAGAAAAACATGTCGAAGGAAGTGAGAAAGAAAATCATAGTTGCCTTTCTCTTGTGAGTAATTGCTCAAAAGTGCGCATACACGGCTTACCAGTTCGGCCCAATGAAAAATAAGTATATATATATATATATATATATATATATATATATATATATATATATATATATATATATACGGTTACATTAGTCACATATGTGTGTACACAAAAGTATGTATATTTACAGACACAATACTTATATATGTAGTTATTCAGAAGAGAGAGAGGCAACTACGATTTTTTTCTCACTTCCTTTCGATACTTTTCAGCCTGCTATTCCCCTTCCATTTATATTCTAAGCCACAGCCTATGGCCCATGTTCATAGGCCTAGTTTACACACCTACATGAAGTAGAAAGAAGACCATAGACTTTGGCTGCGGTCGAGGAGACGCTAAAGATGCTTCGAAGCATTGCATTAACCAATCAGAATAAAGAAATCTTTACTTTTTTTGTCCTGATTGGTCAATCAAACGCTTCGAAGAATTTCTAGTGTCTTCCCGACCGCAGCCATAGTATATCTAGACCGAGTGTTGTGGAGTGGGGACAAAGGTGCACGTAAAGGTGGGTATACACTTAGCGAACGAACAGCGAATGCAAAACGTGTTGAACGTTTTTCTCGCACGAATTGTCTTTGATGTACCGCTTCATGAGGGAATCGAGCCGCATTCGCTTTGGCGTATATATCTGCTGAATGATAATAATGAACGTTTGCATTCGCTGTTCGTTCGGTGTTCGTTCGCTAAGTGTATACCCACCTTTAAAAAGGATGTATTCTGTTTCATGCTCCTTGCGTTCTCTCTCGCTCGCACATAGCATAGCGAAAGAGAACACTATGCTACGTGCGAGCAAGAGAGAACGTAAGGAGCACGAAACAGAGTATGTCCTTTTCTACAAGCATCTTTACCGCCACTCCATAAATAAGGCAAACGCTCGGTCTAGGTGTACTATGTCTATGGAGAAAGCCTGCAGCACACGGTACGATTTTTTGTACTGATTTTGTTAATTTATTTGTTGCGTGTTTAGCAAAGTATTCTACGTGTTCCAATCATAAGAGTGTTACTAGTTTTGGCTTCACACGTGCAGATTATCTTACGTGTTGGGTTAATATTTTAGTTATAAGATTTCTAGAGATTTCAACAAAATTTTTTAAGATTCTAAAAATCCTTTAGACAATAGCTAATGATTGCTTATCTAGTCAAGATACGATTCAAGATATTTATTGTGGAAGAATTAATAACATTTTTTAAATTTTATTAGGTTAGGAAATCTGTCATTTTTAATTAATTATATACATATTCAATTAATATCACCATAATTATAAATAAAATACATAATTACTTATATATATTTATAACTTTTGTCTTTATATTTATTATTATTTTTATTTTTTGCGTTTTTGTCGTAGTATCGTTTGCAGCTAGCAACAAAACCATAGTAAAATATAGCACCGAATCTATTACCAAAAACTAGCATGCTAGCCAGTGATGAAAGCTCATGGGAAATATCTTACAGGCAGAATTTTCTGCGCATGTGTGAATAACGTCACTGCTTTAAGCCCGTGTCAGACTACACATTAAAGATTGAGATTCAAGATTCAAGATTGATATTTGATCAATCAGGATGAAGAAATTTTAGTCCCTTTTGTTCAGATTAGTCAAATCCAAATCCTTAATCTTTAATCTTCAATTTTCAATGCGTAGTCTAATACGGGCTTTACGTATCCGATCTCAACAGTCTCGTAATATAGGACACTTTTTAAAGTCTATATAAATTTTCTATTGTTTTTATTAATATTTATGCTAATGATATATTAAATACCTATTATCTCTTTAAGGGTCAACAAAATAAATTTTAAAAATTAAATTATATATTACTTCTTGCAACATTTCCTATACTTTTTCTCGTAATAGGACATAACGATACTCTTTTTACAACGTACACTATACGCTATTGAGGCCTACTGACGTTTGCGCTATTGCGCATGTGCGAGAGTTTGCTAGCACGCACAACAACACGCAGCACATAATATTTCAAGTTGCATAGCTATTATAATTGCTAGCAAAATGTCTCGCATGCGATCTAGTACGCAAAATCGTACCGTGTGCCGCAGGCTTAAGACTTAAGACGTAAGTGAATTGACCAATCACGGTCGGACAGTAAAGCGGGGAGCACACACTTTTGCATAAGCGCATAATCATAAGCATAAGGAAATTGATTGGTTAATTTTGTTATACATAAGAAAATGGACTAATCAATTTTCTTATGCTTGTAGTTACGCGTTTATGTAATGCCTGCGGCACACGGTATGATTTTTCGTATTGATTTTGTTAATTTATTCGTTACGTGCTGTTTAGCGAAGTATTCTACGTGTTTCAATCATAAGAGTGTTACTCGTTTTTGCTTCACACGTGCAGATTATCTTACGTGTTAGGGTAATATTTTAGTTATAAGATTTCTAGAGATTTCAACAAAATTCTTCAAGATTCTAAAAATCTTCTAGATTATTTAGCCAATGATTGCTTATCTAGTCAAGATATTTATTGTGGAAGAATTAATAACATTTTTTAAATTTCATTAGGTAAGGAAATCTCTTATTTTTAATTAATTTTATATATATTCAATTAATATCATCATAGTTATAAATAAAATATATAATTACTTGTATATATATATATATATATATATATATATATAACTTTTGTTTTTATATTTATTATTATTTTAATTTTTTGCATTTTTGTCATAGTATCGTCTGTAGCTAGCAACAAAACCATAGTAAAATATGGCACCGAACCTATTACCAAAAACTAGCATGCTAGCACGCACAGCAACACGCAGCACATATTTCAAGTTGCATAGCCATTATAATTGCTAGCAAAATGTCTTGCATGCGATCTAGTATGCAAAATCGTACCGTGTGCAGTAGGCTGAAGATTAGTCTAACGCGAAACAAGAGTGGAACCAATCGCAGGCATTCTGCAGCTTTCATTAGTTTACGCTCGCGATTGATTTCTTCTCGTTCCGCGTTACGCTAATCCGCGTTTCCGCGCTTCATGTAACCCTATGGCACCCTAAGGTCCGGTTCCACAATTTATTTTAACCGGAATTTAACTCGTTAATGGAAGATTCACATTGCATCCGATGTTCGATATACGACATTCGATTGGATACATTAGACATCAGACGTAATGTGAATTCTTTATTAAGGGGATCCTAAAACGACGGCCGAACTCCGACGAATTAGCCCTCATCTAAGCGTAACTAAAATTATCGATAATACCGACCGAAATTATCGATAATATCAATAATTTGAGTTCCGCTGTTACCGATAATATTTCTGCATGTTTTATGCATATTTGAAAGAGAATTGTGTTCAATATGATGAAATCGGATAACATCGTGTATTTCTACTGCTCTATTGCCTCGCACGCATATCTAAGCGTATCTAAGCGTATAGATAACAGTATAACATAGACACGTGTCTACCTTTATTGCATATTTGCAGGGTTGGGAAGTAACGCGTTACTTGTAACGTCGTTACCGTTACAGTTACTTTTTTTCGGTAATGATCGTTACTTTTTTCTATTTGTAACGATAACGGTAACGTCGTTACATTTTTACAGTAACGGTAACGGATTAGTCGTTACTTTTATCGTTATTTTTTGATTCTTTATTATCTCATATCTATTCAATAGATGTATTTTTTGAAAAATATTTTGTAGCCTTCTATCATAGGCTGTATTCCGATAGTCACTGCCAGTACTGAAAATCTATAGTAACGTAAATTATAGATTTTACAATTACCGATAGTGAATATTGGAATACACTCTTAATAATATCAATATTTCTCTTATCAATATTTAAAAACAATGTTCCATAAAAATTTTCGACAAATTTGAAATTTGTAAATTACAATTTAAATTCTTATAAAGATAAGCGTATTGAAAAGTAAAGATATTAACATAAAAAATTAGAATCATTAAATAAGTTTAATATAAAAAAACGCTTGCTGTATAGAGACTAATTTTAGAGTTTTTAATTGTAACATAGATTATTACATTTAATATTGATTATTAAATAAATGTATAATCTAATAGCTTATTTTAGCATTACAAAAAACGAAAACATAACGAAAAAGTAACGAGTCGTTACTTTCCAAGTAACGGTAACGGTAACGCGTTATTTTTTAAAATTAGTAACGAGTAACGGTAACGAGTTACTTTTTACAAAAAATGACGGTAACGATAACGCGTTACTTTTATTGAGTAACGTTCCCAACTCTGCATATTTGAACACAATTGCACATATTACTTATATGGACTTATATATATATATGTGTGTGTGTGTGTGTGTGTGTGTGTGTGAGCGCGCGGGCGCGCGCGCATACATACATACATATATACATACATACATACATACATACATACATACATACATACATACATACATACATACACACGCATACACACGCACACACACGCATACACACGCAAACACACGCATACACACGCATACACACACATACAATGGCACAATACATATATATGTATTATAATATATAATAACGGTTATATTGCTAATCTTATATAACTATTAAATCCGGTTCAAAATATTGTAAAGGAACCAGCACACGTACATTGCCTCTGGAATACTTTTTACAATAACCAGCACGCGTAAATCGCCTCTGGAATATTTTTTACAATAACCAGCACACGTAAATCGCCTCTGGGATATATTTTTAACCAGAACGCTCATGCAAACCGCATCTGGTATGAAATATTTACAACCAGTTCACGAAAAGATCGCATATAGATAATATATAACACACATATAGTATGCTCGGATCAGAAAGAGGCGGACAGAGAAGAATGGGCAAAGAGAAAGAGGATATGAGTGTAAGTGAGCAAGTGCCAAAAGTAAGAAAAAGAAGGAAATAGTTGGATCTTTCTCCGTAGCAATACTTTATGCTCACTAATATTTAGCGACTGATGTGAATTATTAATCGATATATCGTTGTACAGCCATTCCCTCGCTTACTCATTTCTATTCTCTCTCTCTCTCTCTCTCTCTCTCTCTCTCTCTTTTGCCCATGTCTGTCCATTTCTTTATAACAAAAATACTATATGAGTACTAAATACTATGTGCATCATATACATATAATGTGTATGTTCATATATTGTAGTAATTCTAAATTTTATTTAAAGATTAATTTTATGTTACAATTTTTTTATACAAATGTCTTTATGTTGTTTTCTATTCAGGAATTGCTTTAAAGATATAATCAAAAAATAAAAAAAGAAACTTGTAATATTACATTTTTATATAATATAATATTACATTATCATACTTATATTTTTGTGTAAACTGCACGGAAAAAAAATTCAATTATATCTAGCGACATATTAGTATATAGTATACATTAAAACAATTCCTTCTAGAATTATGGTATATAAATATACTAACCTTTTGACCCTTATTCTTTTTAAAGAAAGTCTGCGGGCAAAGCGAGGCAAGCGTTTCTCATTACATTTTCGCCCCATTATATGAACACACTATAACTACACAAACACAACACTCGTTTTTTAAATTCGACGCGTTATAACGCGTTATAACGGTTGAGCACACTTTTGCGGTTATTTCTCGTTACGCGCACACAATACGCGCGACTGAGACTGAGACTGAGTACTGCTGCGCACTGATATTATCGCATGTGCCTCGCTGTGTGCGTGTGAATAGTACAGTCTACTTATTCCCCGATACGTACATACATACTTAGATTCATGTATGCTACAAATATCGCGTAATAATAAAAACAAATGCGCATCTTTATAAACGAATATTCTGTAACCGAATAAAAAGTTATTTTCAAATTGATTAAAATTAATTCGATACATAAAAACATTATTTATTAATATTTTACGACGTGTCATTTTAATCACAATAATGTAATTAATGCATTTAAATTATTTTCAGATATATAAAATGCGAAATACAGACATTTGATTTTCTGTAGTAACATGACATATATATATAAATTTTATAATAATTTATACATATTAATCTAACGTGAAAGATTATAGATAAAGGGAGCCTCACGAGCGAGACTTCGGAACTCTTCGATATTTGTCGTCTCGCTTGCTCCTCGTTCTTTATTGTATTTATGTATTCTTTCATTCCCATTATTATATTCTTTTATTTCTTCGACTTTTATTCTTTCTATATTCTCGTCGTCCTACATAATAATACATTAATTTATTCGTGTTTATTTTATACAACATAAATGAGATATTGTGTATGTCATAAATAGAAAAAGTATTTAATTATGTGTATTTTTGTATGTACATGTGTTGTATTTAACTATAGTTAAATAGACAAAGAAAGTAACTTGTGTTCTCTCATTTATGATGTATCAAATAAACATAAATAAATAAATTTATTTATTTTCATGTAGGGAGACGCGAATAGAAAGAATAAAAATTGAGCAAATAAAAGAATATAATAATGGGAATAAAAGAATACAATATACAATAATGAACGAGCAGAAAGAGAGAGAGAGAGAGAGAGAGAGAGAGAGAGAGAGAGAGAGAGAGAGAGAGAGAGAGAGAGAGAGAGAGAGAGAGAGAGAGAGAGAGAGAGAGAGAGAGAGAGAGAAGCGCGAGTGAACGCGTAAGTGAATATGCGAGAAGCATGAAGCTAAGCGATGCGTAGTACATAGCGAGCAAGCGATTAGAAAGAGACAGAGCGTATGATCGAGAGAAAAAAGATACTGCAATAATGTTAGTGCGTACATGTATATTACTCTACACGCATGAAAGAGACAAAGGTAGTACGATTATGTCTGTCCTTGTCATGTAAGATTGCAGCTCCGTCTATCGCGACATCACGCAACTAATCTACTGCTCTGTTTTACTCTTGAGCCTCCATCTCGCACACACACATATGCACGAAAATTTTATTTTGCAAAATCTTTTTTATAAAGCTTCTAAACTCACTTCTCTAAGTTCACTTATACTCTTTGATGAAATGACGAGTGCGGAGTTTACTGATTAGGCACGTGTAGATTACAAATTTGTTATATTAAGTAAATGTTGACGCAGAAGCCGATAACAAAACTGTAATTTTCTCATTTTTTTTAACTTTTCATATGAAATGTTAAATTCCGCACTCCGTTATTATGTGTACTTTAATTGTGGAAAAGGATTTGTTCATATCTATAATCAACAAAAAGATTTTGCAAAATAAAGAATATTCGCGTTCTGTGGGTAATATTGGATCCCCTTAACGAGTTAAACTTTGGCTAAAGTAAGTTGTGGGATTGGGCCTAAGAGACGCCACGGCCCGGTTTTAGATGATCCTTGAAAGCGATATGCCCTCTGTGGACATAAAAATGTGGACATTGAACTACGTAGCTAATGTACACGAATGTACTTAATGGGTAATACGCTATGTTCACAAATTATGGTTCCGTTCTGTGCTATGCACAAAGTGTCGATAATATATATAGCCACATAACAAGGAAAGATGATCGCGTCGTCTTTGTCTCTCTTGCACCGTATGTATGTAGCATCCGTGAAAGCACATGCCGATATGTTAAGTGTTAAGTATACGGATGCAATTGTTTGGAGATAATATCGGACAAAGAGCGACAATCGCGTGCTATCCTTGTTCTTCTAACGTATCTGATACGTCCTGAAAAAGCTTTTTGATCTCTCGTGGCAGAAAGCAGTAATGCAATAAGGTTAACAGGCGCCCACTTTCTGAGAATTTTATATTTGCATATATACATATGTGCATACATATATTTAAATAGTTAAAATTGTACGTGCAATTAAATATTGTATAATGATCAATAATAATAACAGAATAATAGATAACAGAGAGTAAACAAATACACAATATGTAAAAGGTACGAGTGCCTGTTAGACTTATTTATTTTATGTATGCTTTAATTCTTTAATATATTTTATAATAATAATAAGCAACTAATAATAGTAACCAATGAGAGATATGAAAAGTTATTATTATCTTAAGTATTCTTTTTATATTAAAACAGTCTTTATAATACATTATTTTTTAAGAATATATTGATTATATAATTAATATAATAATTTAATCAACATAAAATTCTTTTTAATATAATACATTCGAATATATAAAAATATATTTTTTAAATTAAAAGTTATTGACGCCAATTTTATTGAAAAAAATCGATTCTATATTGATTCGATATTGCTTTCACGCTCTCTCTCTCTCTCTCTCTCTCTCTCTCTCTCTCTCTCTCTCTCTCTCTCTCTCTCTCTCCTCTCTCTCTCTCTCCCTCCCTCCCTCTCCTGAAAGTATTGACAATACAAGAGCTCATTATTCAATAAGAATTCAATAAGAATTTTTCGTTAGAATTTTCTTAAGATTATTGATACAAATAAATATTGTGTGTATTATTATGAATGCGTTGTATATGTGTGTGTATTATTATGAATATGCATTATGTAATCTACTTAATGATTCCGCTACTCCGAATATGATAATAAAATTAATAAATTTACTTGTTTTATTTGCAAAGCCACGTATTAGTCTTCTTTAAAATTTGTAGAAAAATGTTATTTAATATACTTTTACTGTTATAAACAGAAGTTTTTTTATATCATACAGAATCGACCGTAATATAAAAATTTCTATATTATTTTTATAGTATACAAAAATTAAATTTTTTTAAGAGTAAAATTATTGCTATAAAAGCTTGTTTATATTTAACAGAAATATAATTTTGAACTTAGAACGCATTTTCACAAAATGTTTCAAAAAATGCAGAACGAAAATGAAGCTTTAATAAAGAAGTTTTATTTCGGTACTTTTGTGTTGCCGTTAATGAGCATGACATAAAGATCGCAACCACAGTTGAAATAATTGTATTAATTATAGATTAGCAGGTCCTATCACGGAATAAATAAGCACCCAGACAGCACAAGGATGTCCTTAGGACGTCCAAAGGGCATCCAGGACATACATGTAGGATATCCTCAGGATATCCCATTGTAATCCTCAGATCTCCTCTGGATGTCCTGAGGAAGAGTAAATGATAGCCGTATATTAACCTCTGGAGAATCCAGAAATATCCTGTGGAACATCCTAAGGATTTTTATAGGATATGTTAGGGATGTTTTTCGTATGTTTCAAGGAGCAAATTTAAAAATTTCAATATAAATTAAAATTATGTTTTGTTATTTATTGCCAATATTAAAAATCTAATATTAAAAATAGATCACCGTTCTTTAATATTTGAGGCTTTCGTGCTGTACACCCAGACAGCGCAAAACATCCTCAGGATCATCCTGAATATGTCCAGGACGGTTCAGGACATTTGTAGGATGTTTTAAGATATTATTATAAATATATTTATAAAAGTTTAATACCCAGTCAGCCAGGTCTGTTCTAACAGATATTGCCAAGTGCTTGCTACAAATTATTGTCAGCAAAAAGGCTACAAATTTGGTACAAGAGTTGTTATTACCGATTAAGCTGGCAGATTGCCGGCAAGAATCAAGCAAAGCTTGCTAACATAACTACACAGCAAATTGGAGGCAGAAACTGAGCAAAGCTTGCTGACATGACTGACATCAGATTGTCGGCAAAAACTGAGCAGGATCTAGAGTGCGCAATCTGATGGCAAATTGGCAGCAAAAACCGAACAAAATCTGCAGCTTATTACAAAGTGTTATAAAATAGTTCAGTCGCTTATCGCTATGCGGCGCGTTATTCATTATCTATACCCGTATTCAAATTCTTGTCATGAGTGTATATAAAGCCTACAAAATGCTAATAATATTATAATATATATATTTCTATCAGTTCAATTTTTGACACAATTCTTAGACAGGAAATTCAGATATTGAATTGATTTTTTGCAAATCGAACAGATAATTGTTTGATTTTCACTTATTCAAACAATTTCTGTCCAAAAAGATCTTTAATTTTATAAATTAAGTTATTTGAATTTACCTATATGTTCCCACACGGAACATGACATCTATTAGACGTCCATATAACCTCCATAGCTCCATGCGACATCTATCTCCACAGTGGATATTGTATAGATTTCTAATAGAAATCCATATTATGTCCACGGTAGACGTCGTCTCTAAATCCATAATGGATGTCCATTAGACATCTGTTATGGATGTATGATAGATTTATACACATTTTCTAACAAAGTAAAATTTAATTTTTATTTGTCTTATTTAAAATTTTCATTGTTAGTTAATGTTTTGAGAGTATACTTAAAAATTTGTTGTGATATTATATATTCTATTTTTAATTTATAAACAATTCAAATTTTTATTGAAAATTTTTATTAAACTTTAAAATATAATTAACAAAATTTTAAGATAAAGAATTTTCTTCGATATCAAAATTTTTTACACAATTCATAACATATATCAGCAATTTATTACTAAAGGAAGAAAATTCTTAATTTTTAGATTGAAACTAGAGATAATTGAATTATTCATATTATATAATTGGTTTGTGTTTCGTAAAATCAAAAATATATTGTTCTTAATACAATTATTTACGCAAACAGAAAAATGAATAAATAATACATATCCAACAATCCCTACGAAAAATTTTTTTTTTTAGTTATTGACTGTAAATGTATTGTATATAATTTTTTATTGAAAAGAAAAATATTTTTTCGGTTTTATTGATAAATTTGAATTAAGTTATAATTGTATATATTATCATATATAACCGATATGAAATAAAATTGCAAATATTTTTAACGGTACAATTAATAAATTAAGAAGATTTCGCACTTTTTCGATCAGTCGGTTCTATTTTCATCTTAATAGTAAAAGGAAGATAATTGTAAACACACAAAAATGAAAAAAATTGTGAAAAACCTTTTTCTATTTATTGTAAAACCAATAACAAATACAAATCATATAAATAAGAAATATTTTGCAGTAATTGATGATAACACACGAATCTGTGTCAATAAAAATTTCATAAAATAAAAATTTTTATTAACACAGATGCATATGTTCGATTATTATATGCAATCTTAATATATTTATAATGCGCGTAACTCGAAAAACTATATAACTTTTATTATTAATTAAAATGTGGATGTAAATTGTCCATGCACATCTGAAACATATGTAAAATCTATTATAATAGGCTTATTTTTAGACAGTAAGCGAATTGACCAATCATAATCGAGATTCACTAGGGTTATTTCGAGAGTACTCAATTGTGATTGATCAATTTGTTTACCGTCTAAATCTTACTGTTTTTATATTTTTCTAATGGCTCTCAATACTGAAAATTTATAATTTACATAACATATACTATTGATTTTCAATATTAGCAGTGAATATCAAAACCCAGTCCATTCTACTTAAAGCCAATGGCTTTTACAGAAACATAAGCAATAGTAGTGTACAAATAGTGTCGGAAATAATCTATAATTAAAGAGCCATGCAAATTTAATTTCAATATGAGACAGTGATGAGCGTGAATAGTGAGTATAGATACATATAAAAATCTAAACATATAAAAAATAAACATTATTCTGAATACGAGTTTAGAAAATTGTGTGTTAAAACAATAATATATTTCTCCCCTTCTTATCTTTTCGCTATATCTACTCATATCTTGTATTAATTTTTTTTTTTTTTTAGGAAGTCTCAGACTTGCGATATAATAAGCTATTGGAAACTTGCACATCGCATTTCATCAGTGACTGTTTCATAAAAAGAGCTGAAAACGAACTTACGTACATTATTGCAAGTGAAAATAACTGCGAAATATGCAAATAATTCTATAACACAACGTACAATAGAATTTGTATGTAATATGTTGCCAGTAATGATTAAATTAATTAATATTTCATACCTTTTGACATTATTAATATACCTTTCCAGTTCTTTATTCTGATAAATTAGAAACGTTGCCTTCGCATCTATGGGTCCGCTTCTTCTCATTTTCATGTCTCGCTTTTGAATGTCGAAACCACTCCATAACCCTTCGTTGTATTTTGCCCTGATCGGAATCTGGGATATTGTGAAGTATGGATCCTAAAAATATTTTCATTATTTTAACTTTTTCTTCTATACTAATTGATTGATGACTATAGTAATTCATAGTGTATTATCTTTGTTTAATAATTATTTCTAAGTTATACAATGTAAAAATGGAAATAAAATTTAATTCATCAAAAACTTTTTAAATTTGATTAAAGTAATAATCATAAATATATCTACCCAGTAAGCAATTTGATAACAAATTGTTGCCAAATTGGCATCAAATTCGCTCAAAACTTGGTAACAAATCCAGTGCCATCTGTGTCCGCATTAAGCTTGTGTTTTGGTGACAAAGCTTGTTGACATAACCTGACAGCAAATTGACGGCAAAAACCGAGCAAAGCTTGACATGATTTGACGTCAAATTGATGGCAAAAATCGACCAAGATCTGCGCAAGACAATCTGATAGCAGATTGTCAGCAAAAACCGAACAAATTCTGCAGCTTTTGGCCATTCATATAAAAGTATATATTTAAATAGATTTAAAGCCTTAACCCTAAGTAACAAAATGATGATAAGTTTTGGTCATAAAATGACCATTAGATAATTAGACATTATATAAAATCATATATTAATATGTTAAAACATATAAGTAAATTCAAATAACTTAATTTATAAAATTAAAGATCTTTTTGGACAGAAATTGTTTGAATAAGTGAAAATCGAACAATTATCTGTCCGATTTGCCAAAAATCAATTCAATATCTGAATTTCCTGTATAAGAATTATGTCAAAAATTGAACTGATAGAAATATATATATTATAATATTATTAGGATTTTGTAGACTTTATATACACTCATGACAAGAATTTGAATACGGGTATAGATAATGAATAACGCGCCGCATAGCGATAAGCGACTGAACTATTTTATAATACTTTGTAATAAGCTGCAGATTTTGTTCGGTTTTTGCTGCCAATTTGCCATCAGATTGCGCACTCTAGATCCTGCTCAGTTTTTGCCGACAATCTGATGTCAGTCATGTCAGCAAGCTTTGCTCGGTTTCTGTCGCCAATTTGCTGTGTAGTTATGTTAGAAAGCTTTGCTTGATTCTTGGCGGCAATCTGCCAGCTTAATCGGTAATAACAACTCTTGTACCAAATTTGTAGCCTTTTTGCTGACAATAATTTGTAGCAAGCACTTGGCAATATCTGTTAGAACAGACCTGGCTGACTGGGTATATATGATACAGAATGTTCCATGGCAAGTTATTGAAACTAATTAGCTGTCATTTTTACACGCATATAGAGAGGAAAAAAAATAAAATATCTTCTAACAGAAGATATTTTGCAGTTGTATTTACATATAAACAAACTTACTGAAAATAACTTTTATTAGTTCCAATTTATGCAGTGGCTCTTTTCCGCGTCGGCCTTCCCAGTTATATTTCTCCGCCAATTTATTTGAGAATGTTTTATACAACGTTCTCTTTACGGCATCATCGACGCATGTTCCTCCGATAGATTTGATATATACGCGCTATAAGGTAAGAGTAAAAGTAATATATTATTAGATTAAATAAAGTAATGTCTTTTTCTTAACAATCTTCAATCATTTTCTATAGCAATTTTAAGTGATTAATATCTCTGATAATATCTAATAAATAATTAATAATAATTTTAAATGATTAATACATCTCATGAAATGTGATAATCTTATAAGTAAAAAAAAACAGCTTTTTACGCTTAATTATTTTAATTGGGATTATTTATATGTATAAAATTAAAATAGGGATTAAAATTTCTGAAAAGGACATACAATGTTTTTACTGTGGAAAAGTTTACCTAAGATTGATTATATAATGTACTTATAAAAGATTTGATAATAATTGTGAAATACATATATATATATATATATATATATATATATGACTATTATATTGTATATAAATTTATATGCGTTAACTTACTATTTCAGTGTTATGTTGGGAATCTGAAACTTTCAAAATCTCCTCAACTTCCGCTAATTGGGCTACAGTTTGCAACGGAAACCGATTTTCAGCGTCACCAAAAGAAAATTTCGTACTTGCACATTCTGTGCTTTTATTAGTTCTTTCAACTAAAATATCTAATAAGCTCAATGCTTGTCTCATATCATATTTTATAGTCACTATTTCTCTTGTTAATCTCTTGAAATGATCCACTGTAAATAGCATTTATTATTAATAAACGGTTATATATATATATATATATATACACTTATAATGTATAAATAGCATATACATGTATATAATATATATAAATAAATGTATATAAATGTATATAATAATATAATAAAATGTAATAAGTATAGTAAATTAAATATATAAATTGTATATAAAACATATAAATTAGTGGCATTACATACGTTGCTTTTTCAAAAAATATAGCAGACAAGAACATATATTATATTTCGATATACTATACAATTTTACTAATGAAAGAAAAATGTAGATTATTGCATTTTTTTTTAAATTGATAGTTCTATATGAAAATATTTATTATTATTGTTATCTTTCGCATATCTATTATATAAAAGTTATATAAAACTATAAAAAAATAATAATAATAATAGATTTTATTAAAAATTTTAGAAATAGGTAAAAGTTGTAATACCTATTATTTTTAAATTTGTATAGAAAACAATTTAACACGTATAAATAAAGGCCTTACAATTGCTAAATCTGCTCACAATACACAATTGCTAAACTCTATTACAGTTGCAAAATTTCTATATGTACACCATTTATTTCAAATATATATATATGGACCGTTTATTTTGAAAGTGGTGTAAGTCCTTTTTTTAAAAAAATGAGATATGACGTAATTTATTCTTAATTTAGTGTAAATTTTTTGTTTATAACTAGTTAGTATTTAATATCTTAAAAAATGCCAATGCTTTGTTCAATTTAAAATTGGCCGGTAAAAGAAATTGCGTAACCATTGATTATGAAAGTGGTGTAAGTCCAATTTCCATCACGATGCCAGGCCTATTACATACGAAAAATATAAGGATATGCAGCAGCTATTACCTTATATACCTCCTGTGCATCATGAATATTTCAAAACACTGCCACATGAAGAGCATAAATAATTAATAATACCAATATCTTGTGTTAAGTTTAACAATATATAAATATAATTAACGTTCAAAATAAAAAATACAAATTCTATTTTATTTCTTGTTATTATTTATAAACAAAATTGGATTAATATGAAATATATTTTAAGTGATATTTGTTATTTCAAAATTGAAATTAAATGATATTTACAATTGACTAATTATGAAAGTGGTGTAAGTCCATTTGCAGCCTGGAAATATATATTATTTTAGTTAAATTCGCCTAAAAGAAATTTATATAATCAAATTACATATTGATAAATTAGTACAAACATTCCCAGACTTCACATAATTAACCTATATTTTTTAATTGTCAGATCTGCTAACATTTAATTTTCTCGAAACAAAAGAAAATGGACTCGCACCACTTTCAAAATAAACGGTCCATATATATATAATAAATGGTGCATGCGTGTGCGTATGCGTGTGCGTGTGTGCGTGCGTGCATGTGTGTTCGTACGTATGTGTGTGTGTGTTCATATTATATTTATATGCATTACATTTACTTACCAATTGCAGTTTGTGAAAACTGATGATTTAAATCATCATTTTCCTTTTCCTTTACATATCGGTTTCTTTGCATACAGCTAGATCGACCAACTTCCTCCATTTTATTAATATGTCGGTGTATTAAATTGTCTCCATTTTTCTCTCTTGTAGCAATGTTAAACGCTTCTTCATCTCTTTCGTACAAAATACCATAACCATTCGCATCTGCACATAAAATATATTATAAATACATTTAGCATACAAAATAGAAGTTAGAAGAAAAATTGAATTTTGACAAGATATATGTAAACTTTATGAGTGCACACATATATATTATTCTATATATACATATATGTATATTTCGTCGTATATCCATATATGTATATATAAAATATGTAGGCACACAATTTTTAAGATATTATTAATATTGTATATGTATTATTTTAAATATTGTATGTAAAAAATTATGTATACTTTTTTAAATTTATAATTGCTGATAATATTAATGATAAATATGAAATATATATGTATAAAATTAATGGCGTGCGCGCGCGCGCGCGTGGTGTGTGTGTGTGTGGGCGTGTGTATGTGTGTATATATTATATTTATATGCATTACATTTACTTACCAATCGCAGCTTGTGAAAATTGATGATTTAAATTATTATTTTCCTTTTCCTTTATATATTGGTTTCCTTGCGTACAGTTAGATCGACCAACTTCCTCCATTTTATTCATATGTCGGCGTATTGAATTGTCTCGATTTTTCTCTCTTGTAGCAATGTTAAGCGCTTCTTCATCTCTTTCGTACAAAGTACCATAATCATTCGCATCTGCACATAAAATATATTATAAATACATTTAGCATTCAAAATAGGAGTTAGAAAGAAAATGGAATTTTGACAAGTTATATATGTAAACTATATGAGTATAGTACATATATATATTATTCTATATATACATATATGTATATTTCGTCGTATATCCATATATGTATAGATAGAATATGTAGGCACACAATTTTTAAAATATTATTAATATTGTATATGTATTATTTTAAATATTGTATGTGTAAAAAATTATGTATACATTTTTAAATTTATACTTACTGATAATATTAATTATAAGTATGAAATTTTATATAATATTATATGCATTGTTACATGGAGATATGTAATAAATTTGCTCACCTTGCAAAGATGATGAGTAGGAGCTCAAGTTTGAAATTTGTGATGATACTTTGTATTTTTTTGCAGAATCCCAAGAACGTGTAATGGATGCACTTTCACATTGTACTGTTTCGTTTGTATTGCACAGTCGTTGACCTTTCATATTGATAAAACAAAATATAATGTTAAAATATAAGAGAGATATATATGAATTTTATATATATATATATATATATATATATATATATATATATATATATACGCGATTAGAATTGTTTATAATTACGTTTTGCAGGAGGACATGGAGCAGGTGGCGAAATTGCACTTGTGCATGACTCTTCTTCGCTTTCGGATGAAGATAAAACTTTCCTCGCTCTATATTTTCTATAAGATTTAGCTTCTTTCTCAGTATCCATATCTGACGTGTATAAGGCCTTTTCTGCTTTCGCATCAGCCTTTTGTAAAGACGCTGAAAATGTTGTAAACATTTAGTATTATGAATAGGTAAAACTTAACAGCAATAAAAGCTATTTTATTGAAATACTTACAATACTCGCCAAAAATCCGATTAATTTTAAAGGAAGGCCAATCAGAATTTGGTATTTCCTCTTTTTCAATTGCCTTTCGCAGTCTTAAATCCGTTTTGAAATGTGAAGGATATTTGCATACATCCTCACTTTGTAACCAAATTTTGGGTATTACTTGGATACCATCGGAGAATTCTACGACGATAAATCCTCGATTCGACATCTTCCTGTGAAATTATACAAAAGAGCTTCTACGAGTAATATTGTAAACAAGATTTCAATTTGTATAGATTATTGTGTATCAGAAATCATTTTAATTTTTTATTTTATTGTCATATTTTATTTTGCTTTTATTGTCAGAATTTATTTTAATTTTTTATTAAACAAATTAAAGCGCAATATACAAATATTATTAATATGTAGTGCTTATAAGCGGTATTACTGCGAAATATCTTTCATTCCTGTATGGCAATTTTACGAATTTATGACTGATTTTATGCAAAGGCCAGGTTTGAATGTCAGATAATTGACTTACTTTAAATATACCCAAATGAATAGAACTGCATGGATTATTATAAAGTTCTTCAACAATTTTGAATTTACGACCTATTGCAATATAATTACCTTCACTCGACGTTGCGATATTTTCCAAACAGACAATATCTTTTTCTATGAGACAACAATTATCAGAAGATTTGATTGAAATAATAAAATGGGGAAATTCAACCTTCAAAAATTGTGGATTGAAACAACCTGATATCAACGGTCCTTTTTCGTGTGAATTCTTTACACTTATTTTTGATATATCTGCATCGTCAGATTTGATTTTATAAAAACTCATTTCCGCATAACGATTGCTAATTTGCTCTAATGGTTTCTCAGATTTTCTCAAAAGAGATTTTAATTCTTTCATAAAATTTTCAAATGGAAAGGCACTAAAAGTATCTAATGGCCCAAATTGTTTTACGCTGTCAGTTATGTGAAGAAGACCGTGAACATTATGGGATACAAATTCGGGCCCGTAAATTTTGATAAAACATTCAACAAAATGTTTCAATAATTTATTCGCATATTCAATATATTCAACTGTACTATTATTTTGACATAAAATCCGAACAGCAACATGTAAAGTAAGAAAATTTGAAAATATATCAGGATTTACTTCTTTTTGTAATATAACAGGACCGGTATATAACAAAAATTGTCTTAATTCGGTTGCTTTCCACTGTGCAAAATCTTGAATTTCTCGCGGTCTTCTTGCAAATTCTTTTGGAATAAGATGCCTAATATCGAGAAGAAATTGAGAAACATTTTTTATTCGTTGCGAGGATAAACATCTAGCTTTAAGAGGACCACTTATCCATAATTTTATCAACTTCCTAACAACGCCAATGCATATCATATGCATGTAATCTAATGGAATTTGAGATACAATGTCAAAATTTGGAATGTTTAATAAAATAGAACGACCGAGATGATATTCTTCTTGAGTTTGATTACGAAAATTAGCGTCTGTTCTTTTTTGCCAGTCAGAATTGGGAAAACAAATTCTGTTAGCGATGAATTCACCTTCAATTGTACATTTTGTGCAGCTAAAATAACCACTATGTCCTTTAGTAAGTGTAATGAAAGATTTAGCAGGAGCATCACATATGATAGAATGTATTGACACTGGAAATGTTGTTTCATTGTTATTAGTTATGCCCTTATTAATCAAAATATTTATATTTTTTATAAATTGTTTTAAAAATTCATTTGCATCCGCTGGTTTGGTTTTGCCAAAATAGCAACCAATTAGAAATACTTTTCCATAAGGCATGATTCGACCTAAAATGGGCCATAATTGATTTGAATTGGATCGAGATATCGGCACACCATCAATACCGATTTGAATCTGAATAGAAGATGAAACTGTACTATTACTTGTAGATAAAAATTGTAGAACACCATGTTCAATACCAAAATGACAATATTGACCAGGAAATATGTCAGTAATAACAGAAGATCGTGGTGTACGTAGTAATGTCTTTGCACATTTTGGTAAATTAAAAAAAAATTGATGTACTTTTTTTAAACCAGATAATAAATGTGATAAAGCTACATGAGAAATACGATACGTGATAGCCCATTGTACTAAGAATGCCTCAAAATCATTGTTTTCTTTTTCTGAATTATTATTCTCTCTTATTAAAGTTTCGTGCGAAAATATATTGTTCAAAGAAGCATCAGATTCGGAAATATTCGTTTCATCGGAAAATGGTAAATTTTTTGTCTCTTGTACAATTTCGGAAAGAGCGTTATTGATATTGACATGTACAATTTTATCATTGTCATTATTTAAAGCGGAATTACTTACAATTACGCACGAATTTACTCTAGGTTTTTCATTACAAATAAGTGGAAATAATTCATCACTCTCTTCTCTAATTAATTTACGGCGATATCTCGTTGAAATATGCGAAGACAGATATTTACGCTTCGGCATAGCTGATTGAATGTATGTATTATTTTGTAATGTTTAACACATGAATAATTATGTAAATATGTACTACATATTCAAGCAAAAACTATTTCATAAAGATTACAGGTTACAGATTTTACTTGCCTTATTTTCTGGTAGCTCCTGTGTCGATATAGTATATTGTTCAATATGCTCACCACTGATTTAATAATTTTAGTACTCTGCGTTGATACCACTGCTT
>NW_027223345.1:1718817-1728817 GCF_030449975.1 Polyergus mexicanus
AGCAGTGGTATCAACGCAGAGTACTTAAAGGAATGCCTCATCGCAGCAGTAGAGTCATTTGGAAATTCGTTGACTCTTGAAGAAGCTGCTAGCATTCGTTTAAGTGACAAAACAATAACAACTCGAATAAATGATATTGCTTCTTCTTTAGAAAAATAATTAAAAACTTTATAGAATCTTGCTCTTTTTTTTTCATTATGTCTCGATGCGAGCACCGATAATCGGCATGTGAGTCAATTGGAGTATTTTTGCTCGAATCGTGCAAACGACTTTTTTATATGTCGAGGAGCTCTTAGATTATGTCCCATTACATAATACAACAAAGGGTATTGATATCTTCAATCTGTTAACGATACTCTTCATAAATTTAACATAGATTTTTCAAAATGTTCAGCTTTCGTAACTGATGGTGCAAGAGCAAGCTAGGATAGTCGACAAATGGACTCTTCGGTCAATTAAAGCAGCGAGATTGAAGATCCTGTTATTCATTGTATTATTCATCAAGAAGCGTTATTGGGAAGATTGTGAAACATGCTACCGCAATGCAAACCTGTCACGAAAATTATTAATATAATTAAAGGCAGTCACAAATTTCTTTCTCATCGAAAGTTCTACTCTTTCTCGAGGAGCATAACGCAACTTATACAGATGTGCCTCTGTTTGTGAAGTTCGGTGGCTCAGTGCAGGGAAAATGTTGTGAAAAGTTCTTTGCAATAAGAAAAGAGATCTTCCTATTCTTGCAAGACAACGTTTCTACAAATATGAGGAATTTAAATTTTTTTTCGAAGAGTTAGACTCACTTTGCGAGCTTGCTAATAACTGACATGACAAACCATGAAATACTTTGAATTTAAAGCTACAAAAGATCGGTCAAATCATTTCACATTAGTTAGTCATGTCGATCTATTCGCAGAAAATTGCAATATTTAAAATCAATTAGAAAATAATATTCTTCACTTTTTTCCCTCTTGCCAATTTCTCTTTGAAGAACATGGCACAAATTGTAATTTTAAAAAACAAATTAATATAATTGATTCCCTAATTAATCAATTTGATCTCGTTTCAAAGTATTTCGAAACCGCTACGAAAAGATTTAATACTTTTCGAGAATCCTCTCACTGTGCAAATCGAGGAACAAAGCCCAGAATTTCAGGCAGCAACTTTGCGATTGCAATGAACTTTCTCTGAAGGCACGATTAGAAAAGGGGGTCGATTCTTTAAAATTTTAGATCTGCTGTTATCCACGTCTTACAAATTTCGGTCTTCGAATTTTCTCTATGTTTGGATCTACATATTATGTGATGCTCTTTCGCGAAAATGAAATTTATTAAAACAGAAAAACGTTCTTCTTTGAGCGATACATCATTATTCTCGCTGATGCGAATTAGTTCTTCTACAATCTCTGTGATATTCATCCTTAGTAAAATCGTGGCAAACGACCTAGAATATCAAATTAAATTTTCGAAACAAATTGGTTTGTTCGTTCTTTCTGCTTCTTCTTTTATTTTTATATAATATCTTACAATATAAAATATTGCTTTCCTGCCAAGTCACATATTTCATTATCTTCATTATTTTTTAGTGGAATAGGCCTACTTGGGAAACCACTTTAAAAAAAAACGCATCGACAATAGTACCTCATAGGTGATGTGGAAAGCTATTATCAAAAATTATAATTATATATATATATATATATCTAAAATATACTATTATAACATATGTGTATAATAGATTGCATATATAATATATTAATAATAAAAATTTAATAAAATTATCAAGTAAAGCAAATGTTAATGATAATTTGGCGGAAGGTACGATTCCAGCATATTTTTCATATAGGGGACACTCCTGAGACATAGCGTTGCACGTGCGATTCGCGCGTCGGCCGTCGAGCCTCGAACGGGTGTCGGGGCAACGGCAACGATAGGCGGCGCCTCCGATTTCGGCCCGAAATGTGCAACTAATTCCGAGCACTGTCGTAAATGTTTTCAAAAATTTTTCGGAAAGTATTTACTGCAAGTACTTTCCATCATTTGTTCCCACGACTATTTTTTGTGTTAATTTCATTTAGGCTTACAATCATAAACTCTGCTTTTCTATGAGTTTACTTTGAATCTCTGTTATAATATTATTAAAACATTGTTAATCTGTAAAATTTCATAATGTCATTAAACCCAAAAATATTTTAAAGTTATTATGCCTCACTTTCCGAGGGACCCAGTGTACAATATAGAATCTAGAATAACAGATGAAGAAAGATCATTCGCTTCTCAACTTGCAGATTTGATAAAAGACGCTATCAATTTTAATATATTTAAAGAGACTTATGATACTTTGAACTGTACTGATGCTAGTGTGATTCCTGATGCTGTTTTAGTTGAAGACAATCTAGAAGATATTTCGAAATTATGCAAGACGATACAAAATTCAGAGAAATTGTAGACATTGATTATAAGAAGAGAGTAATTGAATTTTGGCGATCTGGACAAAAGAAAAGAAGGAATATAGAATCAGTTGAAAACCGATTTAAAAAAGTTATAAATGTAACACAATTGTACCAATGGGAAGCACAAGTTGCTGAGGGTGGGTCAAGGACTGATAAATTGTTATATATCTCTCCATACGTTCTAGAACAATTTAACAGTGCATCTGATCGAAATCTACCAATTCACGATTTAGATCTAAAGAGATGGGCCTTGAAAGCAAGAGAGGTAGTTCATTTGCCTTCTCAATTATTTACGGCTTCATCAAAATGGATACACAACTTTAAAATACAACATGGTATTGTTTCAAGAAAAATAAATAAATTCGTGACACAAGCGCATATTTTAAATAAAGCAGAACTATTGAAACAATCTTCCAATTATGTGAGTCAAGTTAAACTAGAGATAGGCTTGCTAGGAACAGCAAATGTTTACAATTCAGATCAATCAGGGTTCAATTTGGAAACACATGCTGGTCGTACATTAGCCTCAAAAGGTTCTTTGAAAGTGAAGTATCTTGCTCAATCTTTGAATTCCTTGACTCACAGTTACACAATACAACCTTTAATATTTGCCGATGGTATCTTGAAATCCCCTTTATTAATAGTTCTGTAAAAAACAAGTGGCCATTTCGGACTGATAATACAGAAGTCAATATACAAAGCAAATAATATCCTCGTTTTTGCCACAAAATCTGGAAAATTGACATCCGACATTGTTATTAAATGGTTTGAAGATGTCTTCTTGCCTAATGCTGACAAGAAGTCTATTTTGTGTTTGGACTCTTGGTCAGGACAAACAGAAAAGAAATTTGAAAATATAGACAAGGGTAATAAAGAAGTAAAAATCCTTACAATTTCTGCGGGAACAACTGGCTTCACTCAACCATTGGATGTCTACGTATTCAGACCCTGGAAAAACTTCCTGAAACAATTTTCGGACTTAATTCTCTTATACAACTATGATATTAACCTATATTTGAGGAATAACATTCTCAAAATTCAATCATTAATCCACAATCAATTCTCATCACTCCGATTCCAAAACATGATTAAATATGCCTGGTGGAAAAGTGGATATATTGAAGAAAAACCAGATAGATGTGAAACGCCTGTTGATTTCTGTTTAAAGAATTGCAGTACAGTCTGCAAAATCTGCAATAACATTGCAGTAATAAAATGTGCGTGGTGTACTAACTCTCTGTGTATGGAGCATTTTTTTGCGATAGAAGATAAAGCTATTCCTCATTATTGCCATGAATATAAAGAATAATGCCAATTATCATGGAATTTATACTCATAGACTACGAAAAGAATTTATGAAATCTTGCCTTCACTGGCTGGATCTCGACCATATCTTGCCTTTACTGGCTGGATTTCGCTCATATCTTGCCTTCACTGGCTGGATCTCGATCACATATTGCCTTATTTGAATGAATAATTAACTTTTAATTCCTTTATTGATCGAATCATTGACTGATCTTGCCTTAATTGGTTGGATCAATGAACAATTTTAAATTGCAGAGGCTTGTTTTATTTACAAATCATCAACGTTCTGAATGTAAAATTTTACGCTCTATCGATTCTCGGGATGAAAAGTAAACTACTCCCTTTGAAAAACATGAAATGATTTTCAAATGACCTTGAAAATCGACCTCAAGGTCGCCATCAAGTGAATCACTTTGAACTCTACAACTTTGGTCCTAAGCACTTTTTTCAGAAAATGTATCGTTTCAGAAATAATTAGCCATAACTGTTTCCACCTTTAGGGGTTGAGGGGTGCTTTCTACCCCTAAAAATCGTGTTTAGCCGAAACAAAAAAACACGTATTTAATGTTTTTCGGTGTTTAATAAGTATGTTAAGTTTCATTCAAATCGGTGAGTATCAGTTGGATAGTGTTACTTGTTAGAATCACACAAAGCTCCTACGAGAGAGAAAACGGGGTTGGGCGTACCCAGCCTCCGCTGAGAGTTTGCGGCATCTCGAACGAGCCATCCGTCCGAATTATCGCTAGAGGCAAAACGAGATCGGGCGTACTCAACCCCGCCGAGCGTTTTCAGCACCTCGCAGATTCCTGACCACCTGCGTGTACCGGCAGCATTCACCTGGAGGGGAGTTCTCCACCACGGACGGGTGTTCTCGTCAGCCGCCACGCTCCTGAGCCCACGCGAATCCTCATCGCAACTCCGCTAAACCGACGCTAATAAAATCCGCGCACATCGCGAGATTCCCGACCGACCGCCATCGACACGCCGAATTCGCCATTAATACGGAGCGCTAAATCCCACGCCGAGGGACGACCCGCATTCCTATCGCGACACCGATCGACACGCAGGAATCGATACCACCATCCCTACGCGACAAGAGACCGCCCACCGGAACTACCAAAATTACCGTCCGTACGATCCACGACCCGGTAGCTAGCGGCACCACGCGAATCCGCGCCGTGCGATATATAATCAATAATCCGAATCTCGAAACGGCCGAAGATTAACTGCGCTGCATTGTGTGCAGTAACGCCCGCACTTGTATTACCCACGCATCATATATATATACACGCACCATATATATTGTACATACACGCACCCACTGTATTATAGAGAATTACACACTCACATTCCACGTACACACACACCTCGGCGTAGCGTCTATTTCGGCGATCTCGAACACACCTTATACATACACACACATAAATATGGTAGCTCGTACACTCAACCACTCATTGTACCTTACAAACACGCTCTAACTCAATAAATCTTTTGTTACAATTACATGACTGAGAATTCGTATCTCGATACCCCTTTCTCGAGCCCGGATCCCGACCGAGCTGTTCTCGCCCATCTCACGAAAGCGGAACGTTACAACTATATTCTTATAAGTTGAGAACATCCTTAACCTTATTGCTACTTATAAGTGTGTAATGTATATGAACATAGCATATAAAAGTGATAATATTATATATATGTTACAAATAATTAGTAATAATGTCTGCCGGTCCAAACCAAATGGATTAGACAAAGATATATAAAATTTTGAGATGCTCGTGCTCCCATAGCTTTATAAGACGCTGTTACTCACACATCATCTTGTCTCTTTCTACGTCTGTCAACACGATTTCGGTTCCATGCTCCAGTACTATATGTTGATGGGAAACACTTAAGCGGGAAGCACACATTTTTGCATAAACGCATAATCATAAGCGTAAGGAAATTGCTTGGTCCATTTCCTTATGCATAAGGAAATTGACCAATCAAATTACATAAAGAAACCAATCAAACACATAAAGAAACTTAAGCAGTAAGACTTAAGATGTAAGCGATTTGACCAATCACGATCGAACAGTACGACAGCCATATTGAAACGTAAGCAACGCTGAAAATTCCGTATTGATAAAATTCTTAAGAGGATGCTGGATTACCGACAGAATGCGAATATTAGTAGGATTGCAAAATCTTTTTGTTGATTAAAGATATCAACAAATCCTTTTCCACAATTAAGGTACACATAATAACGGAGTGCGGAGTTTAACATTTCATATGAAAGTTTAAAAAAAATGAGAAAATTAGTTTTGTTATCGGCTTCTGCCGTCAACATTTACTTAATATAACAAATTTGCAATCTGTACGTGCCTAATCAGTGAACCCCGCACTCGGCATTTCATCAAAGGGTATAAGTGAACTTAGAGAAGTGAATTTAGAAGCTTTATAAAAAAGATTTTACGATGCAACACTTTCGTGCATATGTGTGTGTGTGCGAGATCGAGGCTCAAGAGTAAAACAGAGCAGTAGATTAGTTGCGTCATGTCGCGATAGACGGAGCTGCAATCTTACATGACAAGGACAGACATAATCGTACTACCTTTGTCTCTTTCATGCATGTGAGAGTAATATATATGTACGCACTAACATTATTGCAGTATCTTTTTTCTCTCGATCATACGCTCTGTCTCTTTCTAATCGCTCGCTCGCTCGCTATGTACTACGTATCGCTTAGCTTCATGCTCCTCGCATATTTACTTATGCGTTCACTCGCGCTTCTCTCTCTCTCTCTCTCTCTCTCTCTCTCTTTTTTTTTCTGCTCGTTCATTATTGTATTCTTTTATTCCCATTATTATATTCTTTTATTTGTTCAACTTTTATTCTTTCTATTCTCTTCTCCCTACATGAAAATAAATAAATTTATTTATTTATGTTTATTTGATACATCATAAATAAGATACACAAGTTATTTTCTGTTTCTATTTAACTATAGTTAAATACAACACATGTACATACAAAAATATACATAATTAAATACTTTTTCTATTTATGACATACACAATATCTCATTTATGTTGTATAAAATAAAGACGAATAAATTAATGTATTATTATGTAGGAAGACAAGAATAGAAAGAATAAAAGTCGAAGAAATAAAAGAATATAATAATGGGGATGAGAGAGAAAGAATACAATAAAGAACAAGGAGCAAGCGAGATGACAAACATCAAAGAATTCCGAAGTCTCGCTCGCAAGGCTCTCTTTATCTATAATATCTCGGGTTACATATCGTTCGTAAAATTTCTGTTTTTCGTATTTTATCGATATCAAAATAATTCTAATAGATTAATGAGATTCTTGCGATTAAAATAATACTAAGCATGACATAAATCGGATAATTTTTAATCAATTATGTTATTAAAATTATGATTACTTATTTCATTTAAAATTATCCGATTTATGTCATATTTGGTGTTATTTTAATCGCAAGAATCTCATTAATCCATTATAATTATTTTTATAAATAAAAAAATACAATATGAAAAAGTTTCAGTTTTTATTTTATAAGATGTTTATATATAGTAGGTAAGGAAAGATCCCCGCGCGATGCTGGAGACAAAAGCGAAAGCGAGAAAGAATGAAGGAGCAAGCGAGACGACAAATATCGAAGAGTTCCGAAGTCTCGCTCGTGAGGCTCCCTTTATCTATAATCTTTCACGTTAGATTAATATATATAAATTATTATAAAATTTATATATATATATACACAGTGTGTCCGGCGTCAATCGCTTCACTCGTGTACAGGTAGAGCAGATGAAATCGAGAAGAAAAGTCCTTTACCTTTTTTTTCTATAACATTTAATAAAAGAGTTATTATTGAGTAACGTCTGGCCAATCAGCGCCGACCTTTAGCCGGGCGCACGTCAGTGAGCCGCGCGCTGTGAAGTGTGCAGCGGCGCACACTATCAGGCGCGCGGTTCACCGACGTGCGCCTGGCTAAAGATCGGCGCTGATTGACCAGACTTTACTCAATAATAACTCTTTTATTAAGTGTTATATAAAAAATTGGTACAGGACTTTTCTTCTCGGTTTCACCTGCTCTACCTGCACATGACCGGTGATGCGGTTGATGCCGGACACTCTGTATATATATGTCATGTTACTATAGAACAGTGCTGGGATTTACTTGCACATTTCGGCCCGATTCCGTGACTCACGCCTATTGCCCCCCACTCACCGCTCGTGCGTTAGCGACGAGTCGCCAGATACGCGTAACTAAGGAACGCGACGCTTTGTCTCAGGAGCGTTCGTATATAAGAATGCCCAAATATAATAATAAGACAATACTTTTCTATAATTAAAAGTTTTTCTTCAATATTTTATATCAATGAATTATAAAATATTGAAGAAAAACTTTTAATTCTAAGAATTTTCGCGCTGTATTTAGAAAAATATTGTCTTATTATTATATTTGGACATTCTTACATATAAACGCTCCTGAGACGAAGCGTCGCGGTCCTTAGTTACGCATATCTGGCGACACGTTGCTAACGCACGAGCGGTGAGTGGGGGGCAATAGGCGTGAGCCACGGAATCGGGCCGAAATGTGCAAGTAAATCCCAGCACTGCTATAGAAAATCAAATGTCTGTATTTCGCATTTCATATATCCGAAAATAATTTAAATGCATTAATTACATTATTGTTGACACGTCGTAAAATATTAATAAATAATGTTTTTATGTATCGAATTAATTTTAATCAATATGAAAATAACTTTTTATTCGGTTACAGAATATTCGTTTATAAAGATGTGCATTTGTTTTTATTATTACGCGATATTTGTAGCATGCATGTATCTAAGTATGTATGTACGTATCAGGGAATAAGTCGACTGTACTATTCACACGCACACAGCCAGGCACATGCGATAATATCAGTGCGCGGCAGTACTCAGTCTCAGTCTCAGTCGCGCGTGTTGTGTACATACGCGTAACGAGAGATAACCGCAAAAGTGTGCTCAACCATTATAACGCGTTATAACGCGTCGAATTTAAAATACGAGTGTTGTGTTTGTGTGGTTATAGTGTGTTCATATAATGGGGCGAAAATGTAATGAGAAACGCTTACCTCGCTTTGCCCGCAGACTTTCTTTAAAAAGAATAAGGGTCAAAAGGTTAGTATATTTATATACCATAATTCTAGAAGGAATTGTTTTAATGTATACTACAGTGCTGGGATTTACTTGCACATTTCGGCCCGATTCCGTGGCTCACGCCTATTGCCCCCCACTCACCGCTCGTGCGTTAGCAACGAGTCGCCAGATATGCGTAACTAAGGACCGCGACGCTTCGTCTCAGGAGCGTTTATATGTAAGAATGCCCAAATATAATAATAAGACAATACTTTTCTAAATACAGCGCGAAAATTCTTAGAATTAAAATTTTTTCTTCAATATTTTATAATTCATTGATATAAAATATTGAAGAAAAACTTTTAATTATAGAAAAGTATTGTCTTATTATTATATTTGGGCATTCTTATATACGGACGCTCCTGAGACAAAGCGTCGCGTTCCTTAGTTACGCGTATCTGGCGACTCGTCGCTAACGCACGAGCGGTGAGTGGGGGGCAATAGGCGTGAGTCACGGAATCGGGCCAAAATGTACAAGTAAATCCCAGCACTGGTATACTATATACTAATATGTCGCTAGATATAATTGAATTCTTTTTCCGTGCAGTTTACACAAAAATATAAATATGATAATGTAATATTATATAAAAATGTAATATTTCAAATTTCTTTTTTTATTTTTTGATTATATCTTTAAAGCAATTCCTAAATAGAAAACAACATAAAGACATTTGTATATAAAAAAATTGAACATAAAATTAATCTTTAAATAGAATTCAGAATTACTACAATACATGAACATACACATTATATGTATATGATGCACATAGTATTTAGTACTCATATAGTATTTTTGTTATAAAGAAATGGACAGACATGGGCAAAAGAAAGAGAGAGAGAGAGAGAGAGAGAGAGAGAGAGAGAGAGAGAGAGAGAGAGAGAGAGAGAGAGAATAGGAATGAGTAAGCGAGGGAATAGCTGTACAACGATATATCGATTAATAATTCACATCAGTCGCTAAACATTAGTGAGCATAAAGTATTGCTACGGAGAAATATCCAACTATTTCCTTTTTTTTTTCTTACTTTTAGCACTTGTATAGACACTTGCTCACTTACACTCATATC